>NC_139228.1:83458546-83954576 GCF_055691185.1 Crinia signifera | reverse complement strand
TTTCATTGGGTGGTTGAACGCTATCAAATTTACCAAGCATGTCATTATCCCATAGTAATACTGTAGTTAGGGGAAAATATGGCACAAATACCAGGTTTAAGAAAAAGCCCAATGTACACCAAGGGGGGTAATCAATCCCTGCCGCTATTTCCAACGGGGAAATAGCAGCGGGCGCCTGCTGTCTTGCCTGATAACATTAAAGAGACAGATCGACAGAACGGTCCCGACTTTAAAAGCTGTTTGGCCCATTTTGCCGATAACGGTCGTGAATTGGCGCGATTACGGGCAAATCTCCACAATCCATGGCCGTTTACGCGATCGACAGGTGGGACATTGAATCCCACCTGGCGAAAACGGGCCAGGGTCGCGGCTGATCAACAGTTGTGACCAGGGATGGATTACCCCCCTAAAACTGCTCAAACCCAGCAGTCTAATCTAGTAATATATTAGATACAAATATAGATACATATGGAGATCAAAAGCACAAAAAAACTCTTCTTATATACTGTACAGTATGGGACCAACATATAGAGGTAGTAAGAGTGGAATACTCCTTTGGCACCATGGCTGCTACTAACAATTATGGGGCCCGGGACTGTCCACATAGACAGTGCCCCCCCCTCCCCTCTTAGTCACTGAAAAGTCACAGTAATAGGAGAAGCTGCACAATCAGGCTTTGCCTCCGCTGTGCTCAGTACAGCCTCAGCCTGGGGTGATGACACTGCCTCCTACCTGAATGTGTTTAGGCGTCTTGTAATCAGTGCTGGACAGGAAACTGTTCACAGTTATCGGGCAGCTGGTTCTCCTGTGCGCGGCTCACCCCCAGCCCTGGCTGCTACTGCACGGACAACTTCTTCCCAGTGCATGCAGCCAGGTTGTACGAATCACCACCACTACGCCAAGGCCCCGACTCCTCCTGCTACTGGGTACGGCCAGGCTGGGAGGGACTGCTGCGGAGCATGTTTTCACTCTAACATGGAGCTCTGGATGCGCCAGCACTGACACACACAGGCGGTGCCTGCCTGAGCCGGCACATGCTGCCTGTCACGGATAGACAGTGTGCTGTGCAGGCCTAGGAGGGGAGGGGAGGCGGCGGGTGGGATTGTGTGGTTGCGGGCGGGGGGTGCCGTGCCACTGTGTGGGCAGCTGCCCAGGCCCCTCCAGAGGCCGGGGCCCAGGACAGCTGTACCCCTGGCACCCCCCTGTCGACGGCCCTGTTTGGCACATATTGTGGTGACATCCTTTCCTGAGTCTCAGCTTCTCCCTTGGATTTCTTATCCTCTAAGTAAATGATGTATAAACACAAATAAGAAAAATAACAAAACCAATAATGTTTAGTAGTTTAAAAAAAAGGAGCACAGCAGAGGTGCTACACCTGTTGTTGTAATTCACAAGTACAAGGGTTCCACCTCCAACTAGACACTGTGGAGCAATGTACCATACTCACTGCCTTAAGTGAATCATGCATAGAAGAGTTTCTTTCTATTCACTCAGTGACCCTCTGGTCCGGCAGCGACTGCAGCACCAACAACACAGTTATATGCTCAGCCCATATAAACATACATGTTATGGGGTATGTAATACCTAAGTTATCCTAAGGATCCCCAGTGCTATGTGTATTAAGCTGCCGGGAATCACTCACCATCGAGTGACCTGCTCACAGCGCAGAGTAAGTCTAGATCAGGCATGTCCAAACTATGGCCCTCCAGCTGTGAAACTACACATCCCATCATGCCTTGCCAACATTTTGCTATAAGGGAATGCTAATACTATGGCAAGGCATGCTGGGATGTGTAGATTCACAACAGCTGGAGGGCCACAGTTTGGACACACCTGGTCTAGATTTACACAGTGCTGCAATGGCCATGTGGAGAAGGAGGCGGCTGATGATGTCAGCAGCCCTCCCTCCCAACGGCTGGGGAACAAGGACACTCCTGAAAAATGCTGCCCTTCTGCCCGCAAATGCTGGCGATCGCAGGCTCCCTTCATAGGAATGGCTCGCGCATGCGTACTGTTGGCCATGTGCATGCGCAGTCGTTTGATAATCACCCGTGCTGTGAAAACGCAGGCATGCGATCAAACCTGAATCGGGCCCTTTGGCTGTACAGAAATGCAATGGATCTTTAGACTCAGAACTCTGCTACCCGATGAACCAGAGTTTGCGTTTGAATGGTTTATGCGTTATTGAGTTGTCACCCAAGAATGGCCATATTTTTAAAGCAGCAATCTTATATAAGGGAAACCCAGCCTGGTTTTGCCTTATAAATGAATGCCACTTTAAAATGTGTCCATTCTTGGACAAAAATCCTTGACCTCTGGCAACTTGGACCCAATTACTTCAGGTTAGATTTGTCTGTTTTTCTCCCTAAAAGCCCAAAAATCAAAGGCATCTTCACTTTTGCAAATGTTTAGCCGTTTCAGCACATCCGTCCAAAAAAGGCCAGCAAATGGGGCATGAAGATGACCAAATAATTCAAAACAGTTTGAAATTCAATCTAATTTATCGAGTGCAAGTTCCTTAAACCTAATATAATCGCTAGCTGGAACGGAAGACGTTGGCCAGCTCTCAAATGGTGAACCCCCGCTCGCATTTGTGGTTCAAAGTTTTCCCTTCTTAAAATCATTAACTTAAAAGGTTGCCCGTTTCAGCTTAAGCGGCTAAACTGTAATATATTTTTATGGGTTTTAACTAAAAAATAAATGACTACTAAGGTGTTGGAAATGGGCTTTTAAAATAATTTTCTAAGTAATGAAGGTGGAGTCAGTTATTGAAACTTCTCTGAAACCCATAATTTTCAGTACTAAAGCTGGCCATACATCAGAAAGATCGATTGCGCTAATGATTGTGTA
Source organism: Crinia signifera (assembly GCF_055691185.1). NCBI lineage: Eukaryota > Metazoa > Chordata > Amphibia > Anura > Myobatrachidae > Crinia > Crinia signifera. Next base: position 83,951,726 of record NC_139228.1, on the reverse strand, counting down.
CAATTTCCCTTGAAATCCCCGGCAGTCCTTGGTGGTTTTTGGGGACACAATCTACTCACAATCCATCATACAATCAGTCATACAATCCATCTGCTGCATGATTGTATACACAATCTGCATACAATCCATCATACAATCAATTGAGATTGTATGATTGGGTACAATATCTTTCTGATGTATGGCCAACTTAAGCCTTTATCAGGTCATCTAGTAGATGTACTGTTGCTTTCAATTTAGGGTGGCGCAAATAGGTCTTATTCGCTGGCCCCTTCTCCGCCAATTACAATATTTAACAATCCAAAATTTAAACAGAGTTGGTTCCTCCCATATTATAGCCTTCACTTCCTGGTAGCAGTAGGCATTTGAATGACCTCTATTGATGTCAGCTGTTTCCATATTTTACCGAACTGCATCTTACTATCTGCCATACCCAATTTAAATATCCACCACTCTCTCTAACTTAGACACAGACCGCCAAAATGGTCATCATCCTCCTCCTACTATTGTAACTCTCTGCATATAATATGCTTCAGCAAAAAGACTGGTACAGTAGCAACATTATACAATGACCTCATAAAGCCACTGACCACATAGAGAAACCTACATGAACAGGCCTGGCAGACAGATCTAGGTGAAGGGTCAATGACCATAAAGAGTGGACTACATTTTAAGAAAATATAGAAAGGAGTCACTTTGATTGTAAAATCAATGACGATACATACCAACTATTAGATGATACTACATTGTATTCAGAGGACAATAAGTAAGTCATGATGTATTGGAGGCAATGTTGATGGGGGTGCACTCATTTTAGAATTGTCCGCCACATCTGCTGGTGGTGCTTAAGCTAAGTCCTTTCTGTAGAGACATTCAATTATTTCTTAGGTTCAAGTACAGACTTGAACCTACTAATGGAATAAATTAATATGACATTATTTGCCCGAAAACTGTCCGGTAGCGTTAATTTGGAAATTCCAAACTACCCTTACCAGGCAAGAAATTCTTAATAGAATAGGACATGTGTATCAAGTGAAATTTTTGAAAAACATCATCCTAGCACCTTCAATTGTGGGCCAATCATTTCAACATCCATCTTCTATTTATTCCATGGTAAAGATCAAACCTCTTTTCAGGTCAGACGTACCTTCATCTTAGTTCTTTTGATTTGTCCTCCACTTCCAATCTTCGCTAGGCTTTCTCTTTATGCCGCATGATCCTCGTTTAGAGGAACTGGAAAGCTGTATATAAACCCGAACTCTATCTACTTAGGGATGTGGTCATTAGGGCGGCACAAGAAAGGTTGACACTCCTTAGGTTGACATTGGAAGGTCGATAGGCAGAAGGTAAACATGGACTGAAGGTCAACAAGGTCCTTAGGTCGACCGGCGGAAGGTTGACAATGCAGAAGGTAAACACAGGTTTTTATATTTCTTCCCCACTGTGTTTCCAGAACAGGCGGTAGTTCATGCGCTACCATCCACTAGGGCAGGCTTTCCCAACAACGGTCCTCAAGGCACACCAACAGTTCAGGTTTTAGGGATATCCAGGCTTCAGCACAGATTGTTTAATCAGAATCCCTCAGGTACTTATTAAGTCACCTGTGCTCAAGCCTGGATATCACTAAAACCTGCACTGTTGGTGTGCCTTGAGGACCGTGGTTGGGAAAGCCTGCACTAGGGCATGGAGGGAGAATAGAATAGGGTGCCGAGGGTTGCGAGCGCAATGAGCGATGCAAAGGGCTGCTCACTCATACCCCTTTTACACCAAAAACCCTGGTCCGACCCTGGTCTTTGAACGCTGGAGTTTCCAGGGTCTGACCCTGCTTTATACTGCATTTACACAGCACTTCGACCTGGGTCGGACCAGGGTCTGCACCATTTACACTGGACCTGGGTCAGCCCTGCCTTGTCATTACAAATGGCCTGCAGCAGCAGCACCACATCACCCCCTGCACATCATCACCCCCCCCCCCCCCTGCAGCATCACATCAATCCCCCCCTGCACATCATCACCCCCCCTAGCAGCAGCAGCACCCCCCCCCACCTGTACATTTTCACCCCCCTGCAACATCAAATCACCCCCCCCCCCCCTGCACATCATCACCCCCCTGAAGCAGCATCAAATCACACACCCCCTGAAGCAGCATCACCCCCTGCACCTTATGACCCCCCTGCAGCATCAAATCACAGGCTGCTGAGGGGGGAGACGGAGGGGATGCTCCCCGCTGCTGTAACTCCCCCCTGCAGCCGCGGGGCCGGGAGTGGAGGCAGCGGGAATCAGCAGTGCAGGTGGGCAGGGGACATCATCACCTGTAGAATCATATCATCACCCCCCCAGCGCGGGGTCCAGCCTCCAGGCAGCGGGGTCCGGCAGTACAGGCGGGGGATCCATTCAGCGTATACGAAGTTGCCGGCGGGGTCCCCCCAGTGTATGGGAACTAGTAGCGGCAGTTCCCAGCCGCCGCAGGGACGCTCGCTGGTTACTTCCCATACGCTGGAGGGACCCCGCCGGCAACTTCGTATACGCTGAATGGATCCCCCGCCTGTACTGCCGGACCCCGCTGCCTGGAGGCTGGACCCCGCGCTGGGGGGGTGATGATATGATTCTACAGGTGATGATGTCCCCTGCCCACCTGCACTGCTGATTCCCGCTGCCTCCACTCCCGGCCCCGCGGCTGCAGGGGGGAGTTACAGCAGCGGGGAGCATCCCCTCCATCTCCCCCCCTCAGCAGCCTGACAGTTCACCCCAGGCCCTTAGCAGCCGCAGACACCCCTCTCCTCCTGCAGCAGCTGGGGACAGCTTCCCCAGCGCTGCATGCCGTGCACGGACCCGCTGCGGGTGCCTGGACCCGCAGCGGGAACATTTACACCAGCCTCTACACGGGTCCTAACCGTGTTCTACCCAGGTCAGGACCTGGGTAGAGGACCCGTGTAAATGGACACGGCTTGACCCCATTTACACCGCCGAAGGTCCGGGTCTGACACGCCACTGACCCGGATTTTTCAGCGGTGTAAAAGGGGTATTAGACAGTGTCCAGGACTAGATGTAGAGATCTAGATTCATAAAAAAACAAACAAAAAAAAAACGTGTCGTCATTCTGCATTGTCGACCTTCTGCCGGTCAAATTAAGGAACCTGTCGAACTTCAGTCCCTGTCGACCTTTTTTGGGTCGACCTAACGATCCATACCCATCTACTTAAAGCCTGGTGCTTAAACGAGTGCAATGCAATTCATAGTTTCCTCCACCCTCCAGAATCAAGAGCTGCCTAAGAGCCCACAAAATATAAATTAAAGGCAAGTTCATCCGTGACTCATCCATTTTACTACCAAGGTAACATGGACCTCAGTGATCTCAACCTATGACCTGTCTTATGTCCAGCTTCTGAGAGTTTAGCGACTTAATATAATTACCTTTCACAACAGATAGTTGGGGCGGTGTTACTCCTAGAGGCAATGGAGGCTCCAAGCCCCGAAGGGCCACTTGCATGTAAAGCAGCATCTGTGGGGTTCACAGAGGGATTTAAGTGTGACCACTGCTCTTGCAATGGAGCTCTGTGAATCATCTGTAGTTAAATGGCTCTATACCAGTGGTTCACAAATTTTTTTGAATCACAGCGCCCCTGAGTATCACTCAGCCTAAAGTTTTTATTGAGAAAATCTGAAAAAAAAAAAAAATTAAGTCAAATGAATTGTGTTTTTCTTTATATCTCATCCTTAAGGTCATTTATGTGGCAATGGACAAGAGTCACTTCTGTTTGTCCAAAATATGCCTATTACATTGTTCATAAATAATATGAAGTGGTCATGGACCAATAAACCTTGGCACCCCTGCATGTCCTCCAAGGCACCCTAGGGTGCCACGGCACACAGTTTGGGAACCACTACTCTATTCAAGGAGCCCTGCTTAGACCTGCAATAGAGAACAAGATCAGTGTTGTCGAGAGGGGGGTGTTTTCTCCAGAGGCCCTGCCCCCACCAGTGGCCACACCCCCTCCATTTTACCGGAACCCCTGGATAGGATAGTTCCAGTTGCAGCAAGCAATGCTGCTGGACTCTGAGATCATATGCACAGGTGAATGTTGACACACACCATATTTGAGGTGTGTGTGTGTGTTTGGTGGGGGGGGGGCGACACTAGACTCCCACTTGCCTCCATGTGACTGAGATGAACTTAAGCTCCTGGTTAGATGTCTTAAATACAGGAGACTTCAACAGGATTTGTACTCCGCTCCATCCTTATACAATCTCTCTGATTCTACTGTGGACCTGACTCACACATATACACTCATATACACACACACACGGGGTTCCATATAGTTATATAATATATTATTACCATCTATTAATTCCGCTGAGCTTTTCGCCCACTAGTATGTTTTTGGGTATGTCTGACCATTTGTTAACTTGTTAACACAGACATTAAAATAACGTGGTCAATGTTCATTTAGCATGCATCAACAAAGCCTAGTAAATGCTCTCCGATGCAGCAACTCCCCCCCAAAATATTGGCAAAGGCCCCATTTGCTGCCAATACTTCAGGATGAATCAATTGTCGTCACTGCCTGCATCATGAAGATTTGCTAATGCTTGGGAACGTGTAATGGAACGCTATTGGAATGCACATTTAGCACCTATGAAAGCACTATAGTACACTCTTCAGCAGCAGATCCTTCAGATGCATTGATGAATGCATTTAAAAGCTCCCCTGAAGCAAGGTCAAATTACATATGCTCCAATGACTGCTGAATTTCAATGCCTGTGGGTACATAGCCTCCCATTACTCAAGCACATTTTCGTGATTTTTTTTCCAGGACAAATAACAGATTGGAATAAATGTTTTACTTTAAGTGCGATATATAGGGGCAAATGGAACAGACAAAGGCAGAAGTACTGTACTATAGCTGACTGAGCTGGGAGGGAGATGCCGCTGTGTTCACTATGACATTCAAAACCATTCAAGAGTCTCTAACGACACAAAAATATCCAAAGACATAAATATATAATACTAGTACAGAGAAAGGAGCACTGGCCACATTTAGTAGGTATATACAGATGGAGAGCGTCAGACAAACAGCATGATCTAGATCTGGGGTAGCTACCACTGATCTAGATCCATAGGAGGGATGAGGTCACTAGGTCGACTCAATTAAGATGGACATACATTGGGTTGACAACTGAGGCATAGGTCGACACCTGAAATAGGTTGACATAGCGAAGGACGACAGTGTTGGAAGCATTAGGTAGACAATGGGGAAGTGGGAAGGTGGACAGTCAAAATTCTAGACAAAAAAGTGAAAAAAATCATGTCAACCTTTTGACTGTCGACCGTCCCATTGTCAACCTATAATGCTTGTGTTGACCTAATGCCAGTGGTCGACCCAATGTTGACCTTCATTGAGTTGACCCTATGACCCATATCCCCAGAGGACAGAGGCCTGGCCAAGGGCACTGTATGGTATTACAAATGCAGAATATCAGGGATAAAGCTGAGGGCCACACAACTTTATATAATAAAACTGCGCTCCTGCGTAACAAGAAAAACATGGGATTTTTGCATGATATAAATTGATTCCTTTATAGGTTTAATGCAGGGATCTGGAACCTTTGGCACTCCAGCTGTTGTTGAACTACACATTCCAGCATGCCCTGCTACAGTTTTGCTATTTGGCCATGCTAAATCTGTTGCAATGCATGTTGGGATGAGTAGTTCAACACCCAGGGGCGTAACTATAGCACCGCAGCCCCCGCGACCGCGAGAGGAGACTGTAATAAGGACCTAAAAAGCAAAATCCTTTTCTAAATGAGCAAAACCATGCTGCACTGCATGGAGGGCAGATGTAACACGTACAGAGAGAATTAGATTTGGGTGAGTTATTTTGTTTCTGTGCAGGGTAAATACTGGCTGCTTTATTTTTAAAATGAGATTTAAATTTCGGTTTGAACACGCAGCACCCAAATCTAACTCTCTGCACTGTAACATCTGCCCCACGTGCAGGGCCGGATTATAATGGAGGCACAAGGGGTCAGTACCCCTGGGTCCCCCTCTAGCTAAGGGCCCCCTGTGGTGGGCACGTATTTTTCAAAAAAAAAAAAAAAAATTTTAGCTAAAGGTTTTGTGCATGGGAGTGGGGTAGTGCGGCAGCTTCACCTATCTGCCAATGATTAATGGTGCTGAGCATCGGGAGCCAAGGCACACTGACCGCACAAGTGTGCAGTGCATTACTGGGAGTTGACTAAGTCCTATGACACTTTGCACCAGAGGGCAGAGGCTGAGATGTTTGTGCTGAGCTCTGATTGGTGGAGCTCAATACTTCCTTCTCAGGCCCATGGAGAACAGCAGCAGCAGCCTAGTCATGGGAGGGTTTTTTAATCAGAGGCAGCACTGGGACTGTGAGTTCTCTTACAGTCCTACAGAGTAAGGTGCAGAGGGACAAACACAGGCTTTTCATATCTATATCTTTATATCCCCTGCAGTTACCCATTGACCAAGTTTATACTGCCTTTACTCTGTGTTTTGACAGTGTAATATTCTCCCATGCAGTTTGCGGACAGTAATGACAAGTGCAAGGGGCCCCCCTATCTAAAGTGCCCCGGGCCCCCCCGAAGGCTTAATCTGGCACTGCCCACGTGCAGCGCAGCATGGTTTTGTTCATTAGGGCAAGATTTTGCTTTCTGAACATGGAGCCTTACAATCTTTCAGCTGTGGAAATGTTAATATAAATATACAATTTAAAACTGCTTTTTGGGATTTTGGGTTCATAGACACTTTTACTGTTAATTTGGGGGCCAGATCCAGGAGACAGGGAACAATAACAAGGAGGCGTACAAGAAGAATGATCAGATGGGAGATCAAACAAGAACAAACAAACAAGATTGCAGGATGGAGTGGGCAAAAAAGTGGAAGATGAGGTTCAATGTGGACAAATGCAAGGTCATGCACCTTGGGAGACATAACCAGTGTGCTAGTTATAACCTATGCGGGGATGAATTGGATAATTCAGTACTCTAAAAGGATCTAGGAGTCCAAATAGACAACAAACTAGGGTGTGGTGCTCAATGTAATATAGCAACAAAAAAGGCCAATAAAACTCTAGCATGTTTTAAAAGGGGCATGGAAACTAGGGACTCAAAAGTAATTATGCCTCTGTACAAATCATTGGTTAGACCGCACCTCGAATACGGAGTACAATTCTGGGCCCCGCACTATAAAAAGGACATCATAGAATTAGAAAAAATCCAAAGAAGAGCAACAAAGCTTATTAGGGGAATGGAGAATTTAAACTATGAGGAAAGATTAAACAATTTGGGACTATTTACACTAGAGAAAAGACGTTTAAGGGGGGATATGCTCAACATGTATAAATATATTAGGGGCCAATATAAGGAACTGTCACACACCCTTTTTTCTGCTAGAAAGGAATCTAGGACGCGAGGGCACGAGTTTAGATTAGAAGAAAAAAGATTTTGTTCATCTATAAGAAAAAATTTCTTTACAGTTAGAGCAGTCAAACTTTGGAACTCTGGTGTTGGCAGACACTATAAATATGTTTAAAATAAGGTTGGATAAACATTTATTGGTTAAAAACATCCATGGGTACGAATAAGTAACAAAATCTGTCTTTAAAATATCATAATATACTATACAACAAGGGATAAGCTACTTTAAACATAGGTTGAACTAGATGGACGCAAGTCTTTATTCAGCCTCACCTACTATGTAACTATATGTAATACTCTGCTACGTGAACAGTGTCAGAGACTCCCTTTTATTTAGAGATTCAAACTTGGCACCAAACATGACATGACATTTGGAATACCTGTCACTTTATCTTTATCTATAAAGATTAACAATCTTTGTCCAATTAAATTAAAGACAAATAAAATGTATGGGAGTCCATGTGTCAGTCCACAAAGCTGTAAAACCTTGGTGATAGAATTATTAACTAGAAATCACAATGATCAAAGTTATTCTTAACAGAAGAAGGGCTTCGCTGATTTAGCAGAATTAGCGGTGCCTTCGAAAACAGCAGGACGACCAGGAAAATAGGGCAAGGTGTAACAACTCATGAATCAAAGGCATATCGGAAGAGACAGATATCCGCTCAATGTCTCGAAAGATTATTTTTATGCTTATCATCACAGACTCCTGAAGACTCTTCTTGATGAAAACACAAGGCCATTAGGCCAAGGTCTCAAGATGTTTTACGGCATAGAGATGCAATCTCAAAGCGCCACTATCGCGCCACAAAAGAGGCAGTTCTAAATGGAAACTGCTAAACAACAAGAACTAATGGATCTGCTCGATCCTATACAATAGCAATACAAATAATAATCTTAATTTAATGTTAAAATACACAAATAATTATATTCACAGTCATATATAAATAGGAGGTTACAATTCTATAAAAACACTTACGTCAAAATGTTGCTACATTGGCGCTGGTATACGGTCGTTAGGTTGACACCATTAAGGGCGACATGCTTTGGGTCGACCTCTGAAGGTCGACAGGCCTTAGGATGCAAAAGGTCAACATGGCTAAGGTCGACAGGGTTAAAGGGTCGACGCAAGCATTAGGTCAACAATGGGAAGGTTAACAGTCAAAAAGTTGACATGAGTTTTTCACTATTTTTTGAGTCAATATGTACCAACAGGTGGTATTTCATGCCCACCTATTCACTAGGGCATGGAGGGAGAATAGAATAGTGGTGCACAGCGTAGCGAGGCACCATGCCTGAAGCATGGCACCGTGCCCAGCAGCCTTGGCGGTTGCACACGAGATCAGGAAAATGTCACATAAACGGTGACAGTTGTTGAAGACATAAAACTGTGGCCAGCATTTTTTGAGGAAAAGGAGTGGAGCCGCTGAGGTGCTGGTTGTCAAGGTGGCTGTGCGCCAGAGACAGCAGGAGGCATAGTGGTCAGAGGCACAGGCTGGGTGGTGCTGACATTGATCTGGAAAGTGGCTCTGAAATACTCATGGTAGAGTAGACCATACGGCACAAATGACTGACTGGTGATAGGAGAGAAAGGATGATGACACCTCAGACAGATTGCAGAGATCCGGGAGACCCAGTGAAGCACAGGTATCGGATAACATCCCTGAGACAATACTACACAGCATTGCAGAGCGGAGTAAAGGTGCCCAAGCACGGGTAAAATGATATGGCTCTTTTTGACTCATTGGAACTGTTCGCCTGTGGGCATGACAGCGATGCAATGCCCGTACCCACTGCTCCTTGATCTTGCTCGCAAGTTTCTTGAACATGCAGAAAGGATTTGGCACCCGTTGTTCCGTGTGTAGTCATGATGAACCATGTGCCAATAAAGTGTTAATGATTTGCAGTCATTATACGATTTAAGCAAAGGGGCCTACACACGTCGAGATGCTGAAGCCTTCTGAGATCGCTCAGCACACAGCGATGTGCCAGCAATGTGTGCCGAGCGATCTGTCAGGACCAGTGTTCTCCGGTGAGAAAACTGGCACTGACACCGGTGATTATAGATTTATACAGCAAGTTGGATATTAATCACCAGGTGATAGTGCCGCGTGGGGTGGCGCATCGCTATCGCGATGGCCCCTACACACAGAGCGATGTATAGTAGGGTCATTTTCTGAGCGATCTATTGAGATCACTTAGAAAATGCCCTCAAATCGCCCCATTATCCTCTGATTGTTTACACAAGTGTTCCGTGTGTGCATGATATCGCTTGCCAGGGAGTGTCCGGGATTTAAAGGTAAATTGGGTGACAGATCGGTTCATTCATAACATCGTACCCGGTGTGGTCACCTCAGCTGTTTTAGGTACTTTGTTCTTGCCTACCCTGTGCTACTGAGGATACATTGCATCCAATGCATAGTTAGTACTATGGACAGTTCACGTGGTCATACACCGCTATGAGGACCGACATCCACTGTTTAGCATGGGAGGGGGGTGAATCCTCCTAAACTACTTTACCAGTTGTATCATTACGGCCGCATCAAGACTTAATCGCACTGAACCCACAGAGACTGTAAATAAAAAAGTCCTAAACGGAAAATGTCTGAAGCACAAAGACACAGACAGCCCTCAGCAGGCGTATCTCTGAAATGAGACCAGTAATTATTATTATTATTATTATCCTTGGTACTTGTGTATTATCACGGCACCCCCGATTTCCATCGCAGGGCATTGTACAACCACAAAATCGCATCGCATGCTATATGATCGCATGCGATGCGACGCGATTGTACCCGATTTTTAATTGTACAGGCACCCAGATGCCTGATTCCTATGTTAAATCAGGGCCGAAACTAGGGTTTCTGGTGCCCGGGGCAAGACATACATTTAGTGCCCCCCCCCAAAAAAAATTATATATATATATATATAATGTGGTAAAGATTGGCGTCACTCCAGGGAAATTTTCAATTGCAGAAATTTATTAACATGTTATGTCCTGAGGAAAATGGCTACACGCCATTGAAACGTCGACAACACTGACATGTCGACTTTTTTGCAAATAAATTTCTGCAATTGAAAATTTCCCTGGAGTGACGCCAATCTTTACCACATTATTACTTATCTGTGGATGGCACCCGGGGTCCCTTTTCTACATCACTGAGGAGTGCCGGCTCGCACAGCTCCATATATATATATATATATATATATATATATATATATATATATATATAAATATTTTTTTTATTTTTTTTTCCAGAAGCAGGCACACATTTGGCATTTGGTTTTGCACAGAAAGAAAAACATTAATCAGAAGCCATTTATGTGTGCTTATAGACAGCAGAAGGGGGACAGTAAACAGGGACAGTGCGCGCCGATGGCGCGCGCTAAAAATTTAGGGCATTTTTTTTGGGGGGGGGGGGGGGGGGGGAGTGGTGTGGTCACATAGTGGTATCAATTCACATTATAGAACACACCGTAATGCCCAGTACACATTAATCAGAAGCCATTTATGTGTGCTTATAGACAGCAGAAGGGGGACATTAAACTGGGACAGTGCGCGCCTAAGGCGCGCGCTAAAAATTTAGGGCATTTTTGGGGGGGGGGGGGGGGGTGGTCACATAGTAGTATCAATTCACATTATAGAACACACTGTAATGCCCAGTACATATTCCAGCACACACCCTAATGCCCAGAGCACATTACACCACAAACCGTAATGCCCAGAGCACATTACACCACAAACCGTAATGCCCAGTACACATTATACCAAACACTGTGATGCCCATTATACAAAATGACACACACCGTAATGCTCATTACATATGCCACACAATGCCACACACGCTAATGCCCATTACGCATATTACACACTGCAATGCCCCTTACACATAAAATTACATGCTGTAATGCCCATTACACATAATGCCACTGACCGTAATGCCCACTACACATAATATCACATGCCGTAATGCCCATTACAATTTATAGCACACACCGTAATGCCCATTACACATTTTAATTTGGGTAAAAGGTGTCACACACACACACATATGGGGAAGAGGGGATCAGACACCAGGGAAATTGGGGCAGATAGGGTCACAGACACAGAGGAAGGGGGTAACAGGGGTCACACATGGGGGAAGGGAGTACAGGGGGGTCAGGGGGGTCAATCCCTGGGCACTCACCAATTTGTGGGGGGAGCTGCAGGGTGTCCAGGTAGCCAGTGGATCCAGGGACAGGGCGAAGGGGGTGCCTGCTGCAGGAGGAGGAAGATGTAGTTTCCCCCATGAAGAGACAGGCAGGGCTTGTCCAGACTCCAGCCCCAGCGCGTATCGCTGGGCGCGCACTGTGTTTATCACAGACACTAGAGGTCAAGCGCACCTCTAGTGTCTGTCTGTTGTTTCATGGTGGCGGCCATCTTTGATGTGGCAGCGGCGCCGCAGACATACATCTATGTCTGCGGCGCTAGCTCCCCGCTGCTGCCACTGCTCACACCAGCGACACCCTGCCTCCAGCGCCCCCCTGCCTCCAGCGCCCGGTGCGCGTGCCCCCCCAGCCCCCCCCTAGTTACGGCCCTGGTTAAATGCCCCCCCCCCCCCCCCCCCAGACCCGATTTTACATTTTACACCCACCCTGATGGGTAATGACTATGTTAAATGCCCCCCCCCCCATTGTTAATGCCACCCCACTATCAACGCCAACCCGAAGCATGGCGTGCGCAGCGAGCCTGTGCGGGGCGGCGGTACGCGTCCTCCGACCTTTCCGACTATCCACGTCGGCGTGGAGTTGATTTTATATAGTGTGGCGAGTGCAGCGAGCCACCAAGCCCGAAGCGTGGCGAGCGCAGAGAGCCCCGCGAGGGATGCGTAATACTTGTGAAGCAATGCGCGTCCCCTCACAGGGCTTGCTGTGCTCGCCACGCTTCGGGCTCGCTACGCTTGCCACACTATATAAAATCAACTCCATGCCGACGTTGATAGTGGGGGTATGAAAAGGTCGGATGAAGTGTACCGCCGCCCCCGTGGGCTCGCTGCGCTTGCCGCGCTTCGGGTTGGCGTTGAGAGTGGGGTGGTGTTAACAATGGGGGTGCATTTAACATAGTCATTATCCATCAGGGTGGGGATACAATTAAAAATCGGGTCTGGGTGGGCATTTAACATGGAAATCGCGTCGCATCGCATGACATTATAGTGTATTAAAATTGTACACTCAGCCCGGGGAAAGGCTCAAATCGGGTCCCATCGCATACCTTAATTAGTGGTATGCGATGCGATCGACGCCGTGATAATACACAAGTATCTTAACCTTTATTTATATGGCGCAACAAGGGTTCCACATAATCAAACAGGAAAACAGTGACTTACAGTTGAAGACAATACAGGACAAATACAGGGTAATGATTATAGGAACATCAGCCAATTGCTGCAACATAAGTATCCAGGTGGCAGCAGACAGCGAGCTATGGTGCAGTCGAAGACTGCTGAAGTAAGAAAGGATAAGCGCATGAGGCAAGAGGTCCCTGCTCGTGAGAGCTTACATTCTAAAGAAATTAGCAGCTTTCTACCTGCTGGCTTGGTGCCCAGACTGTGGGGGAGATTCTCTAAGAATCTCCGCCCCCCTTCGCCGCCCATCGCATTTATAATTATCGCATATGTACTAACATATACGATAATTATAGCAAAGGACAGCTCTTGCGTTAAGAGCTGTCCTTTGCGGTAAGAGTCGCCTGGTCCCAGCAGGTCCCGGCGGCTCCCCCCTCCCTCCCACACCCGACGCTGCTGCTGCTGCGCCGGATTGTCCTCCTCCCTGCACCCGGAAGAGCATCAGTGCAGGGAGGAGGTCACAGGTCCGGGCAGCACAGCTCTGTACTGCCCGGACACAGGTGAGGGGGCGATGCGGGGCAGCGGGGTCCGTGCGGGGCGGCGGGGGGTCGTTGCGGGCGGCGGTGGGATGCGGTAGAAGCCCATTGGCTTCTATGGTGCATCGCCAGATTTTTCTGGCGATGCCCCCCGCCGCGGTAACCCGGCGGAGGATGCTTACAGCATCCCAAAATGCGGTAAAAACCCTTATAACAGGGTTTTTACCGCATTTTTAGCTTAGAGAATCTCCCCCTATGCAACCTTGGTGGTCAAAGCTATTTAATGCAAAGGGTATGGGGTGCTATTGCCACCAAATTAAAGGTCGGCAAACGAACCCCATATTGTACCCTTCATGGATCCCCCCCCCCGCCCCGATAGTGCTACCAAGCAAGACTGGTAAAGCCTAGTGCTGGATAGATGCAATGTAAGGGTATCCCATGCTCTTTTCCCCTAATTAGTACTACCAGTCCTAGCCTAAAGGCCTAGTTACAATTCTATATACTGTAGCTGTGTTTTGTGGCAGGATCGGGGATTACAACGGACATCGATAGAACCTTGATCTTAGAAGTTCAAAATGGCCTCCAGTAAACTCAACATGTGTCTGAACCCAACGTTTATTAAATTTGCTCTTATACTATTTGTTACTGGGCGAGTGCAATGGGCAGTAATAAATAAAGTAACCCTCCACCTGCCGGGATATAGATAAATGAACACGGAGGGGGTTTGTTGCTGTGGATTGTGGAGTGGAATTGGAAAACTGACTGTTGGCACTATCGTCACAGATATAGTCTAGCAGGAGGTCTCTGATACGGATGATGCATTCACTGAATGGCTTACATACAGATAAAGGCAACGGCAGTACCATCCGAACAGATCTCATCAGCTCATACTCCATAAATAATACTGTACAGAATACAGACAGGATCAGGCGTGTTGCACATGAATTCTGTCTGATTCTGTATTTCCAGGAATTGGGAAAATGTGAGGTCTATAGCAACCAATCAGAATGCCCATAGCAACCAATCAGAATCCCATCTTAGTCATTTTACCCCATTAGGTCTACCCCAAAAGATTGACATACAATAGGTCAACAGAGAAAAATGTCGACATGGGAAAGGTCAACAGGATCAAAAGGTTGACATTGTCAAAATGTCAAGACGAAAGAGGTAGGCACGTGAAAAGGTCGACATGAGTTTTTCACTTTCTTTGGTGTCAATATCGGCAACTAGCGACATAGACCCCTATTAGTGTGCCGCGTGCCCTGGTATATCTCGCTGCACGCGCCATTCTTCGGGCTTGGTGCTGCGCTACGCAGGGCACACTATTCTCCCTATATGCCGACATGGAAACAAAAGTAAGAACGACCCAGTGGAAAAAATTAATTATGAAAATACCGACATTGTCGTGAGTCTACCTGTCCCGGTGGACATTTTGACCCGCTCGACCTATTGCATGTCGACTTTTTCCACATCGACCTTTTGACCCGTCGACATTTTGGGGTAAACCTATTGACTGTCCATCTAGACAAGTGATGGCTAACCTTGGCCCTCCAGCTGTTGTTGAACTACACATCCCAGCATGCCCTGCATCAGTTTTACTATTTGGCCATGCTAAAACTGATGTAGGGCATGCTGGGATGTGTAGTTCAACACCAGCTGGAGGGCCAAGGTTAGCCATCACTGATCTGGACACTCTGAGGGAAATTTCCTAAGATGGGAGATATATTTCAGATGAGATGTTGCTGTGGGCAACCAATCGGAATCTACTTCTTATTTATTTAGAACCGTCTATTATGGGTCAGATGCACTAAGCTTAAAAAGTGATAAAATGGAGAGTGATAAACCACCAGCCAATCAGCTCCTACCTGCCATGTCACAGACTGTGTTTGAAAAATGTCAGGCAGGAGCTGATTGGCTGGCTGTTTATCACTCTCCATTTTATCACTTTTGAAGCTTAGTGTATCTAGCCCAGTATCTAATTGGTTGCCATAGCAACATCCCATGTGAAAGAGAACTCCCATCTTAGTAAATTTCCCCAGTAGGGCACATACTCTCTGGTCAGGGCTCCAATCCGGGTGTCCCTTTTAGAAGCCCCTATTGGGAATCCATGCACGCATCAGAGAGGCTTGTGTGAAAGTGGGCATGTCCCCGTGTGTGCGTGTCATCATCCACCGGTGCACCTCTGCTATGCAGCGCGCCTTCCAACCTTCCCCCACCCACGGAACACAGCGGCCTGCCAATGGCACAGCAGGACAGTGCCTGAAAATGAGCGTTAATCCTTCAATCTGTCCTGTAAACCATCTGTAATAGTAAATGCTCTGTAAATAATGTTCTACGCAATTTACAAAGACAAATATTCATGACACACTTTCAGAAGGGGAACACAGGATTGTGCTACTGAAGCACTGAAAACGTAGCATATCAAAATTACCATGGAAACTGATCCTCACCTGCGGGTCATTAAAACAGTCAGTGTGAGAAGCCGGAGCTGCGTTTCAATGCTGGTCTTCAAAGACTACACCAAATTACATTATTTCTATTGACACTTAATTATATAGCGCCAGCATACTCTGCAGTGTTTTACAATTGAGAACAAGCACTCATGAAGGAAGACTGGGTACTAATAAATAAAGAGGTGGGAGGGCCCTTCTCTCATACTGTAAGCCTCAGTTCTGTAGGGAAATAGGAGTTTTATATATAGGGTGACCAACTTTCCAAAGGGCCAACCCGGGACAGGGGGTTGCGGGCTCGACAACCGCCCCCCCCCCCCCCCCCCCAGGAAAGGTGGGGGTTAGGGGGCAGCAGCCCTATGAATTTTTAGTCACTAAGGCCCTTAGTATAAGGCTACTGCCACTGGCTAGGCCTGGCTGGGATTGGGAATGGAAATCCCATTATATACTGACTAAGGCATCATGATCCGATCCAGACAGAGACAGTCCAGACCAGACCAGTGCAAAAACTTTCAGCATAGCCCAGTATTAGCCCTTAGTCAGTATAATAGGGGGTAGGAGGCCCGGCCGGGAATGGGATAGATGAGAAAGAATATAGAACTTTTTATGATTTATCTCGACTCTCACAGAGTGACTCACTTGGCCGCTTATACAGGCAGGGGGCACACTCAGCAGCACACCGTCGCAGACGCAGAGCAGACTGACCGTCTCAGAGAGTCACAGAGTCGTCTCGCAGGCTCCAGCCTCCAGCAGCCGTCGGGTCACCGCCTCCACCTTCCTCCTTCAGTCACGCCAGGGGCTCACCAGCACAGGCAGTAGCAGGTCATTAACGCGGCGCCGCGCTCCCAGTAATGCTGCCTGACCGCACCCGCCCTGGCTGGCTGCACAGCATTACTGGGAGAGTGGGAGGGGACACGGTCATGCGGCGGCTGAACTAACCAATGATGGGGAGGCGGCGGCGCACACAGCGTAACAGCTTCCCACACTCCAAGTCTAATGCTGTGCGGCCGGTCAGAGCAGTGAGCTGCCCGTCATGTCCCCAGGCAACAACACCAACAATTTAGTAAAAACGGGGATTAAAACGGGACTTTCTGCATTCCGGGATGGGTTTGGCCGGGACGCAGGATTTAGGAGGTCTAAATCAGGACAGTCCCGGGCAAACCGGGACGGTTGGTCGCTCTATTTATATATGAGGTAAATAAGCACAGATTTCATATTTATCCAAACAGCTGCAGTGGTGGAAGGTTCTGGGTGGCAGATATCAATGCCGGCCTGGGGGTTCATGTAGTTAGAGCTTAGAAAGAGATCATTTTGGGGTATGGGCCATTTGGTCGATATGCATTGTGTCGACCACTGAAGGTCGACATGGTTGGAAGGTTGACACAAGCATTAGGTGGACAATGGCAAGTTCGACAGTCAAAAGGACGACATGATATTTTCACATTTTTTTTCCACCGAATGTTGACACAGAGCGTACTTGAAGCGTACATGAAGAAACTCATGTCGACCTTCAACCTTGCTTGTGTCGACCTTCCAGCCATGTCGACCATCCCTTGTGGCATCGTACAGATTATGGGGAAAATTTACTAAGATTTGTATTCTATTTCACATGGAATGTTGCTACGGGCAACCAATCAGATACCATCTATTATCTTCAAGAAGGATCTAAAAAAAAAAGTAGTAGAATCTGATTGGTTGCCCCTAGCAACATCCCAGGTGAACTAGAACTCCCATCTTAGTAAATGTCCCCCTATGTATCTATATACTGTATGAAGATGTATCGATATACATTTATTCTGGATCCAAGGCGTAACTACCATAGGTGCAAGCGGTGCAGCTGCTGTGGGGCCCAGAGCTGAGAGGGGCCACCTTCCCTGTCACAGTTACATGTGTTATATACAGGGTGTAACTACCATAGGTGCAGGGAGTGCAGCTGCTATGGGCCCAGAGCTGAGAGGGGCCCATCTTTACTGTCTAAGTTATATGTGCTATATACATTTATTACCATCAATCAGTCGCTAAATAGGGGGCCCTTACAACGTTTTGCTATGGGGCCTACAAATGTCTAGTTACGCCCCTGTCGGGATCTGTATCCTAGACCAGTGATTCTCAAACTTTTTGGAATCACGGCTAGGGTTGCCACCTCTCCAGGATTTCCGGGATTCTCCCTGAATTGGTGGAAACCCTCCAGGACGTTTTTGCAGTCTCCCGGATTCTGGGATTCTCCCGGAATCCGGGTGACTTTGAAACCCTCCACAGCATCCCAAATGTCAGGGGCATAGGGAGGGTGGTTCCAGCGGAATGTGAGCTCCGGGTGCCAGAAAAGCCACAGAGCATGCACAGTGCATCTCCAGCACTTGTGAGTTGCTGCCTGCCCCACAGCTCCCTCTACCTCCAGAAATATTGAAACTGGGCCGCGGGAGAGGACGGAGGAGCACTGTGCAGCTAACAGCTTAGGATGCTGCAGCAGCGCTTCCTCCCAAACTGAGCCTCGGAGGAGAGATAAGCCGGCTGCTGCTGTTGTGTATCAGTCCCTGTGCTGTCAGCTGAGGAAACAGTGAGGCTAGTGTGGAGGGGGGATTTGTGTGTGTGGACAGTCAGTGTTTGGGGCAGATATGCATGTTAGAGAAGTGAGGGGGTGGGGAAGGTTGCTGTGTAGTTGTTGTCACTGGTGTCAGGGTGAGGGGAGGATGTATGAGTTATCTCTGTGTAGGAATTGTCAGTAGGGGAAATGTGTTATTAAATGTAACAATAGAGACTTCAATACATGTCTGTATTAGAGGCCACGCCCACCTTTCTGAAGAGGTCATGCCTCTTTTACAAAGTCACACACAATTGTTATGGGAGCACACGCACACATGAAGTTGGGGGGGGGGGGGGGGGGGAATCTCCAGGAATCGAAGATGCCAGCCTGAGGTGGCAACCCTAATCATGGGGACCCTAAGCCAAAGGTTTCTTATTGAGAAGTAAAACAAAACAATAAATGAAGTAAATTGTGTTTATGTGTCATCCCTAGAATGAGTTATGTGGAGAGGATCAGGATTCACTTGTGTTTGTCAACATATTTTATGATGGGAAGTCACAAGCACTAGTTTTGCCTAGTATACTGACCAATTTGAATTACTCCTGGACCACCAACCCAATGTACCCCGTGCGAGTGTCTCATGGCACCCCAGGATGCCACGGCACACAATTTTGGAACCACTTTTCTAGACCATACTTCTTCCACTGTCGACGCACGCCTACTTCTGCTAATATATTACTGCCGTCCAAGCAGTGCTACTGAGTTTTCATAGTGAAGTTGTATAATGAACAATACACAGATATGTATATAATGCGGCACCAGTTTCGTGTATCTGAAGACTAGAACCAGTTATCCAGGAGAGGAGATTGGTGGATTGGAGAACAGTAGATGTGCCATATACCGTACCCAAACAGCTTATATTTATATACGCACAAATGGGAGGGGGGTCCTGACCCAATTTTTTCCTTGGTCACCCTGGGCACACGTCTTTTATAAGAATTGCATTGTTCCTGCTACATCTGCTAGGATAAATAAGCCACAAGCTCTACGTCTAAAACTGCCTTTTAGTGATACAACCCTAGGGCAAAACCTGCCAGCCAGCCCCATCTCTCCCTAGGGTAATTCATTTGGGAATCCCATAAAATTAAATCAAAGTAAACCAGCAAGGTACACTGGGCCTGATTCAGACCTGATCGCAAATGCAAAAACTTTCTCAAATGCTGCACTGCAGGTGGGGTAGATGTAAATGTGCAGAGAGACACTGTAATTTAGATTTCAGTTTGAACACAACCCACCCAAATCTAAAAGGTGGCCATACACTACTGCGATGTATCGCAGCAGCATATGGCCATCCGACCCCCCTGAGCCGCCTGGGACCTTCCAGGGCGGCAGGATCGCATGCGATACATCGCATACAGTCCTTTCACATGTGATGTATTGCATGCGACCCCATCCCCGCCGAGTCGGAGGTCGGATGGACAGTTGAGTTGTATTGTGTGACATGTATATGTGGAGATGTTTCTTAAGCCCCATAAACACTAACCGATGCTGGCCGCTGCAGGTGGCCGATATTGAATGTACACACTGACTGATATTGGTAAACATCGATGTTCCGTGACATCATCAGTAGCCGCTAAGCATGCAGGTCATTGGCTATATATCCAAATTGACATGTTCAGAAGACTGGAGGGGTCATTAATGATGCGTGGGAGTATGCAAACTTACCTACCTTCCCGGAATGGCCGGGAGAGTCCTGAAAATCAGATCTCCCTTCTGGCCCCCCGGGAGGGTGGGCAAGCTTCCCACATCTAACGGGGCCCCCCGCACCCCCTCCCTCTTTGGGGAAAGGGTGGGGCTAAAATTATGCAAATCCCGTCATTTAGTACCACCCCCTCCCCAGAGAGCCACGATTAACGGCATTTACAGGAAAGGGGCGGGGCTTAATGACAGCAAGCTCTTCCCCCATAAAAGCTGCAGAGAGCCTCCTCTCCGGGCTAGTATGGGTACATGTAACAGATTGATGATAAAGCTTTGTGATTACAGATATTTCTGGCATTTACTCACAAATTGCCATTTGCTTCTACATGACAACTGTTGTACTCACAGCCGCTGTCTTGTTTTTCTCTATTGAATTGGCAAATTCTGTGATTTTGACAATATATAAAATGTTATGTATCAAATACATGGCACCATATGGGAGGTATCTTCCCCGGCACTGTTTTCCTGCCTAATGAAGCTGACCATCTGCTTTTGGTGCCGGAGGAATGGGAGACGTAGAGTAACACGTGCCCACGGTCTACCACTGTCATTGGGTACTATGGCGTATCCTCATTCACTAATTACAGTACATGATGGAGGTTTGACAGCGATATTGTGGCATTCAGTTCTCAGCGGGCAATGTCATGTATCCTGACATGTTGGGGAGGCAGCAGTGTGATAACTGGGTCCCCGCAGGGATACTGGCTTGGAGCAGTAAGAGTTAATGGGGCAGATGTATTAAGCAGCGGTGAGGGAGGAGTAGTGATCCAGTACAGAAGTTGTAACCAATCAGCATTGAAGTAACATCTGTCATTTGCATACTATAAAAATAATACAGAGCAGCTGATTGGTTCTTAGTGCTCATAGGCTGGGGGATATACATGCGATTTGGTCACTTTTTATGCGATTGTGGTGGTCAAATTGCATGTACTTGACAGCAGGTCCGATGCAATGCGCGGTCCCGTTTGCATCACATCGGAGCCTGCAAGCCGCACCGGCTGCAGGAAATATCTGTCGGATCGCAGCCAAACCAGACAGGTCTCTCTGGGATCGCGTACAATATATCGCATAGGATCCTGCCACCCGAGAAGTTCCCAGGCCGTTCAAGGGGAGGATCCGCACACATTCATTTGCACAGTGTACACATTCAACTCGGGATTCCAACGGTTGTTTCTCCAAAATCGTAATCCCGAACTGTCAGGAGTCCGACCGGGGGCGAGCGCATTCAAGCCTCTTGCGTGCTCGGTGGCAATCTGTGCTCGCCACCTATTCTATTCTCCCTCCATGAGGGCCATGGACCCCACGAGGGAAAATAGCCCATGTAAGACAGGATTCCGACTGTTGGGCTCCTGACAGTCAGGATTCCAATGTCAGAGAAACGACCGTGAATCCCGAGTTATCCCTTCTACTCCAATCTGCAGTATACTCAGTGCTGCTCTCTAGCTCATCTTCCTCTTCAAACATGCTACATCCACCTCCCCTATCTTACAAGCCGGTCACTGTCTCCCGTTCCCTTTCAGAATCCGATTCAAACTTCTCACACTCACTTACAAAGCTCTCACCCATTCGTCTCCCATGTACATCTCTGACCTTATCTCCTTTTACACTGCCTCCCACAAAGGCACACCACCTTTCCTGCCAGCTCATCACTTTCTCCCATTCCCAAGATTTTGGCCATTATGCTCCCTACCACTGGAATTCTATTCCTCTCCCTATTAGACTGCTTTCACATTGCAAAACCTGCTTAGACCCTGTATTTAAAACGTTTCTTGATACGGGTCAGAGCAAGTTAAACCCCTTTCACATCGCATGTTGTAAACGGTATATTACCGTTTAAGTACCTTTCACATTGAACCCGTTTCACCCAAAGAAAACAGTTGTGGTTGTGGGCAGTGACATCATGCAGGGATCCAGCCTATCACCTTCTGTGGCTTCAGTGGCGTAAATTCTGCCGGCTGGAGGCAAGAAATATCCTGGGTACAAAATACCGGTTATGAGCCATTCGCACTGCATAGTAAACGGCTCAGAACCGTGTAGGATCCTTCTTTTAAATTGTTATGAAATATTAGTTTTTCTAGAACCGGAAAAATTAATCTGGAGCTTTCACACTGCAGCTATAACCATTTCAAAACGTTTTAAAAACGACAATATACCGTGTTATAGCTGCGGTGTGAAAGGGGACTAGACTCTCCGATTCTTTGCAAAGAGCTCAAATGAGCTTCTTCCTGAAAGCCATCCGTCTCATCCTAACCCTCTGTTTTTTATTCTCACTGTCTAGTCCATCTGTGTCACCCCTGTCTGGCTGCCTGTCCCTTTTAGAATGTAAGTTCTTATGAGCAGGACCCTCTCCCCTCATGTGCGTTTCCTTCTCTTACTTAGACTTTCTTCTACTCCATACTTCCGGAACCTGTCAGTTTCTGCCACCCTGATGTTCATTTCAGTGTCATGTCGGCCAATGCAGCAATAATTGGTATAATAAGTGTGGAATATGCAATGGCACCTTGGGTTAAAGCGACCTAAGTGTATTCTGGTGGCACCCAACCCCCATAAATGACAACAGAAATATGTTGAATGATAACAACACCTTGGGTGCTACGAAAAACCAAACCTTGTACATGAACCTTTGGGTGTCTACCGGTTGACTGTCAACTTAGGCAGTCTGTCAGGCATCTGGATTCCACTTTGTGTCAGATAGTGCCGGGTATAGGGCATATGACACCACATCTGCTTAGATCTCTGCCATAGTACCCATCCTTGCTCTATCAAATAGATAAGTTGTTCTCAACCTCGGTTCTCAAGAACCCCCAACAGCTCACATTTTGCAGGTCTCCACACAGAATCACAAGTCAAATAATTTGCTGTTTTATTGGGTTGGGTACAGGATCCCAACAGTGAGGATGCAAGTATTCAAAACATCATAAATGGCATCCCGTCTGTTAGAATGACAACAGTTTTTAGTATGTGTAAGAATGCTAACCCTATCCCTCCCTACTCCTAACCATAACCTTCCCCTCCCACAGCCTAACACTCCATACCTGCAGCCTAACCCTCCCTCTACCCCTCAACCTCCCTAGTCACAGCCTATCCCTCCATACCTACCACCTAACCCTACCCGTCACCCTACATACTCCTAACCATAACCTCCCCCTCCCACAGCCTAACACTCCATACCTGCAGCCTAACCTTCCCTCTACCCCTCAACCTCCCTACTCACAGCCTATCCCTAACCTCCATACCTACCACCTAACCCTACCGGTCACCCTACATACTCCTAACCATAACCTCCCCCTCTCACAGCCTAACCCTCCATACCTGCAGCCTAACCTTCCCTCTACCCCTCAACCTCCCTACTCACAGCCTATCCCTAACCTCCATACCTACCACCTAACCCTACCCGTCACCCTACATACTCCTAACCATAACCTCCCCCTCCCACAGCCTAACACTCCATACCTGCAGCCTAACCTTCCCTCTACCCCTCAACCTCCCTACTCACAGCCTATCCCTAACCTCCATACCTACCACCTAACCCTACCGGTCACCCTACATACTCCTAACCATAACCTCCCCCTCTCACAGCCTAACCCTCCATACCTGCAGCCTAACCTTCCCTCTACCCCTCAACCTCCCTACTCACAGCCTATCCCTAACCCTCCATACCTACCACCTAACCCTACATACTCCTAACCATAACCTTCCCCTCCCACAGCCTAACCCTCCCTTATCACAGCCTTACTCTAACCCTCCATACACACAGCTTATCCCTAACCCTCCATATCTGCCACCTAGCCCTACCCCTCACCCTACATACTCCTAACCATAACCTTCCCCTCCCACAGCCTAACACTCCATACCTGCAGCCTAACCCTCCCTCTACCCCTCAACCTCCCTAGTCACAGCCTATCCCTCCATACCTACCACCTAACCCTACCCGTCACCCTACATACTCCTAACCATAACCTCCCCCTCCCACAGCCTAACACTCCATACCTGCAGCCTAACCTTCCCTCTACCCCTCAACCTCCCTACTCACAGCCTATCCCTAACCTCCATACCTACCACCTAACCCTACCCGTCACCCTACATACTCCTAACCATAACCTCCCCCTCTCACAGCCTAACATTCCATACCTGCAGCCTAACCTTCCCTCTACCCCTCAACCTCCCTACTCACAGCCTATCCCTATCCCTCCATGCCTACCACCTAACCCTACCCGTCACCCTACATACTCCTAACCATAACCTTCCCCTCTCACAGCCTAACCCTCCATACCTGCAGCCTAACCTTCCCTCTACCCCTCAACCTCCCTACTCACAGCCTATCCCTAACCCTCCATGCCTACCACCTAACCCTACCCGTCACCCTACATACTCCTAACCATAACTTTCCCCTCCCACAGCCTAACACTCCATACCTGCAGCCTAACCTTCCCCTCACCTTCCCTACCCACAGCCTATCCCTAACCCTCCCCCTCAATACTCCTAACCATAACCTTCCCCTCCCACAGCCTAACACTCCATACCTGCAGCCTAACCCTCCCTCTACCCCTCAACCTCCCTACTCACAGCTTATCCCTAACCTCCATACCTGCCACCTAACTCTACCCCTCACCTTACATACTTTTAACCATAACCTTCCCCTCCTACAGCCTAACCCTCCCCTACCCCTCACCCTTCCTACTCACAGCCTAACCCGCCATACTCCCAGCATATCCCTAACCCTCCATACCTGCCACCTAACCCTACCCCTCAACCTCCCTACTCCTAACCATAACCTTCCCCTCCCACAGCCTAACCCTCCATACTTGCAGACTAACCTTCCCCTCACCTTCCCTACCCACAGCCTATCCCTAACCCTCCCCCTCACTACTCCTAACCATAACCTTCCCCTCCCACAGCCTAACCCTCCATACCTGCAGCCTAACCTTCCCCTCCCCTTCCCTACTTTCCCTACTCACAGCCTATCCCTAACCATCCCCGGCATACTTACAGTACATTATGGATGATGTCTGTTGGAATTCTGGTGTCGGAATTCCGGCAACCTCCTAACCGTTGGGATGCCAACTACATTCCATTTGATATGTAATCCCTCAGAGGATTCCCGGATGCTGCTATCCTCATACTGTACAATGTTATTGCTGGTCTCATTGTACGCTATTCAATATTACAACTAAGGCTTTAAGCCAGTTTCCCATTCAATTATTGTTTCCAGCTTTGATATACATTAATTATAAAATGTTTTTTTCCTTGTTATCTTACAAGGAAGTCGTTATATTAAGACTCTATTATCTATATTGCATTACGCAGCTGCTTGGAAGCTGACATTTTAATAATTCATGCCATTTATGGGCTGTAGGTGGCTGATTAAATGAGAATGATGGTACTTTGTGGGTTTTTTATTGAAAGATGTTTTAATAATAGATTTTTAATTACCGATATTATCACTGAATATAATTTATTATTTAGATTCCAGTATTATTGGTTTATATCATTAGCGCTTGCTGTCCATTTTTCGCTCGCGCGTACAGTATTCCTACTTCTGAGACCTGCTTTTAGGCTTAAAAATCCATTATTCTCATTTAATGGTTTAATAATGATTATTTTGAATGTAATGATTATTTTTACACTTGTAAATCGGACATGAGCTGTGGCATGCTGGGGGTGTGTGGTCTTGTCATAGGGGGTGTGGCTCCCAGACTCTTGCACATCGGGAAGAGCATGCAATTTGTAGGATTGGGGAGAATGTGTTCCCCATAGAGACCAGCGATTATTTTCAGACCGGTCCACAGACATAGCTCCCAACTTTGGCCGCTGGGGTATTGGGACCTGCTGTGCCAAAAACAGGGGTGGGGTTGTTGACGTGGCATCGTGTGGAAGGGTATGGCCTTGCCCAGTAACACTTGTTTTTGTCATGCGATTTAATGTGGGCATGGCATAGCGTGGGAAAGGGGGGGGGGGCAGGGCAAAACATCGATGATGCTGCCTACTATTGAGCCAAAAGTTGGCAGGTACAGTACAAAGAATCCCCTGAATGTTTCTAGGAGGGGTGGGGCTGCAGCTGATACTGTATTGCAGATACCTGCTACATTTCCTAAAGAGAGATCCTAGAGAGTGTTGTATTGGGAAGTCTCTTCGGTACTCTTTACCTAGAAGGGCGCCAGCGATTGAAATCGCGGTCGTCGCGGGTAAAAATCGCGGTGATCGCGGTCATATCGGGATGACCGCGATCACCGCGATTTTCCCATAGGGAACAATGTTAAAACGGCAGATTGACCGCGATTTTACTGTTAAATGCCTCAATGGACCCGATTTGGGGCCAAATAGGCCAAATTAACCCTTAAATGTCCCCCCAAATTTTTAACGCCACCCCACGATCCACGCCAACCCGAAGCGTGGCGAGCGCAGCGAGCCCGCGAGGGGCGGCGGTACGCGTCCTCCGACCTTTTCATGCCCTACTATCCACTAGGGCGTGGTGTGAGAATAGAATAGTGTGGCGAGCGCAGCGAGCCACCGAGCCCGAAGCGTGGCGAGCGCAGCGAGCCCCGCGAGGGGACGCGGATACCTTCACAGGTAGACGCGTCCCCTCGCGGGCTTCACAGGTGTCCGCCTCGCCACGGACACCTGTGAAGCCCGCGAGGGGACGCGCATAACTGTGAAGGTATCCGCGTCCGCTCGCCACGCTTCGGGCTCGGTGGCTCGCTGCGCTCGCCACACTATTCTATTCTCACACCACGTCCTAGTGGATAGTAGGGCATGAAAAGGTCGGAGGACGCGTACCGCTGCGCTCGCCACGCTTCGGGTTGGCGTGGATCGTGGGGTGGCGTTAAAAATTTGGGGGGACATTTAAGGGTTAATGGGCTCTGTGGCCCATTTAACATTGATTCCTATGGCCAAATCGGGTGGATTGAGCCATTTAACAGTAAAATCGGGTCCATCGCGCCTTTTAACATTGATTCCTATGGGAAATCGGGAGCATCGCGATGCCCGCGACGGGCGCCCTTCTAGGTAAAGAGTACCGTCTCTTCTGCTGCAGTAGAATGACAAATAACACTATATAAATATATATAATATGGTATTCACATAATTTATTATTAACCACTATGTTTCTGCAGAACCGGATACTTGGGTTGGCCAAACGACAGTTCCAGGTCAATCTCTTGGATCGATGCGGGATTGCCATATTTGTATTTGATGCAGAAGAGGATCGGTAAACTATATCAAACTTTTCTAATATACACATTCTTTTGATGCAAGTGCTCTTAGTGGTTATAGTAAAAAAAAAAGAAAAGGAAAGCCAACTCATACGCAATAGAGCAAGAGATACGGTGGACCAGGCACTGTTGGTATATCGCTGCTGCAGCGTTGTGATTTTTGGAACAATTCTATTAAAACATCATGGGGGGGGAATAAAATGGGGTGTGACAATCAGAAAAAAGGGAGGAGATTTTGCAAGTTCTCATTTTCAATGCAAAAACCAGATTGATTTTGTCATCGACATGAATGCCACTTAAAACAAAAACAAAAAAGGGATAAGTCTCACAAAATTGGTGCATGCACAGGCGGTGTAAAGTTAGCATTACTGCCTCCCAGCACTGGGGTTAGGGGTTCGATTCCCACCATGGCCCTAACTGTATGGAGTTTGTATATTTTCCCCCGTGCTTGCGTGGGTTTCCTCTGGGTGCTCCGGTTTCCTCCCAC
Organism: Crinia signifera; assembly: GCF_055691185.1. NCBI lineage: Eukaryota > Metazoa > Chordata > Amphibia > Anura > Myobatrachidae > Crinia > Crinia signifera. Next base: position 83,923,999 of record NC_139228.1, on the reverse strand, counting down.
AATACAAAAATATACTGGTAAGGTAGGTAATTGGCTCCCAACAAATTAACCCAAGAGTGAATGTGTGTGCGTGTACATGTGGTAGGGAAGAAACCATGAATAATAAATAAATACAATCTCTCACTTTCTAAATCCCACAACCTATTACATTCCAACAATGTCGCCAGAGTTGTTCTAAAAACTGCAATGTATCAGGCTTAAATTTTTTTTTTAAAAAAGGTGATCACTGTCCATCCTCACGGTATACAGAATATTTATTGTTCACATCAGTTCCTGCCCCACTGGAGCTTACTGAGGGCGGGATGTACTAAGGGGAAAATGCGGTAAACTACCCGTTTTACTGCATTTTCCTATGTACTATTACCCGGCCGCACCGATTTCGCCTTTGGGTGGCGATACCCTATAGAAGCCTATGAGCTTCTTTTTGCCGCCCGCTGCAACCACGCCGCCTCTCCGACCCCCCCCCCCCTCCCTTGAGCTTACCTTCTTGCAGTTCCCCTGAAGGTAAGCCCTTCCTCCCCCTAGCAACGGGGGGGGGGGGGTGAGGAGGCGCCGGGGACAGCCTGCTTAGCTGTCCCCGGCGTGAAAGCAGCAGGTATCGCGGGGGGTCTCCGTTACCGCACCGTGATGCCAGCCGCATATGTTAGTAAATATGCGCTGGCATCGCGGCGGGCAGGCAGCGAAGAGCGGCGATGTATATTAATACATCCCGCCCTGATGGAGCCACCTTCATCATCCCACATATGGGTGCGACATGTCTTTACATCTCGGTGCACCGTTCGCTGAGATTGGGGACACTCGCGCTTCCTTATCTCTGTCTTTCCAGTCTATTGTTTAAATCTATTTGATTTGAACAATATGACTGAATGTTTTTGTTCATTTTCCTGGAGTTTTGGCGCAAATTGCTGATTGTTATTTGCTCCCATACTAGTTGGTCTAGTGAAGAGACCGTGCCAGAGTCATGGAACTGAGACCGGATATTTGCCGGATTGCTAAACACGGCAAATTCCTGGGTCACATGTCCGAAAACTCTCCATTAAACATCATCCAAATATTATTGAGCATGTGTACCGTGCTGGCAATTTTTTTTTAGTCTATATGAGCCTTGAAATACTCAAGTGCAATCTTGTGATTGGAGGATGAAGAGTGGATGAAGTCCTAGACACAAGGGTTGAGGTTGGCCTCTGGTTGGACAGTTCCCTTCACCCGTACACACTGCAAGAGGCAATGGTGTGACAGTTCATTTTGGCAGCATATTTTATTATTGACGGTGCAACAAGCCCAACTAGAACATTTCTTGTAAGATCCGCGGGCACACACTGCACTATGGCCCTTATTCTGGTTAACTCGCAAAGGCAGATTCCTTCTTAAATGGACAAAACCATGTGCACTGCAGGTGGGGCAGATGTAACATGTGCAGATAGAGTTAGATTTGGGTCGGGTTTTACTTCAAAGTGAGATCTATATTGCAGTGTAAAAATAAAGCAGTCAGTATTTTCCCTGCACAGAAACAAAATAACTCATCCAAATCTAAATCTCTGTGCACATGATCTGCCCCCCCCCCCCCCCCCTGCAGTGCAGCATGGTTTTGTCCATTTGAGAAGGAATTTGCCTTTGCGAGTGAACCAGAATAAGGGCCTATGTACATGATTTGACATTCCATTTTCCCAGAAATGCTAAATCGTTGTAGCATGTACCCAGCCTTTGCTGTACTTTTTTGTGTGTGTAGTAAATATGTTTGACATCACAACATATGCTGTTTTCTTTTTATTATTATTATTCCACATATCCTTCCATAACTTCTATCTCTGGGCTAAGGGACAGCTTTATTTGACTTTCTTTAGCCTGTTTTTATGTACATGTATTATCTGTTTTTACTGGTGTTATTTACTGTTATATTAGTCAACAGCCAATTAACCCACGGGTGTCAAACACAAGGCCCGCGGGCCAAATCCGGCCCGCCAGACCTCGTCATGTGGCCCGCGCGAGGAGATAGCACGCAGGGCAGTGGAGGGTCACACTCACAATAAAAAAAAGATATATATCTGCTGTTTCCTGAGGTGTCCCCGTGTATAATAATAATAATGCCATGACACCACAGGCTGCTCCTCCTGTATAATCATTTATGTGTCATGGCATTACTTTTATTATATTATACAGGGGGAGCAGTCTGTGGTGTCATGGCATTATTATTATACAGGGGGAGCAGCCTGTGGTGTCATGGCATTCATTTTATATTATACAGGGGGAGCAGCCTGTGGTGTCATGGCATTATAATTATACAGGGGGACCTACAGATACAACCGGCCCTTTGAGGGTGACCAAACTGCTGATGCGGCCCCCGATGAATTTGAGTTTGACACCCCTGAATTAACCCATCAGTATTTTTTTACGAAAAACAAGAGTACCTGATGGGAACCTGATCTGGGATTGAACTCATGACCACAGCGCTGTGAGGCAGCAATGCTAACCACTATGCTGCCCATAAAAAAAAAAAAATAGGAACACCACTCTAAAGATTGTTTGTAATGAACAAAAATGCATAATTAAAACTTATTATTTCAAGGTACATGTCATAATCTTTGTATCTCTAAAAGGATTTGTGATTAAACCAGTATCTCTTTACCCGCTGAGTGCCAAGGGAATTTGTCAAATTAGGTGTAAAAAATTGCTGTGAGAGATCCTCAAATATCTGTTATAATTCCAGCGCCGCTCACAGCGACTGTTCTTTGGGTGCAATATTACTAAATAATACTAAACATCAATTTATTGACTCGGCTGTACTTGTAGTTATCTATACTAAAAGAACTATCGCTGTGAGTGGCGCTGGCATATTTAGCTGGTATTGGGAGGAACGCTCACAGCAACGTTGGCACTCTCTCTTTATCCACCTGCTTATAAAAATACAATTAAACTGTACTAAATTAATTTTTTATATATATATATATATATATATATATATATATATATATATATATATATAGTAATATAAATAAAGCTTTACTATCTATACATTTTTAAACAAGTAGTACTGCGTCCCGCACCTCAGAGCAGTGAGGCCATGGGTTCGATTCCCATCATGTACCTGTGTAGAGTTTATCTATCTTCTCCCCGTGTTCGCGCGGTGTTCCTCCCACAACTCCAAAAATGACTGCTAAGTTAATTGGCTCCTAACAAAAACTAACCCTAGTGTGTACGTGTGTGTGTGGCCCATATTCAGATCTGATCGCAGTACAAATTTGTTCTCAAAATGGGCAAAACCATGTGCACTGCAGGTGGGGCAGATGTAACATGTGCAGATATAGTTAGATTTGTGTGAGTTATTTTGCAGGGTAAATACCGGCTGCATTATTTTTTACACTGCAATATAGATTTCAGTTTCAACACATCCCACCCAAATCTAACTCTCTCTGCACATGTTACATCTGCCCCACCTGCAGTGCACATGGTTTTGCCCATTTTGAGTACGAATTTGTACTGCGATCAGATCTGAATAAGGGCCTGTGTGTGTACATGTGGTAGGGAATATAGATTGTAAGCTCCACTGGGGCAGTGACTGATGTGTATGATTAAACATTCTCCGTAAAGTGCTGCAGAATATGTGTGCGCTATATAAATAACTGGTAATAATTATAATAATAATAATAATGATGATGATGAAAAAAAATCATAATAATAAATTGACAAACAAAAATATCATGAAAAACAGATGTTTAGCGGCTGCGATAGGAAAATCTTTCATTTTGGGCCCTACTGATACACAGTACAGGTCTCCTATATGTATGTATGTATGTATGTATGTATGTATGTATGTATGTATGTATATATATATATATATATATATATATCTCTTGAAAGTGCTGTAATCATCTAACGAATTGAGAGCCCCAGCTGTTATTTTGCCATAATCACACCCACAGAATAATCCACCCTAATTCTATAAAAATCCCTGTTTTTCGGAAAAAAACCTTAATCAAATTTGAACAATTTGATCTGATTATTTCCAGCATCACACGTTACCGGGATACACTGTACATGACATAGATCCCTTCAGCAGCACTACAGTGATTGGCATGTATTGTAGTCTGTGCTAGCAGTCTCATTACCAGCTACACGGAGAGGGGGCAATAACTAGCCCTGGATGCTTATTTGAGACTTAGATTATCTGCTGGAAAAACAGATGTTCTCCCCCTCCGACGTTTTACAAGCAAAAAAAAAAAATTAAACCCATAATGCTCATTGAGACGGGACAAGATCCTGATAAGGAAAATATAGTTCAGCAGCAATATATGGAATTCTGTTGGGATGCACCGAGGAACTGAAGCCCACTAAAATAGATTATTCATAAGGAATATTATGCGTACCCTGCAACAGCCTAGTACATACAGATTAGATACAGCCGGCATTGCTAGAAGGAAAATGATAATTGGCAAAAATGTTATTTTTGATAAAATCGGATTTCGTCTTACCTACCAAGCATGTGTTCCAAGCCACATATTCGCAACAGCTGGATAGCAATTTTAAATCCGAGCGAAGTTAAAGGCCATTATTCTCCCATATGGATTGTAGGATCCAGCATTAGGTTCCCTTCTGAGATTTGTTGCTTTTTTTCCTCTGGATTAAAAAAAAAAAAAAAAGTCACCGGGAGAGAGAACAGAACACGACTGCGATACCTATCCGATGCATCACCAGTGCAATGAGATCAAGGCTTCTTCCAGACTTTTTTTTTTCTTTCGTGAATCCAACTTCATTCCCAGAAAATCTGCATTATTAATTCGCTCATATATAGACTGCCATGAAAACCTCCCATCTCCCCCCCCCCACCCCTTGTGTAGGAGGCAGATGCCTGGGTTCTCCTCTCCCCTGCTCTTAGCCTGTGCACTAGGCAGCCTGCAGCCCAGCACTGCAATCAGGCAGTCATTTGTAGGATAAATGCCAGTAACAGTGGAGATAGTGTTGTGTTGGGAGGGGGAGGGGGCGAGGGATGGGATGTAGGCAATAGGAAGGGAGGATTCTCCCCCGTCTTCTTCTTCTGCTACAGACTTATACATAGAGGTGTTCCCACCCATTATGCGTGATTGTCTCTTCTAGGCTGCATCGCTGCTGCAAGTAAATTCACCTGCAGCCCAAAATGCATTGACAGCGACAGCAAACGGTCACCATAATAAACATCTGTATATGATCTTTATACTAGTTGCAGTGATGGAAATCATGATCTGAATGTTAGATTCCATCATATCGTTTTATTGGAAATAATATTGAGGTTATAAATTATGGGGACACCTAACATCAAGTTATATCTTCAGAGTTAAAGCACAGTCCAGGCATATAATACAAGGTACAGCGTTCACCTGACTTCTTCATTGCAGCATTGTTTTAAAGTACAAGTGTTACCTGCCCAGCAGTTGAGGCCCCTCCCACATCTTTCTGATGGACATCGATAGTCAATTGCAACCAACAATTTTTTTTTTATCCTTTTTTAACCGCCTTTGAATGGTGCAGAAGCCCTGCAGTTCTGATGCATATGTGCAGCTAAATACAGATACGACCTGGCCGCTGTACAACTGCAGATGTCAATAGCGCATACACAAAATGAAATTCTTGATCATGCATAAACCATGGTGATAGCGCAGCCATTGAATGGTCTTGATGCTCTTCCCTATAGTGTGATCGGGACCGGTGACGCTTTACCCGGGTTACCCATTCACTAAGCCCAGCAACTCCGGTAAAACCCTTCTTTTAATCGGGTGTGGATCAAATTGTCGACCCGACTTAGGTCGACAGTCATTAGGTCGACACCGTTGGGTCGACAGACAGCAAGGTCGACAGGATTCTAGGTCGACATGTGTGAAGGTCGACATGGGTTTAGGTCGACAAATGCGTTAGGTTGACATGGGTTAGGTCGACAGGTCGCGAGGACCTTCAACCATGTCGACCTAGAACCCTGTCGACCTTGTTGCCTGTCGACCCACCGGTGTCGACCTAATGACTGTCGACCTAAGTCGGGTTGACAATACGACCATATCCCCTTTTAACTCAGGCCGGATTGCTGGGTTGCTGGACCCAGGATTTTTCAATAGGTCATTTTACACCTCACAGTGACCCAGTCGACACAGCAACAACCCGGGTCGGACCCAGGTTATTTGTGCGGTGTGAAAGGGGTATCAGATGTCTGATGTTCACACAGATGATAAAATGTTACATTCTTGTTAGGGTGGGTCAAAAAAAAAATAGTAAATTCCAAATTCCAATAATGCTGAAAAGTTGTGGGTCCTAAACAGTAACTCGTGTGCACAATTTCAGCTCGGACGGATCATGTTTGACTATCCCCAGAGGACACTTGACGTTTTGATAATTTGACACAAATTAGGATATTCTGTGATCAGGTGAAGGAACAGTTTTGGCAGTGAAGTTGTTTTTAGGTGGAAATGCTTCAGTTGAACTGAGTGATACCCCCATTCACACCACCAACCCGGCAATTACCCAGCATTTTTGGGTCATTTTTCCCGGTGCAGTCTGACCCCACGTCACACCAGAAGCAAATTACTGGGTTAAAGCTTTTCAACCCAGGAATTTGCAGAAAAACCCGGGATTTCCTTAGGTGTGAAAAGGGTCAACCCGGTTCGCCTACCCTGGTCAAGAGCAGGGTCAGCGACCTGAAATTTCAGACACGGGTTGACTCTTTGACACCAAAGAAAAACCTGGGTTTTTCAAAAAATTCCCAGGTTGAAAAGCTTTAACCCGTGAGATGGAGTACAGGTTGAGTATCCCGTATCCAAAATGCTCGGGACCAGGAGAATTTTGGATAACGGATTATTCCGTATTTCGGAATATTTTAATATTTCAATTATGTATTTTGAAGTATCTTGCATGTATGCTGTATAAACACATAAAATACACACAAATATATTTTATTACCACATAAAATACACACAAATATATTTTATTTGTTCAAAAAACAAGGTTTCAAAACATGAAACAAAATTTGTGTACTATCTCAGATATTGAATTTGAATGCCAAGCAATCATTTTCTTGCACATATATAGTGCCAGTTACATATCATGTCACCAGTAGTGCTGTTACAAATGTCCCCAGTGAGTTTTTAGCAAAAAAAAATATTTTTTGTCACTTTCTGGAATGTCTGGTTTTCGGAATAATTCGGATAACGGATACTCAGATACGGGATACTCAACCTGTATTAGATACAAATCTTTGAGGTCGGGCATTTCAATTGCTCCTGAGACTGACTGGTGCTATTTTTGGGTATTCCAGCTCATGAAAGTGGAATATTTTAGGGAAGAGGTCTAGTCGGCTTCCTGAACCCCCCCCCTTTACCCGCAAATAACATTGGGTTGCCTCATATCGATTTTGTTGCATAGGTATGAAATGTGAGCAGCTCTTAGTTTACTTCTATACAGTATATGGATAAGCGACTCAGGGCCTTATTTTGGTTCATTCTTTCTGACAAAATCCTTCTTAGATGGAAAAAACCATGTGCACTGCAGGGGGGGCAGATGTAACATGTGCAGAGAGAGTTAGATTTGGGTGAGTAATTTTGTTTTTGTGCAGGGAAAATACTGACTGCTTTATTTTTACACTGCAATATAGATCTCACTTTGAAGTAAAACCCCACCCAAATCTAATTCTCAGAACTCATCACGTGAAGGTGGTGGCACCATGAGTTCTACCCTTCCCCAACCTATCATGGGTAAGGTGGTTTTTTGATAGAATTCTTTTTTGATGCTCAGTGCCCTGAGTGCCTAGGCGATATGCCATGGCATTCCTCTTTGTATCAAAGTGAGACATAACCTGCCTGGACTTCAAAGATGATAGAATAAAGCTGTGATGTGGTTTGTGTTCACAAACATGCGGGGAAACGTCAGTCGCTGGCTGGGAAATGTGTTACATTTTTCCTGTGGCACACTGTCTAAGTAAGATCTTAATACCTCTGGTGGAATCGTGCATGCCTACTTTTGTGTGCTCCTGTCTGGGAGAAGCCTGGAGAGAAGACACTGATCTATATATCAGGGGGGAGAGCAGACACTGATGTCATTAAGCCCCGCCTCTATTGCAGAAAATGCCTTGATTCGCGGCAGATTCATTTTAGCACTGCCCCCTCTCTTAACTGCAGTACAGTACAATGCAGGGTGGTGGGTGTGAAGTCCGAGGTAAATGTGGTACACTTGGAACTGATTTTTGTGGGCCTCCCTGCCATTCCGGGAGGGTAGACGAGAATGGACAGAATGTCCCGGTGCAGTGGTGATTCATACACATTAATCATTGCACATTGACAGATAGGTGAAGCTGCAGCACTACCCCACTCCCATGCACAAAACCTTAAAAAAAAATACATACCAACCACAGGGGGCCCCCAGCCAGAGGGGGGTCGAGGGTTACTGACCCCCTTTGCCCCCCCCCCCCCTTTTAATCCGGCCCTGGCTGCAGCCCTCCCAGGTAAACTCTGCCACCTTGTAAAGCCAGATGCAGTCTGCAAGACTGCACCATCATCACTGTGACTGGCAGTGACTTCATACTTGCCTAGCATGGTAAAAATGAGGATCATCTTACACGGCCGACACGGGATGGGGCTACAAAGAAAGTGGGTGTGGTCTCCAATAAAGTGGGCATGGCCCAATGCAGTGACACCCATTTTCGTCATATTTCCCCGGTGGCTGGCCGCTAGCAGGCTTTGCTGGCCTGGGTGGCTCTTGTGCTGACCACGGCCAGCGGTGCTTGTCAGGCCTTTTAGGCATGATTGTGCTGTCCAGATTTTTAGATGGGGATTGAGTATTCTGGGTGTATTGGGAGGGCTATACGGGGCATTGGGGGGGGGACCGGCTGCTAAAACGGGAGTCTTCTGCAAAATGCGGGAGTGTCAGCAAGCCTACTTCCAAACCACACACACACACACACACACACACACACACACACACACACACACACACACACACACATAGGGGTCACAACCAGCACACACACATACAGGGGTCACTACCAGCCTACACACACACACACACACACACACACATAGGGGTCACAACCAGCCAACACACACACACACACATACATGGGTCACTACTAGCCCACACACACACACACACACACATACACACACACATACATGGGTCACTACCAGCCTACACACACATATAGGGGTCACAACCAGCACACACACACACACACACACACACACACACACACACACATACATACATACAGGGGTCACTAACAACCTACACACACATAGGGGTCACAACCAGCCCACACCCACATACAGGGGACACTACCAAACTACACACACACATACATACATACATGCATACATACATACAGGGGTCACAACCAGCCCACACACACACACACACACATACATACATACATACATACATACATACAGGGGTCACAACCAGCCCACACACACACATACACAGGGGTCACTACCAGTCTACACACACAGGGGACACTACCAACCTACACACACATACATACATACATGAATACATACATACACACATACACACACACACACACACACACACACACACACACACACACGGGTCACTCACCACCATTCTAACACACAAACATACACACAGGATGTTCTCCTATACACAAACACATAATGCCAGTGTACTCACACACACACACACACACACACACACACACAAAGGGGACAGTACCACCTACAAACACACTTTGTAGTCAGTGCTAAGCTACATAAACACACCACATTACAGACCTGCCTGCACCTTGTACCAGTCCAGCTGCAGCATGACACTAACCTGCTCCTCCCCCAGCCTCTCCTCCGAGCTGCTTGCTTCCTGGCCCGTCACTCCCCCTCCTCTGTGTCTCCGGAGTCCAGCCTGCAGCAGCTTCCTTCCATCGTGCGGGGCTGAGGTACAGACTCCGCTGCTGCTGGTAACCTGGTACCAGTGTCCGAAGTAGGGATGGCCATCGATGATTCGAAATCATCGATGGTTCATGGCCGATGTCGAATACTTTTGCCATCGATGGGGGAGAACCAGATGGTTTCCCTCCATCGATGGAATAGCAAAACGATGTTTTGCTTTTATTATTTTTTTTTCAAAGTGCAGGGACACGGAGCATAGCTCCGCCCCCGACACCCGCGAAGCCCCGCCCCCTGCGTTTTGATTGGCCCACAGGCCAATCAATCAAACATAATGGATGACCATCGATATGTAAAAATATCGATGGCCGTCCATTGCATAGTTAAGCACTATCGATGGCCAGTTGCAGAATTGCCATCGATGGCAACCATCAATGGCAATGGCAACGATGGCCATCCCTAGTCCGAAGGCTCTGCTGGCCGGCAGCTCTCACACACTCATGCAAGTATATGCCGCCATGCTAGTGCGAATCTCCGCCCCCATTGCGCCATACAAGCGCATGCGCAGTCTGGATGTTAAGCCTGGGCTTTGAAATTCCGGGGGATTGGGAGGGCTTTTTCGGGGCACCGGGGGTCTGGGGCCAAAGCGGGAGGCTCCCACAAAATGCAGGAGTATCGGCAAGCATGAGTGACTTCCTATTGGAAGTCTGACCTGCCAGTCACCCAAGGCAGTCCCATTGGGAGGTGTTCCCTCCCTCCAGGATTCCTCTATGTGGCCTGCTGCACGGCAGCCCATAAAATGGGTTCTGCGCATGCGCAGTACGGAGGACGTTACTGCGCATGTGCCAACCCCGGGGCACTTAATATTCGTCTGTATGGGGATGGGAGCTGACGTCATGTGACATCAATTAACAAATTGTGCTACAGCCGTCAAAATACATTCTCTCCAGACTCCACCCATCCTTGGCAGCGTCTGTCAGTGGTGACCTCTATGTTGACCTCTCTCCCCCCTTCTATGACTGTTGAGGTTTATACCATTTTCGATGTGATGGTCAGTTACCAATTTCAATGGTGGATGTTCAGCCATTATATTATGTTGGGTTTCAGCTGTCCATCCCTGCTCTCTAAAGCTGGCCATACATCAGAAAGATATTGTACCCAATCATACAATCTCAATTGATTGTAAGATGGATTGTATGCAGATTGTGTGCACATCTTGTGTACACAATCATACAATCAATCATAAGATGGATTGTATGACTGATTGTAAGATGGATTGTATGCAGATTGTGAGCACATCTTGTGTACAAAATCATGCAGCAGATGGATTGTATGACTGATTGTATGATGGATTGTGTGTAGATTGTGTGTCCAAAAACCACCAAGGACTGCCAGGGATTTCAAGGGAAATTGTACACAATCATGAGTGCAATCGATCTTAAGATCGATCTTTCTGATGTATGGCCAGCTTTACTCCTGAAAAATAATATTTTATAAAGGTCGGAATATCTGGCAATAATGCCGCCTCTTAAATGTCTTCCCCCAAGGTTTGTATCGGAGTTCAACTGAAGCACTTTCACCTAAAAACGCTTTTATTGCCAATAGGTGCCCCAAAACCGCACCTTCACCTGAATACAAAATATCATTTGTGTCAAATTTGCTGGGGACAGGAAAATTTCTCCAATCAAGATAAAATTTTGCACACGGGTTATTGTTATAGACCCACAACTTTTCAGTAATGTTGGAATTCCAAACGCGCAATTTTGGACCCAACTTTCCTGTAGCATTAGCGTATCATTCACACAGTCATAACGGATGTGACAAAAGTGTGCGTCTCTGAATCAGGCCCCTAAGCATTGTACACAATTTTGTTTTTCATTGGATTTTACATGGTAATGGCCACTTTGATGCCCTGCCCAGACAGAACTTATTTTTTAACCCACCCATGGATTTCTTGTTATATGGAAAGTAACTAACGTTCCTTTCCTGGATTGCCCTTTCTGAGTTATAAGCGACCCCCCAGGGGGGTTTTATAGAAGATATACAGTATGTAGGTGGACATTCAACATAAAATGGTCAACCTGATTTAGGGTAACAGATGCAAAAAGTAACCAGCTAAAATATCGACAATTTGTAAGGTCAACAGGTGCAAAACATCGATATAACAGTGGCGTTTTTTTTAACCTATGGGCTGCAGGACTGCAGCCCCCCGGCCAAAATCTGTCACTGTGATCGGTGTTAGTGAAAACAGATGCAGTCTGCGTGACTGCACTGGCTTCACTGTGACTGGCGGTGACTTCTTATTGGAAGTCCCACCTGCCAATCACCCAAGGCAGTCCCACTGGGAACTGATCCCTCCCTCGGGCTGCCTTTTTGGCTTCTATGGGCTGCAGCAGAAGAGGTTGATACTGCGCATGCGCTGGTCCCAGTGCCTGCTATCTACATTGTACATGTCCCGGGACCGCGGAGGGGACTGGGAGCAGCCAGCGGATGAGTGGGGTTGCCGGCATTGCACCCAGAGGCAACCCTCCTCCTAAAATCAGGTAGGAGCTGCTGCTGGTCAACACACATTTTTGGGGGGTCAAATCTTGTATGACTGGTAATATGTGACCACCATCAGTAAAAAGGTATACCCTCGCAGGCTTGCTTTGCTCGCCACATTTGGGCATGGTGGTTCTCACCGCTAATGCTGCACTCGTCACAAGCTACTAGTCCCAATCTCAGTCCACATGTATAATAAATCAAACAAATGTTAGGAAAACATAAATAAAAAACATGACCACTGTCACATGAAACTTTTCTCGGTGGAACTTTTGTACCCGTTGAACAAATGCAGATCATATGGTGACAACTTATTGGCTGTCACCCTACATTAGGTGTGGCCAACCTTTAGCTCTTCAGCTGTTGTGAAACTCCAAGTCCCAGCATGCATTGCCACAATTTAGCTATTATGAAATGCAAGAACTTTGGCAAAGCATGCTGGGACTTGTAGTTTCCCAACCTATGGAGAACCATAGGTTGGCCATGCCTGACCTAGACACTGTCTGTCTATCATCCAGATACCCCAGAGGCAGATTTTCCAAGGCAACCTATGCTTCTGCCTAGGGCCCAGCAGGTCTTAAGGGCCCCATAAAGATATCCTGGCCATCCAGAAACGTTCCCAGAGGAGCAATGTACAAGTAGCAGGTGACATTATGACATCACGTGGACCCACCCACACTTTCAAAGTCATTGTGATAGGATAAAAAAATGCTTGGGCACACAAAATAGTTTTAGCCGCTGTATGTGGGCAGTCAGGTTACTTTACATGGGACACAGGTATTACGCCTACTTTCAAAAGACCTAGAACATGGTTCAGATTTGCACACGGTAGACTGCACACACCAAGGTACTCTATCCATGCTGGCTGCAACCAGCAGCAAAATATAGTAATTATAGTATGGTATCTTGCCTAGGACCTCATGTGGTCTAAGTCTGCCTCTGGGATATACCCTTCCCAGTCCCCACCTGAAAAATATTGGAGCTGCCACCACGGCAGTTAAGGCGTTAAAAAAAAAGCCATCAAGCACAAATCAATCCACTCGCATGAAAAAGGTTATTATTGATTCATTGATTCTAGAAACTTCTTTCAAGTGTCCTCTAAAGTAACGATACCCAGAGGATTATGTTTGGAAATTGTACGAGATGATGACCAACCAGCTGCAAGCAAAGGTCAGGTGACGTCTGAGAGCCCAGGAGGTTTCCGCCGCTGTCACGGAGTGTGCCGTTACTGATTCTAGAACCTCACATCCATTCCTCTTATACGCCTGTGAGATAACTTCCCTGATCCATCTTGTAAATGTGATTTTGGAAGGAGCGTATTCCTGATGTCGGCCTTCAGGAATTACAAAGAGATGCTCTGTCTTTCTGACATCCTCGGTTCTAGAACAACATATTCTCTAACCAGATCCAACATATTCCATTATTTTCTGTCCAAAATAAAAATCCTAACGCAGAATTTCTTGATTGACCTGAAACGTGGGGGCTTGTTTAATTGGGAGACTTAGGATTTCAGATGGGTGTTGCTAAGGGCAACCAATCAGATTATATCTTCTAGTAGGTGCTAAATAAAGGAAGTGATTCCGATTGGTTGCCCATAGCAACATTCAATCTTAAATATAACTCCCATCTTAGTAAATAGAACACCTTGGAGAGCATTTTAATCAAAATTGTGGCATTTGTTTGCACACCACCTTGTATGAGTGTGTGTTCATAAATGGTTCCTTGAACAATAAAGCTTGAATTTTACAAACTCCTCTGGTAGTCTGCCACAAAAAAAAAAAAAATAGGAAGTTGACTGTAAGCGACCGGGGTGCTGAGAGTTCAAATACTTGTCATGTCAGCAATTGTAAAATCAAATGAGGCTTTCATAGAGCCACAACAAATGATGGGGTCTAATTATAAAGCGGAGAAGTGAGACAGTGGAGAAGTTGCCTGTGGCAACCAATCATCCTTGAGATAACATTTATCCTATGCAATGTATACAGTTATAAATGAGCTGATTGGTTGCATGGACAACTTTTCCCCTGGCTCACTTCTCTACACTTTTTCACTGTTTCATGAATAGACTCCTTTTAAGCAAGGGCACCCTGGCAAAACGTTAACCTTCTGCCCCTCCCAACCCCCCATTCACACCAATACCCACTTTCCAGCCCCTCAAGTGAGGTGGCATCTTAGAGGTTCCACAGCCACCACCTGCAGGAAGTACAACAAGGATGTCTTCTGAATAGATTTCCTTTATTTTGTGATAGGCAGACTTATGCCACATCCACACGGGAAGCGGGAGTCTCTGTGCTGAGCGATGTAGTGTAGTACAGAACGCTCAGCACACAGCGATGTAGTGTAGTACAGAACGCTCAGCACACAGCGATGTAGTGTAGTACAGAACGCTCAGCACACAGCGATGTGTGCTGAGCGTTCTGGCACGACCAGGAGATGACTAGATTGATACTGCAGGCTTGATTGATCTAGCCTGGTGATAGCGGTGCTGCTGTATAGCCTGATGATGGTCCAGTCGGGGCAAAACGTCGCATATCTCTGTGCTGATGGTATCTTAGAATAAAAGTTGGTCTTTGTTTATGCTTTCAAACCGGTGAGTGCCCCTTCAATCTCTCTATACATTGGATTTCCGTTTTGGGGCCTACCTGGGAGTCACCCCAGGTGCTGCGAACTCTGAGTGTGGTCATATATGAACGTCATCCTGTAGTTCTGGGGTCAATCCCTATCCTACAACTACAGGTGCCCATACGTACAGATGAAGCCATCCTCATCTAGCCCTTTAATAGGATTAAATGAGTAATAGGATTACTCTGCTAATCCCCTACTCTGTATTGTTCTATGTATTGTATTGCTGCTGAGAACAATAGGATAGCCATGGCTCACCGTGGCTATCCAGAGACGGCGAGATGAGGATGGCTCCATCTATATCACACCTGTTAAAACAAATCACAGCAAATATAACTGTTGAAAACAATAAAATCTATTTAAAAACAACATATCCCTACCCAGGATCCGTCATTTCTGGGTAGCAATATACGCTACCCAGTAGGACCTCTAGCATTTATCCAGCTGTCTCCTGCAAGGCGGCTGACATTTTTGGAGGGACATTTTCAGCAGATTCCACACACACTGCCAGACCCATTGGAATCTGCAGAGACCATTGTTACGCCACTGTGTGACCCTCTTCCTCATCATTGTTACGCCACTGTGTGACCCTCTTCCTCATCATTGTTACGCCACTGTGTGACCCTCTTCCTCATGCCTTGGGTACTGCGTAGTTTCCTGCAAAAAAAAGACAAACCCGCCGCTTTTATGAACCAATTAGATGGTTATTTGCATCACAATGACATACTGTAAACCATTGAAAGCTTTGATCACCAAATGAATGAATTAGGGAGGAAGGTAACACGATGTGTCTAGTCCAGCGAGACTGGGTCTATTGTACACCTCATCTGGGAAATGAGACTGGGCAAGAAGATGAATTATTTTACAATAGAGACAAATGTCTCCCAGTGTTTCTCTTCACAAAAGGTGACAGTCTCGGCTAGGTGTGATAAATACTGTAGCATATTTCCAACTTGCATCGTGTGTCCTT
Organism: Crinia signifera; assembly: GCF_055691185.1. Taxonomy (NCBI): domain Eukaryota; kingdom Metazoa; phylum Chordata; class Amphibia; order Anura; family Myobatrachidae; genus Crinia; species Crinia signifera. Next base: position 83,908,018 of record NC_139228.1, on the reverse strand, counting down.
GGTACTGTATGGAAAAGAGCAGCGAAGTAAATGAAGATGAAGCATTCCGGAGCCAGGCAATGAGTCAAATGAATGTGTTCCGCGGTGCAATGCTAGATATAAAAGAAAATAAAAAACTGGTGTGATGCATTCAAAAAGAGTGACGCTATAAAGAAACAGCTGCTCACCTGATTAAGGCGATTAATGCCACTTTTACATAGCATTGCTGGGTCACACCCGTCATTTTGTATCTGGCTTCAAAACGGGTGAAACCCTGCTCGAGACCTCTTTACCAGGGCGTCTGCACCCAACAATAATGCTAGGTGGGTGACATCACTGGAGGCGGGTCCAGAGTCGGCACTGGGAGATGAGATCATCTCCCAGCGCGGGCTGTTGTCTCATTGCTGTGAACCGGTCCCGGATCACATTGACCACCGGTTACCCAGTGTCTATGTCAACATTCGGGACAAAAAGGACAAAAAAAAAAAACAAGCTTTATCGACCTTCAGAGATCAACCCAATAAACGTATCCGGATAAATTTTGTCACTTTTTTAGGTTCTGTTTTGTCATTACTTTTTTAGAAACAAGGGACATCTTATCCTGTGTTCCCACCCCACACATTCTTTCCAGCACTTGTACTTTATCTTGTTTATATAGTGGCACGTTAAGTATATTTTAATTACGTACATTTTTTATTAAAAGTTACATTTCATTAACAATAATTATTGCGCGTGGCCTTCTAGCAGAGTTCTTGCTTGCTCTGTCCTTGTTGATCACCAGTCTTGTACGCTCAGCAACACCACCAATATATAGTATCTATTCAGCTCTAGTATTTGGAAAAAGTGGCTAAACCAGTGCAGATAAACCTCATTCATGTTACTATAGGTCCTTTGTTGCCCCCTGAGTTTTCAGCTTTATTTTCTCTTCGGCTCTGGATTGATGTTTATTTGTTTATTGTTCATAGTCTTTGCAGTTCCAACGGTACCGTTCAATCTGGGGGTTCCCATCAGAGGCAGATTTACCACAAGGCAACCCAGACACCTGCCTAGGGCCCAGCAGGCCCATTGGGGCCCTATAAATATATTCTGGCTGTCCAAAATGTTCCCAAAGGAGCATTGCGCATCACATGGACCCACCCACTTTCCCAAAGTAAGTTCCTTTGATGTTCTTTGAGAGGATAAAAAATATTTGGACACAAATAATAGTTCCAGCCACTGTATGTGGGCAGTCAGATTACTCTAAATGTGACACAGGTGTGAGGCCTACTTCAAAAAGATCGAGAGCCTGATTCAGATTTGTACGCAATGCCGATGTTCACACAGCCGAGCATTGATCGCTAAACTGTGCAGGTGCCAAGTAAAATATAGTGCTAAAGCCAGTATCTTGACTAGGGCCCCATGAGGTCTAAAGCCACCTCTGGCTCCGATCGGTGATTTGACCTGCTGGCCATGAACATTTTCACTTCTATTTTCTACTAAATGTGTCACTTGCATTTTGTTGGTTGAAAGGTCAAATTAAATGGTGGCAAAGGTCAAACATGATCTAAAAAATGTCAGCAATGGTGTGCTGACTATTTATAACCAACTAGTTAAATGCCTGTCAAAATGACGGCTCCTGCAATGTACGTTCACTTTGAGCTGTGACAGTTTTACTTTCACTTTGAGCTGTGCATTTTAGCCCACAAACGCTTCGCCCACCCCCTCTCCCTATCTGCTCCTATCTCTGTCTTTACAGCTCCCTCTCTATATATCCAGCAAGTTTTAAACAGATCTGTGTCCCTGCAAAAAAATTGCTTTCACTTTCAGTTATGCGCAAAAAGGAGTAATTTGGTCAGTCAAGTGGGTTAGGGTTACAAAGTCACATTCTTAGAAGTGCAGCCTGTAAGCTGTGCTCAGTTCCCACTCTCAGATGAGCGAGTGCTACCCTCAGTCATGCATGCATACACACAACATGCATACACACAACATGCATACACACAACATGCATACACATAACATGCATACATCTCAGTTCTCCCGTTTAAGTTGTTTTTGTATATTTCTACATGATTCTTAAAAAATATCACAGTGCAATATAGTGGCGTAGCTACATATATGGCAGACCCTGCGGCGGCTTGGAGGAGCGGCACCAGTGGGGTCTGCGGTGGGCACTGCTGGCTGAGTCCCGCTCATTACATATGCACAGGGTGGGGACATGCTCATTAAATATGCCCTGCGCCAGGTCCCCGCTCATTAGATATGCACGGAGCGGGACCAGCTTGGCGCTCACTGCTGCCTGGGTTGCCTATCAGCTCAGCCAGCGGCGCCTGTAGTCCATCGCCTCGCCCATTCTTTGGGGGAGCAGAACTTTTTTGGCAGGGGGGAGAAAATAATTCTAGCTACGCCACTGGTGCAATATCACCAATGTTACAAGCACAGGAAAATAAATACACAGACAATATCCCAAATATAAGGCAGCGTAAGCGCAGATGTTGCTCTATAATACCCCTCTTACGCCGCTGCAAAACCCCAGGTTTTTCCCTCATGGACCCGGATCAGCGGAGGTGTAAAAGGGGTTAACCTGTGTCCCTTTACACAGGACTTCTACCCAGGTCCTGACCAGGGTAGAACATGGGCAGGACCCGGGTATAGGGCAGTGTAAACGGGTAGGCCGGGTCATTGAACCCGTTAAAAGCAATGGGGGAAGCCCAACCTCAGGACCTACGATCAGTATGGAGGTCGCACTGTGCAGACAGCAGCAGAGGTGAATGGATACACCGTACGAGTGCAGCCATTGTATGAAGGACACAATTCTATGTAACGGAGAAAGGAGGGAAACATATTTGAATCAATGGCATTAAGCAAATTTAATTTTGATGATGATTAATTGCTAAATCTATGCAGACAATAAATTTTCATGGTTATGAGTGTATTACGAATATATTATACGCATGTTTTCATTGCCATTAACTCCTATTATGTATATTATTGATACCATAGTAATTCATTGATTGATGAGCATGGAGTAATTAGTGCTGTGAGACGGGTGATTCATCGAAATTAAGCAATTATATTAGACAATATCACAAGTTACTTATTTGAAGTGGATTATGCAGGAAGCGTCGTGTGACAAGTGACTGAACGCCTGACGTACTGACAATAGAGCCGTCACAGAAGGTGAGCAAACTGCAATTGCTCACACGAGTGTGTGCTACAACGCCATGTACTAAGAACGCAGGATGCAGGCAGTGCGGCGGCTTGTGCATTGCCGAGCACCTGGTCTGTCCTCAGTCATTCTATGTCCACTGCAGAGTGCACTGGTCACTGGAAGGCGGAGAGAGTAGGGATATGGGAGGAAGTATACGTCCTGAGGCTGTCAGTCCCTTTATGCCAACTGCAGAGCGCTCTGGTCACTGGAAGGCTGAGAGAGTAGGGATATGGGAGGAAGGATACGTCCTGAGGCTGTCAGTCCCTGTATGTCCACTGCAGAGTGCATTGGTCACTGGAAGGCGGAGAGAGTAGGGATACGGGAGGAAGGATACGTACTGAGGCTGTCAGTCCCTGTATGCCAACTGCAGAGTGCACTGGAAGGCTGAGAGAGTAGGGATATGGGAGGAAGGATACGTACTGAGGCTGTCAGTCCCTGTATGCCAACTGCAGAGTGCACTGGTCACTGGAAGGCTGAGAGAGTAGGGATATGGGAGGAAGGATACGTCCTGAGGCTGTCAGTCCCTGTATGCCAACTGCAGAGTGCTCTGGTCACTGGAAGGCTGAGAGAGTAGGGATATGGGGGGAAGGATACGTCCTGAGGCTGTCAGTCCCTGTATGCCAACTGCAGAGTGCTCCGGTCACTGAAAGGCTGAGAGAGTAGGGATACGGGAGGAAGGATACGTCCTGAGGCTGTCAGTCGCTGTATGCCAACTGCAGAGTGCTCCGGTCACTGAAAGGCTGAGAGAGTAGGGATACGGGAGGAAGGATACGTCCTGAGGCTGTCAGTCCCTGTACGTCAACTGCAGAGCGCTCCGGTCACTGAAAGGCTGAGAGAGTAGGGATGTGGGAGGAAGGATACGTCCTGAGGCTGTCAGTCCCTGTACGCCAACTGCAGAGTGCTCCGGTCACTGAAAGGCTGAGAGAGTAGGGATACGGGAGGAAGGATCGTCCTGAGGCTGTCAGTCCCTGTATGCCAACTGCAGAGTGCTCCGGTCACTGAAAGGCTGAGAGAGTAGGGATGTGGGAGGAAGGATACGTCCTGAGGCTGTCAGTCCCTGTACGCCAACATCAGAGTGCTCCGGTCACTGAAAGGCTGAGAGAGTAGGGATACGGGAGGAAGGATACGTCCTGAGGCTGTCAGTCCCTGTATGCCAACTGTAGAGTGCTCCGGTCACTGAAAGGCTGAGAGAGTAGGGATATGGGAGGAAGGATACGTCCTGAGGCTGTCAGTCCCTGTATGCCAACTGCAGAGTGCTCCGGTCACTGAAAGGCTGAGAGAGTAGGGATATGGGAGGAAGGATACGTCCTGAGGCTGTCAGTCCCTGTACGCCAACTACAGAGTGCTCCGGTCACTGAAAGGCTGAGAGAGTAGGGATATGGGAGGAAGGATACGTCCTGAGGCTGTCAGTCCCTGTACGCCAACTGCAGAGTGCTCCGGTCACTGAAAGGCTGAGAGAGTAGGGATGTGGGAGGAAGGATACGTCCTGAGGCTGTCAGTCCCTGTATGCCAACTGTAGAGTGCTCCGGTCACTGAAAGGCTGAGAGAGTAGGGATGTGGGAGTAAGGATACGTCCTGAGGCCGTCAGTCACTGCTCTATGCTGATTACCTGAGACTCCTGTCATCCTGCGCTAATGCTGTAGTCTATTATTGCAGAGTGGATGGTGATTGGAACACTGAAAGAGGTGCATGCTGGGAGCAACAAAACCATTGTCTGTAGCACCTGAAGGATTATGGTGGATACAGGAATAAGCCCCTATGGGTGGTGAGATGCTTTCAGCCTGAGCTCTGCTGGTGCATTGTACAGCTAGATAAGAAAAACATTAAAACAGAGTTTTTATCTAAAACATGTTCTTGGGATCTGTCATAGTTACAGAGATTACATTGTTAGCAGAGCATCGACCAACAAACCTAGGGTCTGATTCAGGTCGGCTTGCTGGGCAGCGTATATTCGCTGCCTAGTGAGAACCTTAATGGCCTCCTGCCTTGGGACCCCCCTCCTTGAGGTTGTGTTTCCTAGTGACCACCTACCCAGCTTCCTGCCCTTAATTCATGATCTCTGATCAAATGTCTGTAGACACAATGTAAGACGAAGGTTATGTAGAGAACAACAACATTGGACTATTTGTGGATGTCAGTCAATAGGATTAGGGGTACACACACACACACACACATATACATACACACATACATACATACATACATACATACACACACACACACATACATATACACATACATACATACATACACACACACACACACACACATACACACACACACACACACACACACACACACACATACATACATACATACACACACATACATACACACACACACACACACACACATACATACATACACACATACATACATACATACACACACATACACACACACACACACACACACACACACATACACACACATACACACACATACACACACACACATACATACACACACACATACATACATACATACATACATACACACACACACACATACATACACACACACACATACATACACACACACACACATACATACATACATACATACACACACACATACATACACATACACACACACACACACACACACATACATACACACACACACATACATACACACATACGGCCAGATGCACTAAGCTTCAGAAGTGATACAATGGAGAGTGATAAAGAACCAACCAATCAGCTCCTACCTCACATTTCTCAAACACAGTCTGTGACATGGCAGGTAGGATCTGATTGGTTGGTGGTTTATCACTCTCCAGTTTATCACTTTTAACGCTTAGTGCATCTGGCCCATAAACTGGCACCAGCTGTGGGGAGTTTCTATTCTCTGGTTTCCTCACACAGTCCAAACCTGTCCAAGTAATAACTGGCTGCTGACACAAAGGCACGCGGTCCGCTTGATGTTTCCTATGTCCTCAGAACTGGTCAATGTGGACAATGCTGCCGTGCTAACTACAGACGTAGCCGGCTGCACCAATCCTCCATGTCACAGTTCGGACATGTGCGCCAAAAGCACTCCGTGCGCATGTGTCAAATTCGCACCCGTGATTCATTAAAATACATTCGCCGGCAGCCTGGCACAGTGTACCGTGTTGCAGGTGCGACTTGATGCGCCAACCGGGCGCTAGCAGCCATATTGTGGCCATGGTGAGCGTGGCTACACCTGTGTTAGGTCTTGTATTAGCGATATCAGAGAAAGGCATGGTCGATGTAATGAACATACTGACATTTCATCAGTGTGGACATTCAGGTCGGCGGCGGAACCCTCGTACACGTGTGGCAGAGAACTGGCACCGGGAGCTGCAATAGGGCAGGGATGATGTGGATAATTAAATCTTACCTGTAAAGAGCTGCAAGTCACTGGTCAGTACCGCCAGTGACCCCTAGAGGCCAGTAGACAGACCAAATTACTTTGTGTGCTTAATTTATTTTTTTATATGTCGTAACAGAAAGTGAAAGCAATTTTGCAGGGACACTGGTATGTTTCAAACTTTCTGGATATGGAGTGAGAGAACTGTGAAGACAGAGATTGGAGGTAGGAGCAGGTGGGGACTGGGGGTGGGGTGGAGAGTTTGCGGGCCCGGGTAGGGAGATGAGAGGCTGCCACCGCAGCACAGCCTTTCTCCCCAGCTCAGGGCACGCTGCTCAGTCTTTCCCCCCTCTCTCTCTCTCCCCCTTATTTTTTCCACAAGGGGGCGTGGCCACACCCTCCAAAAAGCCCCTCCCGTCCTTTTTATCAGGGCCCAGCCAACCTATCGGCGCCCCTGTATGTCACAATACACTGAACTGGGCCCAATCAGCACTTTGTAGGCGGGATGCAAATAACCCCTTCCAGTCTCTCAGTGATGTCATCCAATCTCTTCCTGCACTGGTCCTGCAGTCTCTCATACTCGGTTTCCATGTTACGTATGGCAGCCTGGTGCAGTGTGATCACCTCTGTGGCATGAAGGTCTCTCACGCTGTGCTCCTTATGGGCTACGGGTGTTCGATGCTTGCGGTCATTATAGATAAGTCGGAATGATCCGTGTATATCGTCCGCCCGGGCACTTTGATGTTTAAAATGTTCCAGTTTCTTCTTCACTTCTTGCTTTATTTTTTTCATTGTTAAGCACAATTCCTTCTGACTGTGATCTCTTTCCAAATCTTTAATCTGTGGAATATAAAAATGGAGAAAATAAGAATACAGAGAACAGAACATTACATTCAAAAGAACATTTCTAATAAACTCATTACAGATATTTGGAATTATGAAACATAAAAAAAAAAAAAAAAAGTAAAAGAACAAAGGCAAAAATGTAATATACTAAAAGCTAAATTATAACAAAGATGATTGTTTTGTTGCAATATGGTATTCTACATATAAAATGTAGCAAACCATAATGCCCATTACATATTCCATCATAATTCCCAGTACACACTATGTCACACACCACAATGCCCATTACACATTATGCCACACACCATAATGCCCATTACACATTATGGCACACACCGTTATGTCCATTACACATTATGCCACACACCATAATGCCCATATCACATTATGACACACAGTAATGACTATTACACATTATGCCACACACCATAATGCCCATATCACATTATGCCACACACCATAATGCCCATATCACATTATGACACACACAGTAATGACTATTACACATTATGCCACACATTACAATGCCCATATTATTTTTTGTGGGGGTAATGTGTTATTTTCCCTTTTGTTGCACTATACCCCCTTCTTTGGGTGCAGGTCTGTTGCGCATGTTAATGTTACACCCATGTACAGTAGATTACAAAAAGCTTTTCAGCTTTCAAAGTAGATCACAGACTAAAAGGGCCAAATGTAACAGGGTGGGAGAATCAGAATATGAAGAGCTTTTGGAAGAGTTTTCCATTTTTTTTTTAAAGCAGCAATCGTGTACACGGAAAAATCAGGTTGATTTTGCCATATAAATTATTGCAGCTTTAAAAAAAAAAAAAAAATGGGCTACCCCTCTGAAAATCTCTCACTGTCTGATTACTATTGCCCTATTACATGTGGCCCCAAAAGTGTATTCACTGCTACCTTAACCTATCGAGAGGTGAGCTCTCCAATGCTTATGGGTACTCACTGGTGTATGCCATGACGTAGCGTTAAAGTGCTCTTAGTGAAAGCCTATTGGACGAGATGGGCCAAGTGGTTGTTATCTGCCGTCACATTCTATGTTAACTATTACATGTGCATACGCCAGGTGCCTTTGGCCACGGCGAACAGACTGTTCGCTGGGTACAGGCACCCAAGGCTGCAGCCGGGGGGCGACGGCGTATAGTCGCGCCCATGAAACTGCCAGCGTTTCATGGGCGTTCCCATGGAAATCGTCTGGTGACGTGGGCGGGCAGCTGACCTCACCGGATGTCAGCTGCCCGCCCACTTCCTTCTGAATGCCCCCACACATCTAAGCTTACCTCGGAGTAACCTTAGATGTGCGTGCACCTTCCACATCATTTGATGGTCGTCAACCATCAAATGAGGTGGGTGTTTCCCCACAGCCTGCAAATGGATAATTATGTTAAACATCCATTCGCAGCCCGTGCGTACGAACGCGGCGTGCGATGAGGGGGGGGGGGTATGCATATCGGCATTCACAGGGAGGCATCTGGTGGAATTAGCAGCCTTGCGAGTTAACCAGAATAAGGTCCATAGTGTATACTCTGCGCTGCACAGCAGGACTCCTCAGTGATGGGAGAATCCAGAATCCAGGATCACACGTGACTGCGAATGAGACAACAAAGGGCCCTGATAACAATGACTACACTAATCAGACTGCATACAGAGCGCAAGCTGAGCTGGAAATGATTCCGGAATACTAATTTACAGCACTCAGTGCCCATACTGTGGGCCTGATTCAGACCTGTTTGCTTGGCTGCATATGTTCACTGTCCAAACCCCCCCCCCCCGCCAATCGAATCCCCTCATTAGTATGCGAGGGGAAGTGTTAGTGAACACATCCTCTCGCATACAAAGAGGAGAATCCATTCGATGGTTGCTCACCATCGAATGACTTCTCTAGCATCTTTTCCAGCGGCCGCTATCCACCGAATTCAGGGCGGGCGCTGATGTCACGTGACCTGCCGCCTGGACACCCCTGCCTCCGCGTCCCCCTGCTTCAGCCCCCTTCCTGCCCCTCCTGGAGCGAAGGGGCCGGGGATGTGCACATGCGCATACGGAAAACCCTGACCATCGGAGACGGGGACAAATTCGGCCCCGCTACGAGCAGGTCTGAATCGGTCCTTGTATACAAAGGAGTACATTTACTAAGATAGGAGTTCTAGTTCAGATAATATGTTGCTAATGGCAACCGATTAGATACTATCTATTATCTTCTAGAAGGTGCTTAATAAACAGGAAGTAGAATCTGGGGGCAGGAGATTTAAAAAAACCTATGGAAATTAATGGGTGGCCACTGATTGGCTGAGAGCTGCTGCCCATTCATTTGAATAGGAGTTTTGAAATCTTCTGCCCGCCACTGGCAGTTCCCTGGGAGTCCTACATGCTAGAAATTCACTAGGGTTGCCTACCCTCCCGGAATGGCCGGGAAGATCCCGAAAATCGGGTCCTCCTCCCAGCCCCGCAGAAAGGTGGGCAGCCCTCCCGAATTCTAGGGGACCCCCATAGTAACCCCTGATTGCGGCGTCTTCCCCCTTACCTCTGCATTTAAGTGCAGCAATCCGTGGGTCCACAATCGCATCATTTTAGCCCCGCCCCCTCCACGGAGATCCGTGAATTGGGGTATTTTACATCCTGGGGGTGTGGCTTAATGACATCATGCACAAGCACCGCCCCCAAACTGCAGCTGGAATTCTCCTCTCCGGGCTTCTCCCAGAGAGGAGACTAATAAAGTCGGCAACCCTGTGTAGCCCTCCTGGGGGACGTTAAGGGGAATCAGGTCTGACGTGTGTATGGGGGCTTTAACGCTGAACTTGGCACACTTGGAAGTAATAGAAAGGGGAGAAAGTTACTATTGGATGAACTACGTATGTTCATTTGAATGGCATTCACTGTGTAGATGGCATATGCCACACTGGTTGCCACAGTAAATATTCTAAAACATCTGAAATATTTATCATCATATAAAAAATCTAGGTTCCAGAAGAGGCAGTATACCTGCTCGTGCCACAATAGGTTCCGGTCTGAAGCTAGCTCTCGGAGCTGGTCATGCAGGCCACGGATATGTAGGCCGAGGTCCTGGATGTCATCAAGGCTTCTCCTGGGGCGGTAACCATTGGAGACCAACGTGTCCTTCTGTATGTTCTGAGGAGAGATGCTTTGCTCATCTTCAGAGGCAGACTGTAACACCGTGTCCTATTAACGGACGATAGAACACTAATGTCAGTTATAACATGGTAGCAGAATTACATTGTAATATGTGCACAGTTTTACATGGGGTGTGGTATGCGACTCGTCCGGCACCCTTTACATGTAACTTGTACATTTTCACGTTATCACCAAACAAGCCTGTTATCGGCCATGTTGGAATGTCCCGCGACTGAAGATCTCAGCAGGTTCTCTTGACCATTGTAGACGCCGTCTCCTCGTAAACCCTTTTTTATTACGTTTAAGTCCTATTTGTAGCTTCCTGGGATTGCACAGAGGGAAAGTGAATATGGTCGGACCCTTCTGAACGATATCGTTTAAAAAATTGCATAGTGTTTATGGGGCTTTACACATATTTTCCTATTGCAGATACAGGTGTTGAATAAAATGTAACCCCTTGATTGCCAACGTTGCGGTGAGTGATCCTCAAAAGATCCGCTAAAAAAGCCAGCGCTGCTCCCAGCGACTGTTCCTTCAGTATAAATAAGTACAGATACAGGTTGAGTATCCCTTATCCAAAGGGTTTTTCTCGGATTTTGGAATTTTTTATTATACTTACCTGGTCCCCTGATGGTCCTCCGACGTCCACGCTGTCCCCCAGCGCCGTTCAGGATTCTCCTCAGCAGCATCTCCAGTCCCAGGAGTGCATTGCGAGAGCATGCCTGTAACATCTCCGGTTTGCCCGCACCCCTGAGACCCGAGATGCCACTGAAGACGATCCCGGAGGCCGTTTTGGACATTGGGGGATGAGGTAAGTATGAAAAAAAAAAAGGGGATGGCCAAAAATATTCAGAAAAACCACGCTTTTCGGAATATTTCGGATTTTGGAATACACGGATAAGGGAGGCCCGACCTGTACAGCCAAGTCAAGTAACTGAAGTTTAGTTAAATATTGCACCCAAAAACAGAACAGTTGCTGTGAGCGGCACTGGCATTTATAACAGATATTTTGAGGATCTCCCGCAGCATCGTTGGCACTCAAAGGGTTACTAATAATGTTTGTTTGCCAGGTTTCACACCTACTTTGACAAATTCCCTTGGCACTCACAGGGTTACAGAAACCCTTCTCCTGCCAGAGTTCAGCCCAGGTATCGAATACAGAAATCTAATTGTGAAGTGTGAGGACAGAGCGTCTGTAGCAGGATGAAGCGTTTACGTCTATTCTCTATGACACAAAGCCGGAACGCTCACCATCCATCGCCAGTACACAGATTCTAGATGCTTCCATTCCAGGTAGGCTTCTAAGTAAGAATTCTCCGATCCTACAGGCTGCAGCAACTAGAGTGAGAGATGGTATAGTGAGGATACAACACGATCATATACAATGGGCAAAACCCAGCTCTGCACAGATCGCTCAGCACACACGCCGCGGTGTGCCTCAATGAGCGCCGAGCACGTCACGCAGCGAGAGAGGCCAGGTCACCCCATGGGTTAAGCTATCTCAGGACCAGCCTTTGCATTTGTATACCTTATATCAGGGGTTCCCAATCTTTTTTGAATCACGGCACCCTAGAGTATCAGAATTTTTTCACGGCACCCCTAGGCCCAAAAAAATGTAATTAGATAGGGTTTATATGCAATTCTTAGGGTCAGTTACGTGGTAAAGAGCAGGATTTGCTTCTGTTTGTACACATTTTATGATTGGCAGCCACCAGCACTGGTTTTGCTCATAAATAATTAACCAATAATAATTTGAGTTGGTCCTGGACCACCAACTCAGGGCACCCCTGCAAGTGTCCCAAGGCACCCCAGGGAGCCACGGCACACAGTTTGGGAACCACTGCCTTATATGCTTTTGTGTTATGCATGCTTTGTTCCCACCACCGTGTGGCGCTGCAGAGCACTGTGGCACCTTACAAGCTAAAAGACAACATTAATAACATATTCAAACTATTTTTTATAAAGTTGATTTATCCTCATATTATTCCATTACCACCCTCTCTGTTCCCCCGTACGTGGCCAGCTCATTCTTCATCCTGCATTATTTATTTGGGTATGGTCACAAAACGTTGGTCAACATTCATTGGGTCGACACCACTAGGTCGACATGGATTAGGTTGACAGGGTCGTTAAGTGGACACAAGCATTAGGTCGACATGGGCAAGGTTGACAGTCAAAAGGTTGACATGTTTATTTGACCCGAATGTTGACACAGTCGACATGGACACAGGTTAAAGTGTACTGCCTGCGCTCGCCATGCTTCAGGCTCGGCACACTACTTTATTCTCCCACCACACCCTAGTGGATGGTAGGGTATGAAATACCGCCTGTCGGCTCATAAACAGAGAAAAAGCCTATGTTGACCTTTTGATTGTTGACCCAATGCTTGTCGACCAAATAACCGTATGTAATTTATTTTTGGTAATTACCTTATTGCAGCTTTTCGGTTGTCGAACTAATTCTGTTTCCATAATTGACAAATGTCTGGTGGTTGGGTCAATGTGACAGCCTTGGGTGGAGGAATGAATCTGAAGAATACAATGATTACACAAACGAGTAATGGACATACTTAACGTTGCTCACTCATAAAGATAAAAAGGGAGCGCAACTAAGGGGCTGACACAGAAATGGGCGTTCTATCAGAGGAATCCAATGGTTGCTTCTCTCAAATGTCCGGAAGCTGCAACAGTCACATTTTTTTTCGCAGCCTTCTGCAAGATTTTTTTTTTTAAAGTTCTTAGTTTGGGTGCCCAAACCCAGACTGTAGACACCCAATCAAGAGGTGCAGCAGCAGTACACGGCTACGCCGGTCCCAGACAGACACGTTGACGGCTAAATAGTGTCTGATCAGAAGAACAATTGAATAGCTCCTATAGACGCCCATTAGTATAGATGCCAAGCAGGGGGTGCCTGCCACAACCGAATCAGCCCCTAAGGGTCTCATGCATTTAAACACTGACTAAAAGTAAAGTGCAATAACTTACTGTGGGGCAGATTTATTAAGCTTGGTGAAGTGATAAAGTGTCTAGTTTTGATCACCGGTAACTGGCCAATCAGCTCCTACCTGTCATTTTTTTCAAACCAAGGGCCTTATTCTAGTTCACTCGTAGAGGCAAATTCCTTCTCAGATGGACAAAACCATGTGCACTGCAGGGGGGCAGATGTAACAGGTGCAGATAGAATTAGATTTGGGTCAGTTATTTTGTTTCTGTGCAGGGAAAATACTGACTGCTTTATTTTTACACTGCAATATAGATCTCACTTTGAAGAAAAACCCCACCCAAATCTAATTCTCTCTGCACAAGTAACATCTGCCCCACCTGCAGTGCACATGGTTTTGCCATTTGAGAATGAATACTGCCCCCAGAGGCAAATTCCATGTTAAAATTTGGCATGTGCAGCGAATCCTGTTTAGGATTCGCTGCACTGTCACCGTGTTCCGGAGGGTTGGAGCCTTCGCTGCCAGCCCTCCCTGTCACCGTATTCAATGTCGCAATGGCTCGCTGCCCCTGGCGGCGAATCTTAACCCCTGCGGCGGATGCCGCAGGAAACCGGTGGATGGCAGCAGGCAGGGAGATGGAAGTCTCCCTGCCTGCCCCAGAATGTATGTGGGGGGGGAGGAGGGCTCCCAGGGACCTAGGCAGCACAAGCTGCCCCCCCCCCCCCAGAAGAGCTAGCAGGGGACCGGGTAGGAGCCGCTAGCACTGGTCCCGATCATGCATATGTAATGATCGGGAGCAGTGAATATATGAATATGTAATGAGCGGCTCACGGCCCCCTGCTGGCTGTTATGTGTAAAAATTAAATATATATTTTTTAAATAAAATATATATTCATGTGCTGTAAGCACATGAATAAAAATAGCATGCCCCTTCAGATAATAAAATTCCTTATTTTTTTACACCAAATAAAAAAAAAAAAACAATAAATCTAATGCAACAACCGCGGACAAAATGTACGTCACTAATGGACTGTACTGGTGCACGGTGACTTGGTCTTTCCAAGACTCTCTGCACGCTCCTGTTCAGCTGACATCAAAAAGCCAAATAGACAGTGCAGCAATGACTATATAGAGCAGATTTAATGTAGATAGCAATGAATTGTATGTAACTAGCACAAGAGTAAGCAATGATTGTATAGCAATCATATCTTAAGTCGAATAGCAAAGGAATCTCACTGCGTGTACACACCATTATATCACCTATTATAGAATCCCCAGTGTTTACAAAATCTATAAAAATCAATTAGTGTGAATGGCAATCAGGCTGATTAGTTTATGGTTTCTCACATCACACACACACACACACACACACACACACACAACACCCTCCCGTTAAATGTATAGGGATAGAAATATCAGATGTTGGAGATAGAAATATCAGATGTTGGAGAGTTATAAGGTACCAACCAACCAACCAGCTCCTGCCATTTTACAAACAAAATGTGTAACATGGCAGTTAGGAGCTGACTGCAGCACTTGTACAGGAATATACACTGGTTCTAAAAAGGTATACTGTCATTTATAGTATCCGTTTGTAACCACATGCAACAGCAGGACATATGTACCTAGAGGGCTCCTCAGGGGTGGAGACAAACCGCCCACATTCACTCATGTGACACCCGTCCTGCCACTGCGGAGTCTCCTACTGAATGTGAATGGGTCAGGGATAACTTCCCAATTGTAATCTACAATACAACTAGTACTGTACCTTATATAAAATAGCACATTCTTCCATATGACCAGCATATAACGTTCTTCTGCAGAGTTGCAGTTTTCCATTCAACCACTGAATATATCGGATATCTAAATTGCGTTTAGTGGATGGCAAAGTACCATTAACTTCTTTGAAGGCTTCATCATAAGAACACTAGAAGATTGAAAAAAAAAAAAAAAAAAAACACTTATGTAATGGTTTATACACCTGGACAATAGCAAAAAAAAAAAAAAAAAATTATATATATATATATATATATATATATATACATATATACACACACACTGTATATACTAGGTGATTCATCGCGCTCTTCACACCGGCGCGAGGGGCTGCGCCCCCTTAATTTATGAACGTTTGTATTGTATGAAATATGGTTAGAATTGTATGAAAGATGCCCTGTATTGCAACTTGAGCTATAGGTGAAATGTGTTATATAGAGAGCATATGATTTGGAAGGGGGTGTGCATTGTTTTGTTTAATTAAAAAGCGGTTACAGAGTAAGATGTACATTGATAGTGTGGAGGGTACAGTGACATTTGTGGGTGTGGGGGGGTGGGGGGTGTGCGTGCGTGTTGTTGAGGTGTGTGTGTGTGCAATAGTATAGTAGGGTGTTTTTTGAGTCAGCGGCTCCCCACTGGAGGTCACAACACAGAAAAACAGGAGGCTGGGTAGTGTGGGCATAAGGGGGACTAAAGAGGAGGGTGGGGGACACTGTGCAGCTTCTGCCAGTGGGTGAGGGTCCAGCATGACAGCAGAGGAGTACAGGACGGTGCCTCCTCCTAGTGGGTGGGAGTTAGGGTGCATGAGAGCAGGAGGCTGGGCTATAAGGCATGATAGGGGTATGTGGGAAACACAGCGTCAGCGACTCCCCCCCTCCCGCGATTCGCACGACCCCCCCGCGAGACTCCCCCCCTCCCGTGATTCCCCACTGCCAGAAGTGACCCCACGGTCCTCTGCACCAGCGCCACAACTTTTATCAATGTCTTGCCCACATACCACTATTATACAGCCTCCTGCTCTCATGCACGCTCACTCCCTCCCAGTGGGAGGAGACGCTTACCCACTGCCGGGAGCTGCATACTGTCCCCCACCCTCCTCCAGTTCTAGGGATGCCCATCAACCATCAATGATTTCAAATAATCGATGGTTTATGGCCGATGTTGCATACTTTTGCCATCAATGTGGGAGGACCAGATGGTTTCCCTACATCGATGGCAAAGGAGAACCGATCAAGTGTCAAATTTTTTTAAGGTGCTGGGACACGGAGCATAGCTCCGCCCCCCACACCCGGAAGTCCCGCCACCAAGTTCTGATTGACCCACGGCCTTTTCAGTCAGATATAATGGATGACCATCGATAGCTACAACAATCGATGGTTATCCAAGTAATATGTTACTACTATCGATGGCAGGGTGCAAAATCGCCATCAATGCCAACCATCGATGGCGTCTGCACCAATGCCTATCCATACTCAGCAACAGCCAAAAACCTTTACTACCCCTCATGCCCACATACCTCGATCACTGCCCTGCCTCCTGTTCTCCTGCCCCGTAACTTCCGCCAGTGGGGACCCGCTCACCCTGTGTTGCCCACCCCCCCCCCCCCTCCATTTCAATCCAAAAACTACATTGATTTAAACTTGGTCAAGATAGACAGTGCCAGAAGATAGGCCTAACATATTGCCGAGTGCCACCTACCCACACACATTTATTTATAGTTTCTTATATAGCGTAGCATATTCCGTTGCACTTTACAATTAGAAACAACAGTGATTAAACAAACTGGGTAAATACAAACCGACATGGAGGTAGGAGGGCCCTGCTCGCAAATTTACAATCTATAGGGATAATGGGAGGGATACATAAGGATAGAATTCCATAGCATGGCAGTCCCATCAGATTACAAGAAAGTCCTGATGGGATGCAATTAGATAAGAATGCTACTGGAGGTTGTGTGAGGTCCTGAAAATGATAGGCTGCCTGAAGAGGTGAGTTTTCAGGGAACGCTTAAAAGTTTGGACGCTAGAGGAGAGTCTTAGTGTGCGTGGAAGGGCATTCCATAAGGTGGGTGCTGCCTGACAAAAATCCTGCAAGTGTAAGTGGGAGCGAGTAATGAGTGTGGATGAGAGACGCAGATCTTGTGCAGAGCGGAGAGGTCGGGTGACGAGAGGCGCAGATCTTGTGCAGAGCGGAGAGGTTAGGTGCCGAGAGGCGCAGATCTTGTGCCGAGCGGAGAGGTCGGGTGACGAGAGGCGCAGATCTTGTGCAGAGCGGAGAGGTCAGGTGGGGATATATTGTGAGATAAGCAAAGAGATATAAGTCGGTGTAGTCAGAGTGATGGCTTTGTATGTAAGTAGAAGTATTTTATATTGAATGCAGTAATATACAGGCAACCAATGGAGGGACTGGCAGATCGGATCAGCAGACGATGAGCATCTAGCCAGAAAGATCAGCCTCGCAGCTGCATTCAAAATGGATTGTAGTGGTGAAAGTCTTTTCTTAGGGAGACCGGTAAGGAGGCCATTGCAATAGTCAATGCATGATATAATGAGTGCATGGATTAGAGTTTTTGCAGTGTCTTGTGTAAGGGACGGATGGATTTTGGATACGTTTTTTAGATGTAACATGATTTAGAGACAAATTGAATGTGAGGAATGAAGGACAGTTCAGAGTCAAGGATGACCCCTAGACAGCGAGCTGGTGGAGTAGGATTAATTGTTGTGTTCTCAACAGTAATATAGATATCGGGTTGGTAACTACTCTTGGCTGGTGGGAATATAATTAATTCTGTTTTGGAAATGTTGAGTTTGAGGTGGCGAGAGGACAACCAAGATGAAATGGCAGAAAGACATTCAGAGACACGGAGCAATACTGATGGTGACAATTCCGGGGAGGATAGATAGAAATCCAAAAGATTAGTTTCCCGAGGAGGTATAGATTGAGAAAAGCAGAGGATCGAAGACTGAGCCTTGTGGTACTCCAATGGACAGAGGTAGTGAAGAGGTAGAATCAGAGAAGCAAACACTGAAAGAGCGATTAGATAGGTAGGAAGAGAACCAAGAAAGGGCTATGTTCTGAAGACCTAGGGATTGTAGTGTTTGTATGAGAAGAGAGTGGTCGACAGTGTTAAAGGCAGCTGAGAGATCTAGAAGAATAAGTGGCCAGGTCATTCACCACTTTAGTCAGTGCTGTCTCTGTGGAGTGTTGAGAGCGAGAGCCTGACTGAAAAGGGTCCAATAAGTTGTAGGAGTTAAGAAAGTGTGTGAGGCGAGTGTAGGCAAGTCTCTCAAGTAGCTTGGAGAGGCATGGGAGCTGAGAAATAGGATGGTAGTTAGAGAGACAGTTTGGATCAGAATTGTGTTTTTTTAGAATGGGAGTAATAAGTGCATGTTGAACAGAGAAGGAAATATACCATGTATACCATTTGTAATAACAAGTCATACTATGCAATAATCCAATATAGTACTTTTTGTATGCCAGCCCTTTGTAAATCCGAATCCTGGGTATACTTTTATTTACTAAAAGTTGATTTTATTTTTTTTGCTGATGGTGTGACGCTCAGGTGTCACAAGATGGTTATATAGCATAAATGTGCTGATGGTGTGACGCTCAGGTGTCACAAGATGGTTTATATAACATAAATGTGCTGATGGTGTGACACTCCGGTGTCACAAGATGGTTATATAGCATAAATGTGCCGATGGTGTGACGCTCAGGTGTCACAAGATGGTTATATAACATAAATGTGCTGATGGCGTGACGCTCAGGTGTCACAAGATGGATTATATAGCATAAATGTGCTGATGGTGTGACGCTCAGGTGTCACAGGATGGTTATCAGCACATTTATGATATTTAACCCATCTTGTGACACCTGAGCGTCACACCATCAGAACATTTATGCTATATAACCATCTTGTGACACCGGAGCGTCACACCATCAGCACATTTATGCTATATAACCATCTTGTGACACCTGAGCGTCACACCATCAGCACATTTATGCTATATAACCATCTTGTGACACCTGAGCGTCACACCATCAGCACATTTATGCTATATATTACATCTTGTGACACCTGAGCGTCACACCATCAGCACATTTATGCTATATAAACATGCTGTGACACCTGAGCGTCACACCATCAGCACATTTATGCTATATAATCCATCTTGTGACACCTGAGCGTCACACCATCAGCACATTTATGCTATATAATCCATCTTGTGACACCAGAGCGTCACACCATCAGCACATTTATGCTATATAATCCATCTTGTGACACCTGAGCGTCACACCATCAGCACATTTATGCTATATAACCATCTTGTGACACCTGAGCGTCACACCATCAGCACATTTATGCTATATAACCATCTTGTGACACCTGAGCGTCACACCATCGGCACATTTATGCTATATAATCCATCCTGTGACACTTGAGCGTCACACCATCAGCACATTTATGTTATATAATCCATCTTGTGACACCGGAGCGTCACACCATCGGCACATTTATGCTATATAACCCATCTTGTGACACCTGAGCGTCACACCATCAGCACATTTATGCTATATAACCATCTTGTGACACCTGAGCGTCACACCATCAGCACATTTATGCTATATAACCATCTTGTGACACCTGAGCGTCACACCATCAGCACATTTATGCTATATAACCATCTTGTGACACCTGAGCGTCACACCATCAGCACATTTATGCTATATAACCATCTTGTGACACCTGAGCGTCACACCATCAGCACATTTATGCTATATAACCATCTTGTGACACCTGAGCGTCACACCATCAGCACATTTATGCATATAACCATCTTGTGACACCTGAGCGTCACACCATCAGCACATTTATGTTATATAACCATCTTGTGACACCTGAGCGTCACACCATCAGCACATTTATGCTATATAATCCATCTTGTGACATCGGAGCGTCACACCATCAGCACATTTATGCTATATAATCCATCCTGTGACACTTGAGCGTCACACCATCAGCACATTTATGTTATATAATCCATCTTGTGACACCGGAGCGTCACACCATCGGCACATTTATGCTATATAACCCATCTTGTGACACCTGAGCGTCACACCATCAGCACATTTATGCTATATAACCATCTTGTGACACCTGAGCGTCACACCATCAGCACATTTATGCTATATAACCATCTTGTGACACCTGAGCGTCACACCATCAGCACATTTATGCTATATAACCATCTTGTGACACCTGAGCGTCACACCATCAGCACATTTATGCTATATAACCATCTTGTGACACCTGAGCGTCACACCATCAGCACATTTATGCTATATAACCATCTTGTGACACCTGAGCGTCACACCATCAGCACATTTATGCATATAACCATCTTGTGACACCTGAGCGTCACACCATCAGCACATTTATGTTATATAACCATCTTGTGACACCTGAGCGTAACACCATCAGCACATTTATGCTATATAATCCATCTTGTGACATCGGAGCGTCACACCATCAGCACATTTATGCTATATAACCATCTTGTGACACCTGAGCGTCACACTATCAGCACATTTATGCTATATAACCCATCTTGTGACACCTGAGCGTCACACCATCGGCACATTTATGCTATATAACCATCTTGTGACACCTGAGCGTCACACCATCAGCACATTTATGCTATATAACCATCTTGTGACACCTGAGCAACACACCATCAGCACATTTATGTTATATAACCATCTTGTGACACCTGAGCCTCACACCATCAGCACATTTATGTTATATAACCATCTTGTGACACCGGAGCGTCACACCATCAGCACATTTATGCTATATAACCATCTTGTGACACCTGAGCATCACACCATCAGCACATTAATGCTATATAATCCATCCTGTGACACCGGAGCGTCACACCATCAGCACATTTATGCTATATAACCATCTTGTGACACCTGAGCGTCACACCATCAGCACATTTATGCTATATAACCATCCTGTGACACCTGAGCGTCACACCATCAGCACATTTATGCTATATAATCCATCTTGTGACACCTGAGCGTCACACCATCAGCACATTTATGTTATATAACCATCTTGTGACACCTGAGCGTCACACCATCAGCACATTTATGCTATATAATCCATCCTGTGACACCTGAGCGTCACACCATCAGCACATTTATGTTATATAACCATCTTGTGACACCTGAGCGTCACACCATCAGCACATTTATGCTATATAATCATCTTGTGACACCGGAGCGTCACACCATCAGCACATTTATGCTATATAACCCATCTTGTGACACCGGAGCGTCACACCATCAGCACATTTATGCTATATAACCATCTTGTGACACCGGAGCGTCACACCATCAGCACATTTATGCTATATAACCATCTTGTGACACCTGAGCGTCACACCATCAGCACATTTACGCTATATAACCATCTTGTGACACCTGAGAGCGTCACACCATCAGCACATTTATGTTATATAACCATCTTGTGACACCTGAGCGTCACACCGTCAGCATATTTATGCTATATAACCCATTCTGTGACACCTGAGCGTCACACCATCAGCACATTTATGCTATATAACCATCTTGTGACACCAGAGCGTCACACCATCAGCACATTTATGCTATATAACCATCTTGTGACACCAGAGCGTCACACCATCAGCACATTTATGCTATATAACCTAACCCTCCACCAAGTGCCTAACCCTAACCTTCCTCTTCTGCTGCCTAAACCTAATCCTCCACCAAGGGTCTAACCCATCCCCTTTTTCAGCCTAACCCTCCAACAAGTGCCAAACCCTAATTCTGGCCACACATCAGACCAACTTTCCTCCAACTATCCAGCTGTCTCCAACTGTAAAGATACAGGCTGTGCTTGGAAAATGACAGTTAGGAGATGACTGGCTGCTGCTTATTACATCTGCCCCTGTGATAGGAGGCTGGTATTGGTCCCAGGTGGTATGGGGGTTCCTTCTCTTATCAGGCATTCACTTATGTTAAGCAGGCAGTTTAAGCATCTACCAGAGGTGGTGCTGTTGAGCGATGATGTCATTATGCAAATTAGCTTCATGGCCATCAGAGCTCTGTTTACTTGTGGGCAGTACTGTTGCCTGTGCAGCAAGGCGCCACAGGTGTGAGACCCACCTTGTCCCTGATAAGCTTCACCCTATAATTTTTATTCTTTAAATATAGATAAATAAATTGTGTAAAAAAAAAAAAAGTATATAATATATATATATTATCACAACTCTTATAATGGGAATATTTCATCTGTATATTTCCCAGGGTGGTTTTGTCACTAGAGCGGCTACATGCTGCTGTATTTAGATCTCATGTTATATTACTTTAGCTTAGCAGTTGTGTTTTAGAAAATCACTGGAATGAATAGGATATAATAGATAGTGTTCTCTAAGTTTCTTCCCTGCCCTTTTTCAAAACCTGCAAATGCACCCTGCCCTTTTTGTGTGTGGCACTGTGCGCCCTTACGCTGCCCCGCACCGAACTGACATTCCGCTGTGAACTTTCGGTGTATGCCATCATGTGTAAATATGGTGTGTGTGGTATAATGTATAAGAGGCATTAAAGTGTGTGCCATAATGTGTAATTGTCATTACGACAGAATATGTAATGGACATAGCAGAGTATGCCATCTTTTATATATGTGCCCTGCCTGGTGGTCAGCACCCTGCCCTAAAAAAAACCCTAGAGTAAACCTATACCAATACCTTTTAGAACAGCCGTACAATTGCCATTTTTCTTCCCGTCCAACATTTTTGTGGCTCAGCTCAGATATATGCACTTAAACCTGCATGGGATGATTTCCGTGGAGCAGAACATTGTACATGAACAATGTAATCCAGCGGAGGAAAACCGCTAGCTGTAAAAATAGCGAGGCAGCGGTATAATTATGTCACGTCGGTTACATACAGCTTGCACATTGTGTTACAATGCCCATGTACAAATGATCATCTGAGAATAACAACGTTCTATCACCCACTCTCTCCATGCAGCGGATCAGCCTTTCTATACAAAGTGTTCAGTCTAGATTGCGGACATTCTTTCCTTTTCCCTTTTAAAAATGATCTATCTATATCAGAGCTCGACAAGTCCCGGGCACTGGGTCACCATGGCAACCAAGGTTTTTAGGCAACTCAGTTTTATGGGAGTCAGGTACTTTTAATGTGAATTGTCCCAAAAAAAAAAAAAAAACAATTGTAGGAACCTGCGGCTCACCAGCTGCCGAGACACTACAAAACCCAGCAATTCCTGAACAGAGATTTGCCTAGTAGCAAAACTGTGGCAAGGCATGCTGGGACTTGTAGTTTCACAACAGCTGGAGGGCCAAAGGTACCTCGTCGCTTGTCTACACGGACACCCTCCTCTATTGTGACTTTATAGGCCTGGGTGTCTTTTTGTGGCTGGGACTGATGCGAATAACTAAATATTCTCTGCAAGGGGGGCGTGGCCTGGCCGGCGACGGGAGCGGGCGCCGAGGGTGAGAGCTCCTGCAAAATCCTTTTATAATATCCTGCCTCGGGCCCCCTGGACACCTTACACTTACCTCCACCTGCTCCGGAGCTGCTCCTGCACCCCTTGCTTGACTGCCGCTGTTCCTGTGAGAGTGCCAGAGCTGTGTCTTGAACTGGGCCCGCTGTCGTCTGTGCCTTTTCTCCTCCAGCGCGGGCGCCATCTTGGATTCTCGGGCGGTGCTTGCTGGGCTCCGGCGATTCCGAGGTGGGATCCCGCTAGCTGGCTGCGCTGGTGTCCTGCCCGACGTCTGGGTGGGTGAGGAAGCCCGGTGACCCTCCGGAAATTGGCGGTTGGAAGCGGGAGACACCTCAACTGGGGTGCGCTGCTGTGCCGCACGGAGAAGCCGGCGCCATCTTGCCGATCGAGCGCCAGGGCTGGAACTCCTGTGCTGAACTCTACTCTGCATCCATTGAACTCCACAGACGCCCTGTTGTACCTGGGGACTGTGAGGTGAGGACTGAGCTGCTAAGCAGTGTGCTTCGTGTGTCAGTGTCCAGCCACCTGTTATACTACATTACGGTGGATCTGCCTGGCTATACTGGGGTTGGCTATACCCTGTGGATCTCTCGCTGGTGAACACATGTAGCAGTGAACTGCTCCATCTATCACCCCCATTTGAATATCCTGTTACCGGGGTGGTGTGTGTGGTGTGCTAGCCGCCACTATCCTATCCCCATAACCTCTTTGGAGCGAGTTCTCAGTATATTTCTCCAGTTATGTCTGACCCTTGGCTACAAATCCTGCAGGCCATTGACACTTCCACTCAGAGAATTCTGGCTGCTTTTGACGCTGACAGCACTACCCCCCTATATCCTGTGCCAGAGATACAGGCTGCCTCCACAAAGCCTCAGCCTCTGGACTCATCCTACCAAATAGTGGGCTCCCCTGGAAATCCTTCTGAATTCTCAGTTTCTATGTCGATCAAGATGAAGCCCCGGTTTACACCCCTACTACTGATGTTGTTGGCAGGGGACCCCTTTTCTGCTTGCCTCTCCCTATACATATCGATGGATAAGTTGACCCTGGAATACGCATCCCTATGTTGCCGACTGCAGTTTATATGCTTGTGGACCTATGATGGTGGGACTTTTCTGCCTATAACTTTGGTTGGAGAGACAGCCTGGCCGGATTGATGCCCTTTGGGTTCTATATTTGCTAACATTGATATGCCTTTTCAGGTTAACAACATTTTTGCATTCAGTACATCTCTCTCATTATCTGATCTGTGACGTTGCTCTACTATGTTGGTTTTTTTCTTTTAATTTTTATTTTGGTGTTTCCCTATCTTCTCACTAGGATGTGGATGGGATATATTGCTGAGGCAACAGTGTTTTATGGATATATGCTTCCCCTTTCTGACGTATGTTTCAGTGAGTTATATGTTTCATACGGCAGGAAGAAATCTGCTGTTTCCGCAGGTGGGGCAATTGGGTCATGATCCGATTGCGATTAGAATCTACAGGCCACTACCCCACTATTCATCCTGGGTAGTATACCCTGAAGTTTGATGGGGGGGAGGGGGGAGGGTAGTTAGCTGGGTTAACTAGTGGGATAGTTACTGTAAGGGTTTAGTGATAGTATGGTTACAGGGCTCCAGGTACACCTAAGTTGGGGATGGGCAGTACAGGGTGGGGGGTTATGTGGTGGGTTGTTTTGGGTCCTTTGGGTGGGATGTTTTTCTGTTTCTGTTTTTTAGGGCACGTTTAGATAGCTAGGCAGCAACCCTCTTGCTAGTTGACTGTTCCTGTCTGACGTAGATCACTTATACGTAAAGAACTGTGTAACGCGACCAAGCGCTATTATCATCCTTTCATGTATTGGCTACTGGGGACCCGGATGGCGCCTCCGAGGTCCCAGCCAAATATATGCTTTCCTATCTCCTGTGTAGTAAGAGCCTACTTTGTATATGCTATGTCGGATATGAGTATATATGGTCATGCCCACTGTTATACATATATATGCTTGTTTGTACGATATCCTGTCTGCTATATGCTTTTGATATCTCTCTGTTGATCTACCGCTAAAATGTTGTACATAGGGTTGTATACCTGTTATCGTTATTTTAAAAGCAATAAAAATTACGCAATTAAAAAAAAAAAAAATATTCTCTGCAAAACACGTCTCTAGCGCACACCCATTTTTGAGCCAGAAAAAGAGATTAAAAATGGTCCAGTTTTTCTGAAGGATACCAGCGATAATTACTAAGCATTGTACTTTCCTGCATATTCCTCCTTGTACAGGTGTCAGCTGCACTGGCTAAGATCTCAGTCCAACAGCTGCATCCACTCCTCCGGACATACAGCGGTGTACCAGAATCTACAGCCACGGAACCCACCACCAACCACATGCACAACATCTCCAGGAAAACATTTCTAACCACTACGGAAGCAGGATAGGACCTTCCATCTTGGCAGCAAAACCCACCAACAACCCGCCACAAGCAGAGGTCATCTTGAAGCAATCTATTAAGAGTAATTAAAGTACATAAAGTGATTAAAGATTCTGGATAAGGAACGGAATCCGTCGGAAAATGGACTACTAAATTTAAGAGATTAAGCCAAATGTTTCACTTTGAAGAGACTGAGGAACACTAATTGGGTCTCAATTCCCAAAATGGATTAAGTATTAGCTTGTTTATCAGCAAAACTCGCTATGCCATTAGGACGGAGGACGGAAAGATGGAAAAGTCGTTTATAAGATTAAATGGTTACTTGTGTATTATTACGGCGCCCGATTTAATCTAAATCGCATACAATATCGCATACGATATCGTATACGATTTAGCGTCCGATTCCGCGCCTAATTTCCATGCTATTCCATCCCTGCACACCCCCCACTATCCAAGTCAGCCCGAAGCGTGGTGAGCAGATGCGGTACGCATCCTCCCGACCTGTTCATACCCCCACTATCCACGTCGGCGTAGAGTTGATTTTATAAGACGTGGCGAGCGCAGCGAGCCGCCGAGCCCGAAGCGTGGCGAACCCCGGGAGGGGAAGCGGAAAACGATCCTGAAGCGTGGCGAGCCCCGCGAGGGGACGCAGAATACATGTCAAGTAATCCGTGTCCGCTCGCCACGCTTCGGGATTGTTTTATGCGTCCGCTCGCCACGCTTCGGGCTCGATGCGCTCGCCATGCTTTATGAAATCAACTCCACGCCGACGTGGATAGTGGGGGTATGAACAGGTTGGGAGGACGCGTACCGCGTCCGCTCGCCACGCTTCAGGGTTGTATTATGCGTCCGCTCGCCATGCTTCGGGCTGACTTGGATAGTGGGGGTGTGCAAGGATGGAATAGCAGGGCGAAAATCGGCCGCTAAATCGTATCCAATTTTTGCATGCGATTTAGTGGCCAATTTCGCGGTCGCCTTGATAATACACAAGTACCATTAATTGTTTTTGGAAACATAACGATGAAATCTAGTGTGACTATGGCTTCAGTCCCCAGGGCACTCAGATCGTGGACAGACAATAAGGGGGTATGGGTCACTAGGTCAACCCAACTAAGGTCGACATATATTGGGTTGACCACTGAAAGACGACACGCCGTAGCTCGACAAATAAAAAAGGTCGACATGCCCAAGGTTGACACAAGCATTAGGTCGACATGGGGTTTTCACACTTTTTTTTGTCCTGAATGTCAACGTGGACACCTAAAAAGTGCACCGTGTCTTCTCGCATGGCTCGGTGCCTCATTATGCCTGGTACACTATTATATTCTCCCTGCACGCCCTAGTGGATGGTAGGGCATGAAGTACCGCCTGTCGGCACATGTCGGCTCAACAAAACGTGAAAAACCATGTCGAGCTTTTAACTGTCCACCTTCTCAATGTAAACCTTTTGACCCTGTCGACTTTAGACAGGTCAACCTTTTACATGTGTTGACCTAAGGTTTATCAACCATCAGTGGTCGACCCAATGTATGTCAACCGTTTCCCCAATATGGATACTGGATGCTTAAGAGGAAGTAAGCTCTATACACACTGAACGATTCCTCCATGAGCGATATCATCAACCACTTCACCTAGAACTAACCCGGTTTCTCAGCAAATACAATATCAAGCATACACACTGAACAATATCGTTCAGTAACGCCATCGGGTCCCCTGCTCCCTACATGCAGTAGCTGATGATATAGTTAATGTTCACTCTAGGATTTTTTTAGGGTAGGGTGCTGACCACCGGGCAGGGCACTTTTTTCAATTGGGAGGGCACATGTTATATTAGAAATTTAAATTAGAAACCAACCCCCCCCCCCCCCCACATATTTAAAAAATTGCACACTGCACTAGGATTATGCCCATTACATACTCTGTAGTAATGACTATTACACATTATGGCACACACTGTAATGCCTCTTACACATTATACCACACACCGTAATGCCCATTACACATGATGGCATACACCGAAAGTTCTCAGTGGGGGGGGGGGGGGGGAGGGGCAGCATGAGTGCGTGCAGTGCCACACACAAAAAGGGCAGGGTGCATTTGAGGTTTTAAAAATGGGCAGGGTGCGGTACCCTGCAAACGAAGCTTAGAGGGAACACTAATAGTCAAAACAGACCTGCATGTACAGACTATTGAGCACATGGTTAACGATAATGATTAGGCAATATCGCTCAGAAAAGCCAAAATGAGCGATATCGTTTAAAATATAATTTAGTTTGAATGGGGCTGACACAACTTAGATTTGGAAAGGATTATTATAAAATGCTTTCCTATGTCACGCAAAAATCGATAGACTTAGCCTTATACGGGTAGATCATCTGCAGTGGTGGCACGGACAGCCCTGCTTCTGCATTCATAGCGGCTGATGTTAAGTTGGGAGCAAGGTGTGCAAATATATTTTTGCATGCAGGTTAGATACCGGCTGCTTTTCCATGTACAGAGGTGTCCCTTTGTACTGTGACTTCAGCTGTGCCAAATGCCCCTCTTGGCGCTTTATGGGGTGTATTCAATGCCGGCGAGGGGGTTAAACGGCGGGGATCGCAGAAAATAAGCGTTTAACCCCCGCGCCAGTCGCTCACCCTATTCAGCAATCCGGGGGAATACTCGCTGTCAGAGGACAGCAAAGATTCACCCAAACAGTGAGGCTCGCGGCTAATGCAGGGAGGAGGCTGCATTGTGAGGCTCGCGGCTAATGCAGGGAGGAGGCTGCTCCCACCTTGCTCACCTCTTTAACCTATCTCTTTCTACTGGCATCTTTCCCTCACCCTTCAAACACGCTCTGGTCTCGCCTATTCTTAAAAAACCTAACCTGGACCCTTTATCTCCCACAAGCTACCGCCCTATCTCTCTTCTCCCATTTGCCTCTAAAATACTAGAACGGCTGGTTTACAGGCGTCTCACCAGCTACCTGTCTGACCACTCCATCCTAGATCCCCTTCAATCTGGCTTTCGCCCACTTCATTCCACTGAGACTGCCCCAGTGAAAGTCACCAATGACCTGCTGTCAGCCAAATCCAAGGGTCACTTCTCCCTGCTTATCCTTTTGGACCTATCTGCTGCCTTTGACACTGTGGATCACCCTCTCCTCCTCCACACACTCCAAAACATTGGCCTCTCTGGCACAGTCTTCAACTGGTTTTCCTCTTACCTCTTCAACCGTTCCTTCTCAGTCTCTGCCTCTGGCTCTACCTCACCACCTTCTATCCTTCCTGTCGGGGTCCCTCAGGGTTCCGTCCTTGGCCCCATTCTGTTCTCTCTGTACACCTCCTCTCTGGGTGCACTCATTAACTCCTTTGGCTTCCAATATCACCTCTATGCAGATGACACCCAAATCTACCTCTCCTCTCCTGATCTGTCCCCCACTGTTTTCTCTCAAGTTTCCAACTGCCTCGCTGCCATCTCTACCTGGATGTCTGAGCGATTTCTGAAGCTGAATATGGACAAAACTGAACTTATTATCTTTCCCCCACCCAGAGCTATGCCCCCTACTAATATCTCTATCACTGTTAACAACACCATCATCTCCCCTGTTCCCCAACTCCGCTGCCTGGGTGTCACTCTTGACTCCTCCCTCTCCTTTGCACCCCACATCCAAACGCTGGCCCATTCTTGCCGGTTCGTTACGCAACATTGCTCGCATCAGGCCCTTTCTCTCACAGAGTGCAACTAAGCTGATCATCCACTCATTGGTCATCTCACGGCTTGACCACTGTAATGCTCTTCTCACCGGCCTTGCTCAATCCCAACTAGCTCCTCTCCAATCTGTCCTCAATGCTGCAGCCAGGCTTATCTTCCTCTCCCGCCGCTCTAATTCCGCCACTCCCCTTCAACAAAATCTGCACTGGCTCCCATTCCCCTACAGAATCCTCTTCAAACACCTCACACTCACATACAGGGCCATCTCTAATTCCATTGCTCCATATATCTCTAACCTCATCTCCATTCATACACCCTCCCGCCCTCTACGGTCAGCTGACGACTGTCGTCTCTCCTCCACCCTGATCACTGCTTCCCATGCTAGAGTACAGGACTTTGCCCGTGCTGCACCCCTTCAGTGGAACGCACTCCCTCGCTCCATTAGACTATCCCCGACCTTGCAAAGCTTCAAACGGGCACTGAAAACTCACCTATTCATCAAAGCGTACCCTTCCACTGCATAAACCAGCTGGTTCTCCCACCCCTTGCCTGTTTCCTGTTTACATCCTGCTATCTAACCACCACCCCCTCGCTTGCACCTCTTGTAATCTGTCTGTCTCCCCTTCCTACTAGATTGTAAGCTCCTCCGAGTAGGGCCCTTTTCCCTCCTGTTGTCAAAGCCCACTTCTCTTCACATTTCACTCACAGCTCTCCTTTACTCCAACAC
The DNA here is from genome assembly GCF_055691185.1 of Crinia signifera. Classification (NCBI taxonomy): domain Eukaryota; kingdom Metazoa; phylum Chordata; class Amphibia; order Anura; family Myobatrachidae; genus Crinia; species Crinia signifera. Next base: position 83,877,420 of record NC_139228.1, on the reverse strand, counting down.
TCAGTGACCATCTTCGTCTGCATACTCCTCTCCATCATTGGCCACAAGCCTCTAGTTGTATGTTGATTGAGTCCTCACTACTTATATCCAAGCTGTAATGTGTATTGATCTGTGGCGCTCTTTATTTGTACTGTATTTTTGTTATTTATTTAATGTTATGCCAAGTTTTGTTTCCCTGTATTGTTCCTTTGTACGGCGCTGCGAAACACTTGTGGCGCCTTATAAATAAAATTATAATAATAATAATTGTGAGGCTCGCGGCTAATGCAGGGAGGAGGCTGCATTGTGAGGCTCGCGGCTAATGCAGGGAGGAGGCTGCATTTAGCCACGAGTCTCACTGTTTCACCGGCCACATCACCCCTTTCCCCCCTCGCTCCAAAAACGCAGCGAGGGGGAAACTGAGTATGCAGGGGGGTCAGTGGAATACTGACCCTGCGAGCTGTCACCGCTCGCCCCCTGGCATTGAATACATGTGTATGTCTTGTGCCGATTGTAGCATCTAACTAACTATGGTGATTCAGAAAGAGAATACGCCCCATGCTAATTTGTAATGAATTGCACAACTATTGCAGATCACCACCCACAAATCCCAGGCTCTCATAGAAAGAAAGGTGGGAATCCAATTAGCAGTGTGGGGAATAACTCCCAGCGCAATGCAAAAAAACAGTCTTTTCCCCTTGCAGCAAATACAGGGCTAACGAGCCCTAACAGTCCCCATAAAATACTATATGGCATTCCCACAGCATTAAACTCCCAAACAGCACTGTGACTGCAAGGAACGCTCTTCTCCTGGGATTAACGCACTGTTGTATTCCCCAGCAGAGACTGATGCAAAGCTAAATCATTCACAGCTGCAGCAGACCAATGTCTGATCCTATACAATACTGTAACCGCCTGAAGCTGTATTCACATGCCCACAGGCAGCGTTGCAGGGGATACGGTCATTTGGTCTACAATATGTTCGTCGACAAGCGTTGTGTCGACATGGGTCTAGGTTGACAGGTCATTAGGTCAACACAAGCATTAGGTCGACAGTCAAAAGGTCGACATGGGGTTTTTCACTGTTTTTTGAGCCGACATGCAGTATTTCATGCCCTACATCCACTAGGGCGTGGTGGGAGAATAAAATAGTGTGCAGAGTGTAGCGAGGGGGCGTGCCCGAAGCATCACGAGCGAAGCGTGCGATGCGGTGCACTTCAAACTGTGTCCATGTTGACATTCGGGTAAAAAAAACTGTGAAAAACCCCATGTCGACCTTTTGACTATCGACCTATGCACTGTCAACCTAATGTCCTATCGACCTAGACCCATGTCGACCTAATGGTGTCGACCCAATGCTTGTTGACCAACATACTGTAGACCAAACGATCCCAACCCTGTTGCAGATCTCAGTGTCTGTGTACAAAATGCAGCATCTATTGTGGATCGTTTAATGACCAGAGTTCTAAGTAACCCTATAGTCACGCAGCATGGTGCTATTTGTGGTCAGCAAGTGCATGCGGCAACTTAACCTCATCCATCTCTGCCGTTTTCTGGGGTGTCTCAGCCTGTGACTAGTCTCATACGCAGTAGAAAGGGAGGTACGCTTTACTTAGCACGGCTCCCACGATTTTGATCGTGGGCATCGCAGGTAAAAAAATCGCGGGCATTGAATGCACAAAAAATCGGGTGCGACGTGACCGACGCGATGCCCGCGATTTCCCATAGGGAACAATGTTAAATGTCTCAATTGACCCGATTTTTCTATAGGAAACAATGTTAAATGGCCCACAGAGGCCAAATAGGCACCCTGAAGTGTGAAATGGCCCCCACAATTGTTAACGCCACCCCACGATCAACGTGAACCCGAAGCGTGGCGAGCGTCCTACGACCTTTTCATACCCCCACTATCCATGTCGGCGTGGAGTTGAGAATAGAATAGTGTGGCGAGCCCGAAGCGTGGCGAGCGCAGCGAGCCCCGCGAGGGGACGCGGATACCTTCACAGGTAAACGCGTCCCTTCGCGGGCTTCACAGGTATCCGCGAACGCTCGCCACGCTTCGGGCTCGGTGGCTCGCCACACTATTCTATTCTCAACTCCACGCCGACGTGGATAGTGGGGGTATGAAAAGGTCGTAGGACGCGTACCGCCGCCGCTCGCCACGCTTCGGGTTCATGTTGATCGTGGGGTGGCGTTAACAATTGTGGGGGCCATTTCACACTTCAGGGTGCCTATTTGGCCTCTGTGGGCCATTTAACATTGTTTCCTATGGAAAAATCGGGTCAATTGAGGCATTGAACAGGAAAATCGGGTCAATTGAGACATTTAACATTGTTCCCTATGGGAAATCGCGGGCATCGCGTCGCACCCGATTTTTTAGTGCATTCAATGCCAGCGATGGGCGCCGTGCTAAGTAAAGAGTACCAAAAGGGATCTGGCATCTAAGGCGCCACCATACGTTTCCAAGACACATGCTTACATCTGTCTGTGTCTGAATCAGGCCCTTTGCACTGAATTTGGTTTATGTCTTCCTTATAGCTAACGAAGCCAAACATCTATATATATATTCCAAAAGCACATACCCTACAGAGGGTCACATGGTCGCCCACTTTAACTCTGTTCTTTTCCAACATTATTTCAAGTATCTTCACTCTGCATAAGAGCCAGGAAAAGGCCAGTAGCACTTCCCGGCTGCCCCGTTCTCCGCTATGGGGGAGAGCGTAGAACGCAGGTCTGCCGTAGCCCTGAGTCTGCAACACCCTCTTCACATACTGAACTTGGTTAGCTGCAAAACACAAAGAAAACATACTGCCATTAGCATTTCATAATCAGACATGGTAATGTTTGTGGTCCCAAACTGTCATTTCTAATTATTATCAACCTTGTATAAAAGCCAGGCTTAAGATTTATTATGCCTAGTAGCGCACAGACCAGAACACAGCTGCCCCGCACGCCTGGTCCAGTGAGTTGCGCGCTACACACCGAACCACTCACACATTACTGGCCTCGCAGCCTGACCATGGCCCTTATTTTGATCGGCACGGTACGGCCCGCGTGCGGCCGTACCGCCGATGTTTTTTGTCTGCACATGCGCAGAGGTCATTCTGCGCATGTGCAGCCCCCTTCGCCGCAGACGGATTTCGTCCGCCGCAAAGGGGGCGTATAGGGGCTTCAGCCCCTCATTTCCCTATGTGTACGCCCCGCGTTTCATGGGCGTTCCCATGAAAACGCGGGGCGTATGCATGGTAATGAGGGCATGACGCCCTCATTACCATGACATGGGGGCGGAAAGCTGACGTCGCCGGATGTCAGCTTTCAGCCCCCTTACAAGCTCCCACACGGACGATTGTCCGTGTGGTCTGAGCTTGCGGGAGCTGCCGCGGCGTGCAGGCCTGCCTTCGATGGTCGTCGACCATCGAAGGCAGGGGGCAGCTCCCACCATGGTGGAGGCGTAGCCTCCACCATTTTTGTGCGGATCGCCAGCCGTCCGTGTATGGACGGCCGTGGCGATCCGTCCGGTGGGCGGCCCTTGGTTTGTGCGGTCGGAGCCCCGTGTGCGGCTCTGACCGCACCAACCAGAATAAGGGCCCATGTTTTGTGCCACAGCGGCTGCGTGCGACTTCATGCAGCTGCCGGGGCCCTCCCCTGAGTGGTCAGGACATGCTTGAGTTGTCCAGACCACTCCTACAAAATGGTCCGTCGCCGCCCAACCCAACACTCCTTTGCCGTCTGCATTACAAATTAAAATGCGGTCCTGGTGAGATGTGGGCACATGCGTAGAGCTGCGTAAATCGCTGAACATCAATTTGCACCACATCTCAGGACCCCACACAGTGCATGTTTTGCAGGTCTCCTCAAAGAATCAAGTGAAATAATTAGCTCCACCTGTGGATCTTTTAAAATGTGTAGGTGAGTAATGAGGGCACCTGTTGGGTGACCTGGAAACTGTGAACTGTGTGGGGTCCTAAGGACCGAGTTTGAGAACCACTGATTTACACAATTCTGCTCCCATCTCTGAATCAGACCCTATAACAATAAAGAATACAAAGCAGCTCCACCACTTGCCGTCATGTTTATTCTGTCCGGTTTCCTGGTACTTTACACTATGGGGATAATTCCATTGTTTTCTGTTTGCTTATAATTGCATACAGCCAGTTGCTTTAGACAGGGTGATATGCAATTGTGTCAGCACCATCGTTTCATCACACAACCTACGTGCCAGGTTTAGGCGCGTAAAATGCTAAACCCGACTAAAAATGCTGGGTGCGATTAACAAAAAGTGCCATTTGGGTGCCAAGACATGTCACTTATCCTACATTGCAGCTTGCATGCTCTGGGGACTGCGAGCTGAAATGCTGGCAGCTGTTGGCACCCCAACGAAGCAACAATTGAATTGCTCCATCGGATGCCTGGCACGGTCAGCCACAGGCACAAACAATTGAAACCCCCCCCCCCCCCATGATGCAGAAATTGCATCTTAAACCACATTTTTATTATTCAGTATTATCTGAAGTCCTGCTTTGAAAATATGTATATACAGATGTGACCCACTACAGCTTGACTATGTGTAGCAGCTTCCTACAGTGGGATTGTCATGCGTACGCATTGCGGCATGGCGTGGGAGTACGTATCGCTGCTGGGCTCCCATAGGAATGAAATGCTGGCGGTCTCATGTACATGCATGCAGGAGCAACTCCCACTGTAAAGTAGCCATGTACCCCGCTATGCTGCGATCAATCACAGCAACACTACAAGAGGATGCATCTATAGGAAAAGTAGGAAATGAGAACATTCGCTGTACTGGTGCTACCATAGTAACTGTAACCAAGATCAGAGGGTGATACCTACCAATTACATTCTTCTCTGGTGCTGAAGCTGATAAATCCTCTTTGGCCGGATAGATTTGCATTAATAAACTATAAAGTAATTTCCAAAATTCGGGAGTCTATAAAATCAGAAAAATATAATATATATATACATAATTATAATACCAGTAACTCATATAACAACAGCGTATTCTGTTGCACTTACATACATACAGTACATACATAAATGTCCAAATACAGAGGGTGTAGAAGTGCAGCAAAATTATTGTTCCCTCTAGACTTTTTTTTAGTGGTGCCCCACTAAAAGCACATGCACTCTCCCTTGCCGGTGCTGCATAAATATATGCGTTAATGGGAGAGCTTGGGGGGAGCCTAGCGCCTTCTTAGGTAGTGACTTGGAGCTGGACTGCCCCCAATAGTGATGCTGGTGGGGTCCCTAGCCCCTCACAATGCACTGCAGTGCCCCCACAGCCCCTCGCAGGGTAAATCCGGTCAAACAAAGGCAATATCTGAACACTTTTGGAGCCTTTCACTGATGACATGAAAGAGGTTGACATGAGTTTTTTTGTGCTGGCGTGCTCCATGTTGACCTATGAACCTGAAAAACGCACGTCGAACTTTTTCCATGTCAACTTTCTGACTATTGACCAATAATTGTTGACCCCATTGACTGTCAATCTTATGCTTGTCGACCTCATGATCCACACCAGGGTAGGAGGGGGCTGCCGCTGTCCGGGGTCCTGCCCGCGCAGCCGGGTCACCGTTGCCAAGTGGCACCTATACAACGCAGTTGTCAGATGCCATGCTGGATGCACTGGTACTGCGCATGCCCAAAATTGTATGGTCAGGTTTAAAATTGTAATGCCAACACAGTGATAAATGTTTTAATGAACATAACAACTGTGTCAGCATGATGCTGTCGACATATGTCCACCCACAGCCGGCATCTTATTAACTGCACCGGCCATTGATAGGAAGTAACAGGGAGCGGAACACCTACCGCTTCTGGACGGTTAAACTTGGCCTTTCGCAAAACCTCAGGGTCCCAGAGGGAGCCGGAGGCGGCGAGGACCCGACACAGGGCGCCCAGCACTTCCCGGGCGCTACCTGCCCGCTGCATGGCGTCCCGCACATCCGCCGCAACTCTCGAAACTCTCTCCTGCAGTTTGAAAGGCCGCCGCTGTCACTGGTTGCCGGGCAACTGAGGAGGACAGCGGAAGCAGCGCGGAGGAACCATGGGAGTCACATGACACGTCAGGGGCGGCCATATTTGTGACTGGCAAGTGAACAGAGACAGTTGTAGCTTTATTCTGTGTTAGTTACAGTACTTAGAAGAAAAAATGATGTCCAAGTGTCATTGCACTTATTTTACCATCCCGATTACTAATGTAATCGTTATGATTTAATTTTCCACCACATAATACTTACCCCGGGCGTACTTACCTACTTTGATTAAGATGACGTAAGATATTGGCGGGGATCGCATAGTGGCCCTTATTGTGGTTGATTCGGGAGTCCACCAAGGGCTGCCCGCATGACTGCCCGCCCCCATGAACCCTCGCAGGCATGCTAATGGATGATTTGCATAATCATCCAATCGCATACTTGCCTACTTTTGAAAACTAGTTTCAGGGAGATTTTAGTTGGTGGTAGAATTTTGCACAGCGCCCCATTGAGGGGGCGTGTCATGCTCCACCTAAATTGCGTGTCTAGTTCCATATATGGAGAGATTGTGAAAACAGATTGTGAACGTGGCACCTAGAAGTGTCTGTGTGTACAGCTACATCTGAGAGGAATCTTTTAAGGAGTCTATACATTTATTTGGCTTGAAATTCTAACACACACTTTAAGCTAGCTTAACTAAAAATAACTCACGCTGACACAATAAAGACACGGACACCGTAACAATTAGATTTAAAGGTCATAAGTATATTTATTAATGTGGTATGACCCTCTCGTAAAGGGCTGGCAATAAGGCGCCACGGAATGCCCAGCTCTAGTCACAGCCCAAAAAATGGCGGCGACTTAAACGCCCCAACTGATTGATATTAATATGGGAACGACTGAGACGGCCCATCTAACTAAGGCACAACCTAACGCTAGGAAGTCTCACCACCCCCGCTCTGGCCGGTGTGGACACTCTGACGGAGTGCCCACTGCGCCCCCCCGCGAAGGCAGGACACCCTGCCGTCTTTCCAGGGGGCAGTGCCTCCCAGCACCCTCTCATGCCACAAGTGACCGCTGGACCGTGACGCCCTACCGCCTAAGTTGAATAATGATAAATGTACCAATTTGACTATAAATTGAAATGCCTAAGGCAAGGGATGGTGGGTGGGGCTGAAGAAACTTCTGCAAGAGGAAGTAACTTCCTGTAAGGACCTGCCTATATACCCCTCTCCCCAGGCTCACCCCCCCCCCCCCCCCAGTTCACCCAAAGGCTAACTAAACAAAACTGTAACCAACTTATAACACACTAGCAGTCATTAACTCTTTCCTGCCAACCCAAAAAATGTAAGCCTCTTAAGTACGCTCTGGCTTAGGCAGCCCTCGCTTAATCTAAAATGACTTATATACAATTGTAGATGAGCCCCAAAGCAGTTAGTAAGAGCTACTATACTTGGTAAAGTGCTGGGAAATGGTGCTGATGATTCAATGTAAATTTATCTAACTCTCATTCCTCCCCCCCCCCCCCCCCAAATGTAACATTGTAATGTGGGCTAGGTGACATGAGGGAGATTGCTAGACTAATGAGGGAGAGAGGGAGTTTGCTGCTATGTCAGGGAGTCTCCTGCAGAATGCAGGAGGGGAGGTAACTATGATGTAACAGTGTAATGTGGGCTAGGTGAAATGAGGTAGATTGCTAGACTACTGAGGGAGAGAGGGAGATTGCTGCTATGTCAGGGAGTCACCTGCAGAATGCAGGAGGGGAGGTAACTATGGTGTGACAGTGTAATGTGGGCTAGGTGACATGAGGGAGATTGCTAGACTAATGAGGGAGAGAGGGAGATTGCTGCTATGTCAGGGAGTCTCCTGCAGAATGCAGGAAGGGAGGTAACTATGATGTAACAGTGTAATGTGGGCTAGGTGACATGAGGGAGATTGCTAGACTAATGAGGGAGAGAGGGAGATTGCTGCTATGTCAGGGAGTCTCCTGCAGAAAGCAGGAGGGGAGGTAACTATGATGTAACAGTGTAATGTGGGCTAGGTGAAATGAGGGAGATTGCTAGACTAATGAGGGAGAGAGGGAGATTGCTGACATGTCAGGGAGTCTCCTGCAGAATGCAGGAGGGGAGGTAACTATGATGTAACAGTGTAATGTGGGCTAGGTGACATGAGGGAGATTGCTAGACCAATGAGGGAGAGAGGGAGATTGCTGCTATGTCAGGGAGTCTCCTGCAGAATGCAGGAAGGGAGGTAACTATGATGTAACAGTGTAATGTGGGCTAGGTGACATGAGGGAGATTGCTAGACTAATGAGGGAGAGAGGGAGATTGCTGCTATGTCAGGGAGTCTCCTGCAGAATGCAGTAGGGGAGGTAACTATGATGTAACAGTGTAATGTGGGCTAGGTGACATGAGGGAGATTGCTAGACCAATGAGGGAGAGAGGGAGATTGCTGCTATGTCAGGGAGTCTCCTGCAGATTGCAGGAGGGGAGGTAACTATGATGTAACAGTGTAATGTGGGCTAGGTGACATGACGGAGATTGCTAGACCAATGAGGGAGAGAGGGAGATTGCTGCTATGTCAGGGAGTCTCCTGCAGAATGCAGGAGGGGAGGTAACTATGGTGTGACAGTGTAATGTGGGCTATGTGACATGTTGGAGATTGCTAGACTAGTGAGGGAGAGAGGGAGATTGCTGCTATGTCAGGGAGTCTCCTGCAGAATGCAGGAGGGGAGGTAACTATGATGTAACAGTGTAATGTGGGCTAGGTGAAATTAGGGAGATTGCTAGACTAATGAGGGAGAGAGGGAGATTGCTGCTATGTCAGGGAGTCTCCTGCAGAATGCAGGAGGGGAGGTAACTATGATGTAACAGTATAATGTAGGCTAGGTGACATGAGGGAGATTGCTAGACCAATGAGGGAGAGAGGGAGATTGCTGCTATGTCAGGGAGTCTCCTGCAGAATGCAGGAGGGGAGGTAACTATGATGTAACAGTGTAATGTGGGCTAGGTGAAATGAGGTAGATTGCTAGACTACTGAGGGAGAGAGGGAGATTGCTGCTATGTCAGGGAGTCTCCTGCAGAATGCAGGAGGGGAGGTAACTATGGTGTGACAGTGTAATGTGGGCTAGGTGACATGAGGGAGATTGCTAGACTAATGAGGGAGAGAGGGAGATTGCTGCTATGTCAGGGAGTCTCCTGCGGAATGCAGGAAGGAGGTAACTATGATGTAACAGTGTAATGTGGGCTAGATGACATGAGGGAGATTGCTAGACTAATGAGGTAGAGAGGGAGATTGCTGCTATGTCAGGGAGTCTCCTGCAGAATGCAGGAGGGGAGGTAACTATGATGTAACAGTGTAATGTGGGCTAGGTGACATGAGGGAGATTGCTAGACCAATAAGGGAGAGAGGGAGATTGCTGCTATGTCAGTGAGTCTCCTGCAGATTGTAGGAGGGGAGGTAACTAGGATATTACAGTGTAATGTGGGCTAGGTGACATGAGGGAGATTGCTAGACTAATGAGGGAGAGAGGGAGATTGCTGCTATGTCAGGGAGTCTCCTGCAGAATGCAGGAGGGGAGGTAACTATGGTGTGACAGTGTAATGTGGGCTATGTGACATGAGGGAGATTGCTAGACTAATGAGGGAGAGAGGGAGATTGCTGCTATGTTAGGGAGTCTCCTGCAGAATGCAGGAGGGGAGGTAACTATGGTGTGACAGTGTAATGTGGGCTAGGTGACATGAGGGAGATTGCTAGACTAATGAGGGAGAGAAGGAGATTGCTGCTATGTCAGGGAGTCTCCTGCAGAATGCAGAAGGGGAGGTAACTATGATGTAACAGTGTAATGTGGGCTAGGTGACATGAGGGAGATTGCTAGACTAATGAGGGAGATAGGGAGATTGCTGCTATGTCAGGGAGTCTCCCGCAGAATGCAGGAGGGGAGGTAACTATGATCTAACAGTGTAATGTGGGCTAGGTGACATGAGGGAGATTGCTAGACTAATGAGGGAGAGAAGGAGATTGCTGCTATGTCAGGGAGTCTCCTGCAGAATGCAGGAGGGGAGGTAACTATGATGTAACAGTATAATGTAGGCTAGGTGACATGAGGGAGATTGCTAGACCAATGAGGGAGAGAGGGAGATTGCTGCTATGTCAGGGAGTCTCCTGCAGAATGCAGGAGGGGAGGTAACTATGATGTAACAGTGTAATGTGGGCTAGGTGAAATGAGGTAGATTGCTAGACTACTGAGGGAGAGAGGGAGATTGCTGCTATGTCAGGGAGTCTCCTGCAGAATGCAGGAGGGGAGGTAACTATAATGTAACAGTGTAATGTGTGCTAGGTGACATGAGGTAGATTACTAGACTAATGAGGGAGAGAGGGAGATTGCTGCTATGTCAGTGAGTCTCCTGCAGATTGTAGGAGGGGAGGTAACTAGGATGTAACAGTGTAATGTGGGCTAGGTGACATGAGGGAGATTGCTAGACTAATGAGGGAGAGAGGGAGATTGCTGCTATGTCAGGGAGTCTCCTGCAGAATGCAGGAGGGGAGGTAACTATGGTGTGACAGTGTAATGTGGGCTATGTGACATGAGGGAGATTGCTAGACTAATGAGGGAGAGAGGGAGATTGCTGCTATGTTAGGGAGTCTCCTGCAGAATGCAGGAGGGGAGGTAACTATGGTGTGACAGTGTAATGTGGGCTAGGTGACATGAGGGAGATTGCTAGACTAATGAGGGAGAGAAGGAGATTGCTGCTATGTCAGGGAGTCTCCTGCAGAATGCAGGAGGGGAGGTAACTATGATGTAACAGTGTAATGTGGGCTAGGTGACATGAGGGAGATTGCTAGACTAATGAGGGAGATAGGGAGATTGCTGCTATGTCAGGGAGTCTCCCGCAGAATGCAGGAGGGGAGGTAACTATGATCTAACAGTGTAATGTGGGCTAGGTGACATGAGGGAGATTGCTAGACTAATGAGGGAGAGAAGGAGATTGCTGCTATGTCAGGGAGTCTCCTGCAGAATGCATTAGGGGAGGTAACTATGATGTAACAGTGTAATGTGGGCTAGGCGACATGAGGGAGATTGCTAGACTAATGAGGGAGAGAGGGAGATTGCTGCTATGTCAGGGAGTCTCCTGCAGAATGCAGGAGGGGAGGTAACTATGATGTAACAGTGTAATGTGGGCTAGGTGAAATGAGGTAGATTGCTAGACTACTGAGGGAGAGAGGGAGATTGCTGCTATGTCAGGGAGTCTCCTGCAGAATGCAGGAGGGGAGGTAACTATGGTGTGACAGTGTAATGTGGGCTAGGTGACATGAGGGAGATTGCTAGACTAATGAGGGAGATAGGGAGATTGCTGCTATGTCAGGGAGTCTCCTGCGGAATGCAGGAAGGAGGTAACTATGATGTAACAGTGTAATGTGGGCTAGGTGACATGAGGGAGATTGCTAGACTAATGAGGTAGAGAGGGAGATTGCTGCTATGTCAGGGAGTCTCCTGCAGAATGCAGGAGGGGAGGTAACTATGATGTAACAGTGTAATGTGGGCTAGGTGACATGAGGGAGATTGCTAGACCAATAAGGGAGAGAGGGAGATTGCTGCTATGTCAGTGAGTCTCCTGCAGATTGTAGGAGGGGAGGTAACTAGGATATTACAGTGTAATGTGGGCTAGGTGACATGAGGGAGATTGCTAGACTAATGAGGGAGAGAGGGAGATTGCTGCTATGTCAGGGAGTCTCCTGCAGAATGCAGGAGGGGAGGTAACTATGGTGTGACAGTGTAATGTGGGCTATGTGACATGAGGGAGATTGCTAGACTAATGAGGGAGAGAGGGAGATTGCTGCTATGTTAGGGAGTCTCCTGCAGAATGCAGGAGGGGAGGTAACTATGGTGTGACAGTGTAATGTGGGCTAGGTGACATGAGGGAGATTGCTAGACTAATGAGGGAGAGAAGGAGATTGCTGCTATGTCAGGGAGTCTCCTGCAGAATGCAGAAGGGGAGGTAACTATGATGTAACAGTGTAATGTGGGCTAGGTGACATGAGGGAGATTGCTAGACTAATGAGGGAGATAGGGAGATTGCTGCTATGTCAGGGAGTCTCCCGCAGAATGCAGGAGGGGAGGTAACTATGATCTAACAGTGTAATGTGGGCTAGGTGACATGAGGGAGATTGCTAGACTAATGAGGGAGAGAAGGAGATTGCTGCTATGTCAGGGAGTCTCCTGCAGAATGCAGGAGGGGAGGTAACTATGATGTAACAGTATAATGTAGGCTAGGTGACATGAGGGAGATTGCTAGACCAATGAGGGAGAGAGGGAGATTGCTGCTATGTCAGGGAGTCTCCTGCAGAATGCAGGAGGGGAGGTAACTATGATGTAACAGTGTAATGTGGGCTAGGTGAAATGAGGTAGATTGCTAGACTACTGAGGGAGAGAGGGAGATTGCTGCTATGTCAGGGAGTCTCCTGCAGAATGCAGGAGGGGAGGTAACTATGGTGTGACAGTGTAATGTGGGCTAGGTGACATGAGGGAGATTGCTAGACTAATGAGGGAGAGAGGGAGATTGCTGCTATGTTAGGGAGTCTCCTGCAGAATGCAGGAGGGGAGGTAACTATGGTGTGACAGTGTAATGTGGGCTAGGTGACATGAGGGAGATTGCTAGACTAATGAGGGAGAGAAGGAGATTGCTGCTATGTCAGGGAGTCTCCTGCAGAATGCAGGAGGGGAGGTTACTATGATGTAACAGTGTAAAGTGGGCTAGGTGACATGAGGGAGATTGCTAGACTAATGAGGGAGAGAGGGAGATTGCTGCTATGTCAGGGAGTCTCCTGCAGAATGCTGGAGGGGAGGTAACTATGATGTAACAGTGTAATGTGGGCTAGGTGACATGAGGGAGATTGCTAGACTAATGAGGGAGAGAGGGAGATTGCTGCTATGTCAGGGAGTCTCCTGCAGAATGCTGGAGGGGAGGTAACTATGGTGTAACAGTGTAATGTGGGCTAGGTGACATGAGGGAGATTGCTAGACTAATGAGGGAGAGAGGGAGATTACTGCTATGTCAGGGAGTCTCCTGCAGAATGCATTAGGGGAGGTAACTATGATGTAACAGTGTAATGTGGGCTAGGTGACATGAGGGAGATTGCTAGACTAATGAGGGAGAGAGGGAGATTGCTGCTATGTCAAGGAGTCTCCTCCAGAATGCATTAGGGGAGGTAACTATGATGTAACAGTGTAATGTGGGCTAGGTGACATGAGGGAGATTGCTAGACTAATGAGGGAGAGAGGGAGATTGCTGCTATGTCAGGGAGTCTCCCGCAGAATGCAGGAGGGGAGGTAACTATGGTGTGACAGTGTAATGTGGGCTAGGTGACATGAGGGAGATTGCTAGACTAATGAGGGAGAGAGGGAGATTGCTGCTATGTCAGGGAGTCTCCTGCAGAATGCAGGAGGGGAGGTAACTATGATGTAACAGTGTAATGTGGGCTAGGTGACATGAGGGAGATTGCTAGACTAATGAGGGAGAGAGGGAGATTGCTGCTATGTCAGGGAGTCTCCTGCAGAATGCTGGAGGGGAGGTAACTATGATGTAACAGTGTAATGTGGGCTAGGTGACATGAGGGAGATTGCTAGACTAATGAGGGAGAGAGGGAGATTGCTGCTATGTCAGGGAGTCTCCTGCAGAATGCTGGAGGGGAGGTAACTATGGTGTAACAGTGTAATGTGGGCTAGGTGACATGAGGGAGATTGCTAGACTAATGAGGGAGAGAGGGAGATTACTGCTATGTCAGGGAGTCTCCTGCAGAATGCATTAGGGGAGGTAACTATGATGTAACAGTGTAATGTGGGCTAGGTGACATGAGGGAGATTGCTAGACTAATGAGGGAGAGAGGGAGATTGCTGCTATGTCAAGGAGTCTCCTCCAGAATGCATTAGGGGAGGTAACTATGATGTAACAGTGTAATGTGGGCTAGGTGACATGAGGGAGATTGCTAGACTAATGAGGGAGAGAGGGAGATTGCTGCTATGTCAGGGAGTCTCCCGCAGAATGCAGGAGGGGAGGTAACTATGTCCAATCGCAGCCTTGGGTGCGGGGGAGGAATCATTGGATGGTTGGCGATCATCCAATGATTTCTTCAGCGCTCGCAGATCTGAGACCCCTCTATGGTGCCTCGGACCTGCAGGCGCCCTGTGCGAGGGCAGGGCGGGCAGCTGGCATCCGCTGCCCGCACCCACATAACCAGGCAATTTGCATGGGAACACCCAGCATTCCCATGGGGACGCCCATAAAAAGCTGGCCCGCCACCCCTTGCCCGGACTCCTGTGTGCGAGCGATGTGGGCAAGTTGCACTTTGGTAGAAAATCCAGTGAGCAGTCGCAAACAATCGATCCCTCGTGCAAACGCGTGGGGAACCGATTGAGTCTGAATAACACCCAGTGTGTGGGGCTTTATTTAGGGGTGCCGGATGACTGACCAATGTCAGAATCTCGACTGCTAAAACCCCGACAGATGGGCAGCGGCTGTTCTCCCTCATGGTGTCCACGACCCCCATAGAGGAGGAATAGAATAGGCTCGCAGCGAGACCCGCTGTCTGAGTCCTGCCAGCTGGGATTCCGACGTCGGGATAATGAATGTCGGAATCCCGACTGTCGGTGTTCTGTACCACACCCTTTATTTAGTTTGAGTACTGAGGGCGAGATGTACTAAGTTTGAAAAGTGATAAAATGGAGAGTGATAAACAACCAGCCAATCAGCTATCACCTGACATTTTGCAAACACAGCCTGTGAGATCACAGGTAGGAGCTGATTGGCTGGCTGTTTATCACTCTCCATTTTATCACTTTTCAAGCTTAGTACATGTGGCCCTTAGTTTCATAACTTGATCTGTTGAAGCTTTTGACCACAAGAGAGCAGCAGAGACTGGAAAATGTTCTTGGTTTATTTCTAGAACTTACAAATTCCACTTTTACTAACTACAGTATTTTGAGAATATATACCTTTAATAATATTGTATTCCTTATTTGATTTTAATATCTATCTATCTATCTATCTATCTATCT
Organism: Crinia signifera; assembly: GCF_055691185.1. Taxonomy (NCBI): domain Eukaryota; kingdom Metazoa; phylum Chordata; class Amphibia; order Anura; family Myobatrachidae; genus Crinia; species Crinia signifera. The sequence continues at coordinate 83,862,396 of NC_139228.1, read as the reverse complement.
ATCTATCTATCTATCTATCTATCTATCTATCTATCTATCTATCTATCTATCCAGAAAAGCTTATTATAAAGGATGACTTTCATAAGAAACTGTAAATAAATAACAGCATTTTTTAGTGTTTTCATTTAATTATTAATCCCATGTTTTTGGAATGTATCTTTTTACACATTAACAATCTAAAAAAAAGAATATATAACAATTTTATATATGTATATATGTATGTTATATTGGGAATGGGTCATTGGGTCTACCAATTGAGGTCGACAGGTCGACATGCCTACGGCCGACAGGCTCCAAAGGAGGACATAAGCATTAGCGCAACATTGGGAAGGTCAACAGCCAAAAAGGCTGACATGGGTTTTTCAAAAAATGCAGACGTAAGTGGCAGCATCCCTGAAATCTGCATGAGCCCACGCGTGTGCCCACTTTTCATAGAAATAACAAACAATTTGCACTATGAAACCTGGCCTAGTAGTCATCAGCCCACAAATGGTAATTTCATTTCCACGCCATGAGCGGAAACTGCTGCTCACGTAACATAGTGCGTCATCTCACACCCAAAGTATCACTAAAGCGACAGAATATCCTGCTCCCGTCACATGACACTTGGCACAAACTCCTTCCAGCTCTGGTACTAGTGAGCAGCTCTGATTCACCGACCGTTTGTCTGACTGTTATGGAACTGCTGTTATGGAACTGCTGTGGTCCAACTGCCAACTGTAGCATTTCCACTTCCCAATATAAACTGGCATTCATTGACTGACAAGGCATGCTGGAGTCTGTAGTGCCAAAACGAGGGTCTGGCCAGTAACTAACAATGCAAACTGAATTATATAGTTACACAATATAAACATATATAATCCAGACATGTTTTTTGCAGGAAAGTTTCATTAATAAAACATTCCCCAAATGTATCAATCACGGCTTTGTTCTTTGTAATCTAATAGGAAGTTCTTTTGTGCATCTTTCCTATGTGATAGAGAAGAAATATAAACATGAATGTGGAAACAGCTGCCTGCAATAAATGGCAATAACAAGCATGCGTCATAGAGAGACATTGGGTGACATTCTATGCTTTGAGATAAATGCGCATGTTTTTTTAGCGCACCACATCGCCGCTATTCGCACTTTTTCAAATCGCATTTTTCAGTCATAATTCGCATATTTAATGTGATGCGCATTGGAGGCTGAAAAGTGCGAAGTGGTGCGATTTGCGGCGAAGTGGTGCGATGTCTTTAGTCCTGAAAATGTGCGATTTTCATGTGTGAAAATCGCACGTTTGCAGGAAAGCGCAAATTAAAAAAAAAAAAAACGAGCGCGGGGTCCCCCGCCCGAGTATAACCAGCCCCGGGCTCACTGAGCCGGTGCTGGTGACATAAAATCAGGGTCCCCGACAAATAGGAGTCCCCTTGATTTCATGAAACCAGCACCAGGCTCAAGGTCTGGCGCTGGTTCCCAAAATACGGGGGACAAAATGACTAGGGGTCCCCCGTATTTTAAGAACCAGCACCGGACCCAACCAGCCAGCAGGGTAATGCCACAGCCGGGGGACACTTATTATATGAGGTCCCGCGGCCAAAGCATTAACCCCCTGGAGCCCCGGCCCTGGAACCGGACTCTTTTGCCCTGGAGCCCCGGAGCCCGGACCCAGGATCCAGGGACCGACCTACGGGCTCAAGGTAGGTAAGTATCAGTGTGTGTGTGTTATGTGTGTATTAAACTTTTATTTTTCAGGGTGTCAGTGTGTTTTCTTTTACTATTTTTTTGTACTGTAGAACTACAAGTGCCAGCGGGCCCTTTAATGCCCCGCATGCTGGGACTTGTGGTTCTCCAAGTCCCAGCATGCGGGGTAGGCTTGCTGGGACTCATAGTTCGCCAGTAGAAAACAATAGTTTTTCTTCTTTTTTTTTACACAATCCATCAGCCCGATGCCCACCGCCCAGGGGCATCGGGGACAGCCCCGGACTATCAGCATGGGCTGGTAAGTCCTGGAGGGGGGGGACCCCTTCATTGGGGGGGGGGGTCCCCACTTCCCCAGGACCCCTGCCCATGCTGACCAGCCAGGGGGTTAATGCTTTGGCCGCGGGACCTCATATAATAAGTGTCCCCCGGCTGTGGCATTACCCTGCTGGCTGGTTGGGTCCGGTGCTGGTTCTTAAAATACGGGGGACCCCTAGTCATTTTGTCCCACGTATTTTGGGAACAAGCGCCGGACCTTGAGCCTGGTGCTGGTTTCATGAAATCAAGGGGACCCCTATTTGTCGGGGACCCTGATTTTATGTCACCAGCACCGGCTCAATGAGCCCGGGGCTGGTTATGCTCTGGCGGGGGACCCCGCGCTCGTTTTTTTGTTTTTTTTAACCGTTTTTTTTTTTTTTTTACACCAGAACCCTGCACAGAACATTGCGATCTGTGCAGAGTTCTGGCTAATTTGCCAAACAGAACCTGGTCTGAAATAAGTGCGAATATTAGTCACCTTAAAAGTGCGATTTGCGAAAACGCATTGCATTAAATAAGCGATTTGTATACTTTTCTTTACGAAAACATCTGGATGCGATAAAAATGCGAATTTATCTCGCACTTTTGGTCAGCATGCATTAACGCACATAATATGCGATTTCTGTCCCTTAGCGCATCCTATTAAATATGCGTTTTGAAGGAAAAATGCGATATCGCAATTTTTTTTACTAATTAACGCCAAAAAACGCAAATCTCATCCCATAGAATGTCACCCATAGGGAGTTATTGTGGTTGACTCGCTCGGATGCGAATTCGCACCGTTGTGAGTCAACCAGAAACCACCCTGCGAATGGTGCTATGCTGGCTGCCGGGTTCATATGCCCAGCATGCGGCTGGATGTTTTACATCCATTACCAGGCCAGTGGGAACCTCTCACATGTTTCAATGGTCGAATGAAGTGGAGGTCATTTACTGTACATGTGCATGCACTTTTGGGCGAAAATAGGCGGGCAGCTGACATCTGGTGATGCCAACTACCACCCCTGGCCCCCACGTCACCCAGCGATTACCATGGGAACAGCCAGCGGTTTCACGGGAACTCCCTAAATTCACAGCTTTGTGGGTCATATAAACGCCGCCCGCAAGAACGCCCGCCTCTCCCCTGTGCGAACGTGCAGGGGAGCGAAGCGACCAGAATGACCTCCATAATGGACTTTAGAGATCCAAGAGAATACCCCCATCTTGACAACTTTTGTGAAGGCATCTGAACCCTTTGAAGGACCCGATACATTGAATGCGTTCCTTTGACATGTGAGGTATCCTTGCTAGTGATGAAGTCCATTGTCCTGTAGGTAGAACCGATGAAGGATGACGCATGGGAGCTCCCATCATCGGCGACATAGCAGGTACGCCCTGAATGATTTAAACATTTTGTTGTTCCGACCTGCCGGAATCGGCCCAGCTTTAGATTGTAGACGGACTTATAGCATTTTTAAAAAGTAGTACTCGTTTGACCTTGGTCACAGTGAAGGTCATGGATTATTGTTTGTCTGTTATAATAGTTTTTATAGTTTTATTTATGTTCTCAGATAGAATCAGTGGCATAACTATAGCGCCGCAGCCCCGGTGACTGCGGGGAGGCGCCGGGGGTCTGTGGGCGCTATTGTTACTCCCCCAGCCCCCCCTCCTTGTGGGTGCAGCGGGGAGTGGGCGGGGGGTCCGTGCGGCGCAGGGGTACCTGCGGTCATAGAGAGGTCCCTGCGGGGATGAGTATTACGTTGGCGGGGTCCCTGCAGTGACACCTGAATCTCAGCCATCAGCAATCAGCATGCGGCCAATGTTTTCAAAATCAAAAGCGTTTCCAGCGCCACCACCCTGCGGATAGCGCGTTTCCAGGTCACTGCAGGGACCCCGCCAACGTAATACTCAGCGCTGCAGGGACCTCTCTATGACTGCAGGTACCCTGTTTTAACTGGGGTGGGGGGGTGGGGCGCCAAAATTTTCCCAGCGGGGGGCGCACATTTTTTGTTACGCCACTGGATAGAATAACAATCAACTCTCCTTTCATTTTAATCAGTGTCTAAGTTTCTTATCAACTTATTTATTTGTAATATTATGGTGCCGTCTTGTATTTTATTGCTGGTATTGTTATATTTTGCAATAAGATGAGTAACTAATAATCTTGCCACATATTTCCTTGTATTCTTCCAGTGTTGTAGTCATGGTAACTCTGTAATACGAGTGAATCACTTGTCCACCGAGATTATTGTCCGGTCAGCCTGGGTAACTTGCAGGGTTGGTCATAGAAGGATCCTGGTTAAGAACAGCGTGAATAGATAACCCGTTCCTTTAACACCCTATGGAGGGCCAGCTCCATTTCACAAAATGCCATGAGTCACGGATCTCCGGGGTGGGGCTGCAATGACCCCAAATGATGTGATTTGCGTCATTTTAGCCCCTCTCCGCAGACGGACAAATTATGGCATTTATCCCTGCAGCAAGCATGTGGGTAGGGAGGACAATCCCGGGATTGGTGGCATCCTCGGATTTTCGACAGGATTTGAATCCCGGTATTGAAGCTTCCAATCTCGGGATTCCGGGATTAGTAGACCTGTGCAATTTTTTTTTCAAAGCGGGACAGCGCTGAGCACCTTGCATATGGCTCAGATGCTGCCCAGCTGACTGCTACTGGCCCCCGGCGGTGCCGCTGTTCAGGACAGTGTGTTGCGCTGACAGGCATGGAGGGGCCCAAGCTGCGCAGCGTGACCCCTGACATCACTTTACGCTGCACAGGCCTAGCCGCCGCCAACCCTGTCAGCACAGCACACTGTCCCAAGCCCAGACGCCCAGCCAGACACCTGCTGTGCCTCTCCCAGCTGCCCGCCCGGCCGCCCTCTGGAGATGGTCGGACCGTCCTGCTGCTGCCTGTCACCACCACCGCCATAAGTGACAGTGCAGGGCAAGGAGGATGGGGAGGATTTACAGGGGGAGGTGGGCTTAGAAGACCTTCATAGGGACATTTGAGGGGGGGCGGAGTCGTTTGTTTTTTTAATTAGGAAGGCCAATCCTGCGATTGAAAAAAATGCCCCGAGATTGGCATCCCTACATGCGGGAGACTTACCCACCTTTCCTGGGGAGGATAACGATTTTCGGAAGCCTCCCGGACATTTTGGAAGGGCAGGCCCTCCATCTCGGGACTTGAGTATTCCTACGGGCACTGTAGAGTTAGTAGGGGTCAAGTCTTCCTTCGTGGAGCCAGGGGCGCCAACAGTGCAAACGGGCCCCGGTAAAAAGGGGGCATGGTCAATCGAAAAGGGCGTGGCCATGCCCCTTTTTTTGAGGGGGGGGGGGAGTTTGCGGGTGGCCGAATGGTGTTTGGTACACCTTCTCAGGGAGAGAGAGAGGACAGGCTGCCGCTGCAGCTGCCTCTCTCCCCGCTCAGCGCACGGCAATGAGCAGCTTGTGCTGGGGAGAGAGGCTGCTGCACACAATGAACACAACTCTGAATGGAACAGCAGCATATTAGCTAACAGGGAAAGAAAGAGCTGAAATGTGCCTGCGTTAGGTCAATAGTATTGTTACATGAATGGATGAATCAAATATTAATATAACACACTGAAGGATTAAGTCTGTCAGTACTTTGACAATAGCTCTGAAGCAGTATTAGATTGTTAGCAACCCACACACTGATGTCCTAAATGAATTACTCGGGGTTAGCAGGTGACACAGGCGACAGGTGACATCGCAGACATTGTTTTGTGTGTGCACTTACAGAACCCATTAAGGGCTGATGAATGTTCTATCTCAGTCTCTATTCCAGTGTTAAATAATTAATGAATCTCTTTGCACAGTCTCAGTCTTTAATGCGTTTCTATCTGGCTAATGCAGAGCCAGATGAAGGGTTTTGGGGTCAGGGGCAGTTACAATGACCTAGTACCTTGGCTTCATGTACACAGAGCCGGTCATTGTTACCCATCGTTCTCTCCATTACGTCATACTCAGGACACGGCCATCAGGGAATGGTCTCCAGCAGAATCCGTACTGCACATCAGTGTCCAAGAACTGAAGGCAAAGGGACTGTCTCTTCAGTCATTGGTTTCCCCATCAATTCACATATAAGGGGATCTACTGCTATGGGCATTATGTGCATAAGGGGCGTTACCACTGTGGGTATTATGCGTAAGTGCCACAATTACAGTGAGTATTATGTAAAAGTGGAGCTACTACTGTGGGAATTATGTACAAGTGGCGCTACTACTGTGGGAATTATGTACAAGTGGCGCTACTACTGTGGGCATTATGTACAAGTGGCGCTACTACTGTGGGAATTATGTACAAGTGGCGCTACTACTGACTGGTTCCCATGGACCTTTCACAGTACTGCTGCTTCGGCATACCTCCCAACTGTCCCACTTTTCGTGGGACCGTCGCAGTTTTTGAATGTACCAAGTTCCGGAATGCTATTCTTTCCGAAGCTTGGACCTGGTTGGCAACTATTGTTCAATGGTTGCAAAATAAAGAGGAAAGGAAACTGCGCTTTTGAGGAAGGATTAACTTCATTTATTTACATTTATTAATGACAACATTTATTAATGACAACATTTATTAATGACAACTAGCAATAATTAATTAATAAATCATTAAAAGTGATCTCCGGCTTTGAATATATGCAATATGAGGGAATAGACACCCCTGTTTTATCCTCTTATTTTATGGGCCCCTGTTCCTTTAAGGACTTGTATTAAAAAGCTGATGCTTTTGTGGAAATGGATTAGGACAATTTTGTAAACCATTCACATTCGAGGGATAAGCCTTCTCCGTCGGGTGTGGTATGATTCACCGACAGTCGGGACCCCGTCCGGCAGCCTTCTCCGTCAGTACTGTAAAATGCTGCTGTCCCTTTGGAGTGGTGGCAGCTGTTGTAGGCACAAATAATTTCGTAAAGCACTCACGATTCCTGGGATGGATCCCGCATCTTTAGTATTGCAGATTCCTGATGTCCTATGGAGTGGTGGCAGCTGCTGATTGTCCTTTTGCTGGCAATTAAGGTCCACAGTAGAAGTGCTCCAGTCCTGGTTCAGGTGTCCATATGCAATTGGAATCCACAATGGACGATTAGATGAGATTCTGCAGAGTGTGCGCCAACAGGTGCATGAAGAGAAGGACTTCCGGGTCATAAACCAGGAAGTACTGTATTTGGAAAAGACAGCTCTTATTGGGAGATCTGCGACACGCTATCCCTGCTTCGAATATGTGGCAGGCACCAATTCTCAACCCTGGCCCAAGGCACCAAGGGGGGAATTTACTAAAGGAAATTTGTAAAAAATAGGTGTATTTGTATCCAGAAATACACTTATTTTTTACATTTACTATCCCGAAAATACGGCAATTCATATTCGTATTGATAGCACATCAATACGACTATGAATTGCTGTATTTTTGGGATAGTAAATGTCAAAAATAAGTGTATTTCTGGATACAAAACACCTATTTTTACACCTATTTTTTAAAAATTTCCTTTAGTAAATTTCCCCCTTTTGGTTTTGAATACGACTTCTCTGAGGGGAGAAGTCGCATAGTGTGTGTAGGCCTTTAAGCCCAGATGCTGCTTGGCTATATCCATACCCTCCAACATGACCCATTCCATTAGGTACAAAATGCTCTGTTTCTGGACTTCCTTACCAGTGACAGTTACAGAGGTGGGGCTGCACCACTGTCCAATATTCAAAAAGGGGAGCCACACCTAATGCCACTGCAAGCATCACTGTCCTGGACTCACTGGCAGTTGATGTGTCCCCCCTATTTGAATTTTGGACTGTGCTGGAGTCCAATCTCTGTAACTGCCACTGGCATACTGTAGGTGCCGATTCTATGGGTGCTTAAGGGCCCGAGTGCCCATGGAAATTGATGAGCACCCACGGGCCCGAGTCCCGCTGCTGGGCCGCTGTAATAACTTGCTAACTTGCGGCTGCAGCACCTGCATCGCCGGACCCGCCTCCTGTGAAACAGTATGCCGGAATGGCGGGAAGAGTGTATCCCATCCGCGGAATTATATGCGGACCTGGGGCGGGCCAGCCTGGGTGTGCTCTGCGGCGCCGGCATCTGACGTCAATGCCAGTGCCTCACAGCGTGCACTGACTGAGTAGGTCAGCAGCGGACCACCCATGTCCCACCACACTTCCCCTCCCTCGTCGCTGGCACAGGTACTGTGGGGGGCATTTATGTACCTGCACTGTGGGGGCATTTACCGTATGTACTTGCACTGTGGGGGCATTTATGTATTTGGCACTGTGGGATCATTTATGTATTTGGCACTGTGGGGGTCATTTATGTATTTGGCACTGTGGGGGTCATTTATGTATTTGGCACTGTGGGGGTCATTTATGTATTTGGCACTGTGGGGGCATTTATGTATTTGGCACTGTGGGGGCATTTATGTATTTGGCACTGTGTGGGCATTTATGTATTTGGCACTGTGGGGGCATTTATGTATTTGGCACTGTGGGGGCATTTATGTATTTGGCACTGTGGGGGCATTTATGTATTTGGCTGTAATGTGTAAAAAGGGGAATTCTGCTGCCTTAATTTAAATATTGGAGACAACTGTGCTGAGTAATATAAATTGGTATTATTTTGTGACCACGCCCCTTTCCCATGAAGCCACTCCCTTATATTTTTGGCTTGAGCACCCACCAGCAAAAACATAAATCGGCACCTGTGGCCACTGGCAGGGAAGTCCAGGAACAGAGCATTTTGTTCCTAATGGAATGGGTCGTGTTGGAGGGTATGTATATCATGGAATGTTGGAAACATTTTTTGGGAAATGGATATTTACTATTCATCTCAGTGGCGGATTTCCCCCAAGGCAACCTAGGTGCCTGCCTAGGTCCCAAGGGGCCCCATAAAGATGTATTGAACATCCAAAATGTTCCCAGAGGAGTATTGCGTAACTATCACATGATGTTATGACATCACTCGGACCCGCCCACACTCCCAAAGTCCCTTTAATGTTCTTTGATAGGATAAAAAAAATTTCGACACACAAAGTGGTCTCATCCGCTGTATGTGCGCAATCAGTTTACTGTGCCCACAAGGCCTACTTCCAAAATACAGAGATCCTGATTCAGATCTGTACGCAATGCAGCCGAGCATTTATCTGTAGACTGTGCACGCGCCAAGGTGCTCTATCCAGTGCTATGGATTGTTGGGGGGAGGAGGGCCCCAAACGGTATCCTGCCTAGGGCCCCATAAAGTCTAAATCCACCTCTGATTCATCTCCACAAAAAGCAGAGAAACAAGTGCAAAGCATATCTGATACAGGAATACAGATGAGCCCCTCTCATTTAGCCCCAGCTGGTGGACTCCATCGGACTGGGACGCACGGACGTCTCACACGCATGCGTGTCCGAGTCACTTGCTGGCTCGACGGCGGAGACCCTGCTGTCTCCGTTTCAGGGAGATGGGCAGGGATAGGGGTGGTGCGGAGGGGGGGGGGGGGGGGTGGCGGCGTCCAACGGGGACTTGCGGCGGGGACCGACGGGGAGCTCCGCCGGAAAGGGGCGTGCGTGCATCTTGTCCGCACGCGCCCCTTCTGATGCCCCCCGGATGGCAGGGCCTGGCGGCTGGCCAAGGGCTGGCGATTCTATCACCAGCCCTCGCAATAACAAGAGGGACTCCATCTGTACATCAATAACACCAACATTTACAGTCCCTGCCCCAACCAGTTCCAACATTAAGGGCCAGATGTACTTTATCACTTTAAAAAGTAATAAAGTGGGGAGTGATAAACTACCAGCCAATAAGTTTTTTAAACCCAGACTGTAACATGACAGCTAGGAGCTGATTGGCTGGAATGTTATCTCTGTATACTTTATAACTTGATGTTTATTAAAAGAGAATTCTCTAACATCAACTATCCCAAATTACTTATTATTTACACACACACACACACACACACACACACACACACACACACACACACACACACACACACACACACACACACACACACACACACACACACACACACACACACACACATATATATATCAAGCATATTCCCATTGTGATTTACAATTGGGACCAATCTTTGCATTTTCTCATGAATAAATAAATTATGCTGCGTTCTCATTGCCGCCCCTGCAAAATCCCGGGTTTTTCTTGCCGAATTTTTGGCGGGGCACAGAGCTTCTCAGCTCAACAGCTTCTCAGCTTCATACTGCACCTCAGACCCGGGAATTTCTCGTGCCTGCCCCTTTCACACTGCTTTCCATGGTCTGCCTTCCAACAAGTGTATGGAATTTGATTGGGTGTTGGGAAATTTGTACAAATTGCTGTGATTGGCTGTTTAAAAAACAGCTTTTATTTGCTGGCTGTCACATATCACATGGTTACATCCCCCAATGAGCTTGTTTTTTGGCATGATGTGTGAAAAACCCATGTCTGTGCTGTTCACACTGCCACACACCCGTGTATTACCCAGGAAAAACCAGGCATAACACCCGGGAATTTCACAAAGACCCTTTCTCACAGAGACGCGACACGGGAAATTACTGCTTGCCCTGACAAATACCCGGGTTTTTGCAGCAGTGAGAACGGGGTATAATATGAATGAGATAGATAAATTAGATCGATGTTAACTTTATAGAATATTTAAAATATGGATTTGCAAAGAATTAGATTACAAAGTCTAATTGTATGACGCAAACCGAGGTTCAGACAAAACAAAATCCACTTTGAAACTGAGAATGAAAATCTTCCGCACCCTATGGTGCAGCCTGCAAAGGGTTAATCCCCAGATACTGCACTGAGTGACATATAACAGTATTGTTCTGTGTGCAAGCCGTGTGCAAATTTCCTTCCCCTACCATGCCTGTCCCTCCCAGAGCTGATGAGTACTTGGGCTGCTGAGCTGCTGTACAGTCATTCGTCTCCAGCACCACCATGCCGAAGTGTCCCAAGTGCAGCAAGGAGGTCTATTTTGGTAAGTGAGCCAGAGAGAGCTGTGAACCTTTCTAAGGACTCTTCCTTCCTCTCCCACCTGAGGACATGCAGTGTAGGCTACCCTCTTATGCACTGGTGGTGACCTTTCCTGAAATAACAGCAGCTTCTGTGCTACTGTAGAAACTGTTTGGATAAGTGATGGGTTGTTCAGCTCCCAGCTGTTCTGCATCCTTTCCTGTCATTGTCTCTTATATAGTACCACAATCACAATTGAAGTGCTTGCTACAGTTTTAGTTGGCATCGTTATCAGGTATTTGGAGATGACACCCGTATTGGAAAACCTTCAAAATCTAGTTACAATTTTTCGGGAGGGGGGTGTATTAGTCTAACCAGATTGGGCTTCAAAATTGAATTGGTTACATTAATTAATAATGCTGTAATGCCACGTAATATGGAGTGGACCTAATAACTATGGTTATAGTAAACAATGTGTAATTGACAACGATTTATCTGCTAAATATGCCAGCGCCGCTTCCAGCGACTGTTCTCTCAGTATGAATACATACAGATACGGCCGAGTTCAATTCATTGAAGCTTAGGTAAATACTGCACCCGAAAAAGGGAACAGTCGCTGTGAGCGCCGCTGGCATTTTTTTAGCAGATATTTTGAGGATCTCTCACAGCAATGTTGGCACTCGAAGGGGTAATCCACAGCACATCTTTCCATAATCCGGGACACATAGGGGTTTATTTCCTAAAATTAAAGTTCTAATGGAATTTTATGTTGCTGTGGGCAACCAATCAGATTATGGGGAAGATGCACTAAGCTTGAAAAGTGATAAACAGCCAGCCAATCAGCTCCTGCCCGACATTTTTCGAACACAGCCTGTGACATGTCAGGTGGGAGCTGATTGGCCGGCTGTTTATCACTCTCCATTTTATCACTTTTGGTACTTTTAGTACATCTGACCCTGTATCTCCTATTTATTTAGCACCTTCTAGATCATGGGTCTTCAAACTGTGGCCCTCCAGATGTTGTGAAACTACAAATCCCAGCATGCCTTGCCACAGTTTTAACACTCCCTTATAGCAAAACTGTGGCAAGGCATGCTGGGATTTGTAGTTTCATAACATCTGGAGGGCCACAGGTTGAAGACCCATGTTCTAGATGATAATATATATAGAATCTGCTTGGTTGCCCATCTACAATAGAACTCCCATCTTTGTAAATAAACCCCATTGGGGTAAATTTACTAAAGCTTCTAAAAATAAAAACAGGTGAATTCTCCCATAGCAACTAAACAGATTCGGTATGTGGCCCCTGGGTGGACAATGTCTAGGACAGTCACTAGGTCAACCACTAATGGTCGAAAGCGATCGTCACAAGCTTGTCGACATGGGCATGGTTGACACCCACAAAGTCGACATGCATTTTTCAAATTTTCTTTGGGGTGTAGACCAACTCCATTCTCATAGAGTGAGAATATAATTGCGAGTCGAGCGCAGTGAGCCAAGCGAGGGGCGGCGGTACAGTAATACGGTGTCCGTGTCAACATATGCCAACATAGACGACAAAAAACGTGAAAAACGCATGTTGACCTGCCCCACCAATATTTTTCTTGCCTCAGGGCAACTGGGATGAAGTTACACACCGCTGTTGCTACATCAAACATTTTGGATCTGTTTGCTCTGAGATTATGTAGACATGTAGGGGGAAATTTACTAAAGGAAATTTGTAAAAAAATAGGTGTATTTGTATCCAGAAATACACTTATTTTTGACATTTGCTATCCCGAAAATACGGCAATTCGTAGTCGTATTGATGTGCTATCAATACGAATATGAATTGTCGTATTTTCGGGATAGTAAATGTAAAAAATAAGTGTATTTCTGGATACAAATACACCTATTTTTTACAAATTTCCTTTAGTAAATTTCCCCCGTAATTCCTAATGCAATACAATAATTACTACATCATTTCTACCCGAATGACTTCATTGCAGGTGTTGACTTGTAGTAGGGTGATTATGTAAAATATGTGTAGGATGTTTTCATTCATACCGAGCATGCAGAGCAAATATGGTATTTGTTTTCTAGTTTCAATTAAAAATATAACTCTAAAAAAGGCGTTTTCTTGTCGCTTCTGGGCATTAGTTCCCAGCGGTACAGATCGCTGCTCACAAACCCTTTCAAAGTGGTTTCTACAAGTTCAAGGCAAGTTTACAAACCGCACCCTGTACGATCTGTCTGCATTCTTGTACAACACAGAAGTAACCGGTCAGAGATCAAGAAGAGTTTCTGCCATTAGTTGGGGGTGTAGTTTTATTGTCTTATAAATGTCAACTAATCCACTTTATGACTGATAAGTTTTCCTTGCTTAATGTGCAGTCTCCATGATAGATTTATATTATTTATATATTAATAGTTATTTATATAGCGCACACATATTCTGTAGAGCTTTACAGAAAATATTAAAACATTAATATCAGTCCCTGCTTTTTAGTGTGTTTTCTTCCTGCCCCAGTGGAGCTTACAATCTATATTCCCTACCACATGTACATGCACATTCATTTTATAATTAATTTGTACGGTGCCAATTAACCTACCAGTATATTTTTTGAATTGTGGGAGGAAAGCGGAGTACCCGGAGGAAACCCACGCAGGCCCGGGGAGAATATACAAATGCCGCACAGTTAGGACCGTGGTGGGAATCGAACCCATGACCTCCATTCAGTTGATGCTAACCACTATACCGACCCTGCTGTAATTTTTTGCTGCCAAATGACGCTGCAATATTTGAACTAATATCTGACAATTGGCTCAGTTTTAAAGAACGTATCGCCACTTATCTACCAAAGTCCCGGGTGTGACCTGGGCTTTGGAACGTGGTTCCAAGCCAGGAAGGACCAGGGACTTACCTCGTTCCTACTGCAGCACCAAACCGGAATAATCCTGGGTCCGCACGGTTCACACTGCATACGGGTGCAATGCTGGTGCTTGGAGATGATGGGGTGTCCCATATGGGAGGGTGTCTGCAGTCACAAGCTGTCATTGGGTAGACAGGCAGGAAGATAGTAGGTTGGGTAAAAGCCATAATGGTCCGAACCATAGGGTGAGGCTGTAACCGCCTCGGAGGCTAGGGGGTCGCATGTCCCGGTTGCTGGATGTGAAACCCATATGTGCATGCAGGCGTGGTTGAAAAGGAGTGGAGCCAAATTACTGCCTTGCCCTGGGTGATGAAAATCCTAGGTTTGACTCTGCCTAGTATGTGGCCAAAGTGAACTTTAATCTGCCTACAAGATCAAAGTACGAGTCAATGCATGGATTTAACCTACGAGTTCTGGTAGACATATTAGATTATGTTCTGTTATAACAGGAATGATATGGCAGTAATTGCACATGTGGATTTGTTTATTTGTATTGATCACTTTTTTTTTTTAAATAGCATTTTTTGTTATTATACTAAAGTTTCAATGATCTTGGTTTGTTTAATTAGTCTCCTCTTGAAAGGACTAACACGCAACTAGAATGTTTTTCCTGCACTGACCCGAGAAAACACTTTTTGTGCGGTAGCTTCTTGAGTCCCTTCCCTCCATACTCCTCCTCTTGGCCTTTCTGTCCCTTTTACTACAGTTGACAACCCTCATCCACTCCACAACCTTCCCTCCCTTGGTCTTGGCAGCAGTTTCCTACTGGTTTCACCAACTCCCTGATTTCTGAATGCTCCTTTAGTGTCTCTACAAGTGAAACATCCTACAGTACACTCCAGATCCTCATCCCAACTGCTTCCCAACCTCGGTCTCCAAGGCTCACTTCAATGGGAATTCTATTGAAGATGGGATGTTCCCCATAGGAACTAATCAGATTTCACTTCTTATTTATTTACTCTAGAAGATCATAGAGATAATCTGATTGGTTACCATGAGCAACATCCCATCTTCAATAGAACTCCCATCTTAGTAAATTTGCTCCTGTTAGTCCAGGTTTAAGTAATATCCATGCTTGAGCACAGATAAATAAATCAAAATAACTGAGGGACTAATTAAACCACCTGTGTTTAAGCAGTGCTGTCCTTAAAACCTGTACTTTTGTTGTGCCTTGAGGACTATGGTTGGGATCCCCTGCTATAGCTCTAAGGTTTCATTAAGGCTCTGTTATTTTATCATCTCCTTTTCTTATTTTATACATCTTCTCAATGAACTAATACGGTCAGGGTCAGACTGGCCCATAGAGATGTGTTGGAGAAATCCCGGGTGGGTCCCACAACATCCTCTTGATGACTGAGCAAGGATCATGGATAAACTTGGGTGCTTGGTTTGTTTCTATGGAAGTGACATTAAGTTTTGCCTTCCTACCAATCAAAGTGGGTGGTCCTGACACACCCCTGTGGCAAGATGGATTTAACGCTCTTGCCAATCTACACCCACTACACCACTCTGCAAATTCATACACTGTCTCATCATTTCCTCCACAATTCAGTCCAAGCCGCTCAGTTGTCTTCTTAGCCTCGTCACCGTCTCCCCTTCATCCATCTCTCAACCTCGCAAAATCGACTCCTTCTTATACTCATTGTCCTGGCTCTGACCTACATATACCCTCATCTCTGGTAACCACCTCTCCCTCTCACACCACCAATATTTCTCTTGTGCTGCTCTGGGCCTGACCAAACTCTTCCTCAGCCTTCAATCCTTAAAACGTTCTCTCAAAACCCACCTCTTTGCTATAGACTTTCCTAGGCAACCTGATATGGACATGTTATAGAAGATCTACACTGTCAGTCATTAGGTCAACCCCATATGTTCGACATACATTCAGTCATTTGTGTGGGATGGTTAGGGTTTGGTTTACGGGAGATGAGTGTTAGGGTTTAGGCTTTCATTGCCAGAGTTCCCACAGCTATTGAATATGGCTAACTGGTGGAAAGTGTGCTTAGTAGGTGTACCCAGGAAAGATGGCATCATAAAATCAGTGCATTCTGAGGTGTGTATCTTTTATCTGTCGATCTTTTGACCATGTCAAACTTTTTACTCTGTTGACCTAATGCATGTTGACCATATTGGGTTGACCTAGACACTTTGGACCTTTGCTTTCACAATTTAGACTGTTTCTTTCCCACATGCAGTCTTATCTACCATTGGTCCTTCATCTTCACCAACCACATTTGGACTTTCAGTTTGTATGTGCAATTTGCAGCTTTGACTGTACGGCAATGCAGAGATTTTTGGAATCATATAAATTATTAGTGATGCTGATGATGATGATGATGATGATGAGAATGGGACCCATGGACATCTCTTGTTTTTTATTGTATTTTGTACTGGTGTTTTCCAATAATTAATTAACCATCCTATAATTACAGTATAATTACAGTAGCCGCAGCTGTAAAAAAAAGTACTCAAAAGATTTTTGTTCTCTTCAGTTGTCCACCAGTCATTTCAAACCTAAAAAAGATCTCCCAAATGTATGAAGGAGGGACCACAGCAGACATCTCCATATCTACCATCTTCAGGTGGCATTGGGCCTGATTCAGGATGAGTTGTAATTTTTTCAAAATTTTGCGTAATTACAACCCCCAGCGATAGGCTGCGGGGGGGGGGCTGCCCAGCAAAGATGCGATATTACGTGCCGCTTGCACATCACCGACTGCACATGCACAGATGTTGGTGCTGATCTAGTCCCATTATCCGTTGTAGGCTAGGGGCCTCATTCCACAAAACTTACCTTTAGACCGCTCCTCTGGAACCCTCCCTGGCAGGTAACAACTGCTGCACATGTGTGGTCAGTAGACAGTGGATTCGTAGAACCCCAACTCCTTCTGGAGGACCTACCCTTGAAGGTGAAGAATAGTATATTCATGCAATGTATAATTTCTTATTGCTGCGAATATCAGCAACAGATATTATAATTATAGGGTCTGTAACCCAATAATTAGTAAATATGCCCTTTAATGTTGCGACAGTGTTTCTAATATCTAATATCCTAATTGTTCCAACCTGTTGTTATCTTCATCAAGATGCCCCTTTAAATGCCCTAGAACTGGATGTCCAGCTCTGAATGAATTTCAAACAGTGGGAAATACTCTATCCAATCTAGACAAAGTACTGATATTCGGGATGGCGGGACAGAACCGCCTAAACCAGTGGTTCCCAAACTGTGTGCCGCGGCTCCCTGGGGTGCCTCGGGACACTTGCAGGGGTGCCACGGGTTGGTGGTGCTGGATCAATTCAAATTATTTATGGTTAATTATTTATGGACAAAACCAGTGCTGGTGGCTGCCAATCATAAACTATGTGTACAAACAGAAGCAAATCCTGCCCTTTACCACATAACTGAACATCAGGATCACATATAAACACAATCTAATTATTTTTATATATTTTTCTACCTTTTTGGGGGGCCTAGGGGTGGCGTAAAAAAATTCTGATACTCTAGGGTGCCGTGATTCAAAAAAGATTGGGAACCCCTGGCCTAAACTGACAGTTGGGATGTGTGGGCCAGAGCTGGCTATAGGGCAGGGCTGGGCAACACCGGCCCTCCACATGGTAATGAACTACAAATCCCAGGATGCCTTGCATCAGTTTCAGCATGGCCACATAGCAAAACTAATGCAAAGCATCCTGGGATGTGTAGTTCATTAACATCTGGAGGGCCGGTGTTGCCCAGCCCTGCTATAGGGTGTTCTGTTTGTAATCTGGGGATATTTAGGAGCATGACAGAGGTCCACATAAACCTGATTGATAGCCAAAATCAAAGGCCTTCACTAATCCGGGTGCCGAGACCTTCCAGTATAGAAATTGCGCTTTGGCAGTCATCCTCTAGAAAGTCCTCCAGGGTGTGGGGCAGTAAAATATCTTTCTCATTAGTTTGCTTTAAATATAGATTGTTTAATTTGGACCTTTTCATTGGAAGAAATATATATCACCGAATGAGCTCTGCCATGGAAGGCAATGGAAATGACTTTCCCTTTTATTCACGCTCCTGAGAAAATAACATATTGCCATGGTTAACACAGAACTATTTATAGCTAAAATTACAGGTCAGACATATTAAATTATACATTGCTTTACCCTTGGGTAAGATATAGATGTTCTACCAATGTGTTTTTCAAGACTTGGCTGTTATGATAAAGTACCGTATAAATAATTAAGAACAGCTATTACGCCTGTAACGAATGATAATATAGCGCAGTTACCCGCCAAGGTCTAGTGAATGGAAAAACGGCGAGTAGTAATGTGATGTAAACTAAGGCTTTGTGTTTATATTTTAGCGTTAGTCCTGTCTGATTTTATGCCATCTGAATTATAACATGTTACAGGACTACCGTCTTAGAGAACACGCGGCCACAAGTATTCCTTCATCACATTCCCCATTAATAAAATAGTTTCTGACCATACTTTTAGTTAGTGGCGTTACTAGAAATGTTGCACCCCCTTGCCCCAAAAAATTCTGGTGCCCCTTCCCCCCTCATACATTTTATTTTTATCTTGTTACCTAAATACCCTTTGCCAGAGGTTTCATGCTGATTGACAGTAGTTACATGCTCGTTGCCAGGGATTTTATGACCATTGCCAGGGGTTGCATGGTTGTTGCTAGGGTTTTTTTTATGCTCATTGCCCACAGTTACATGTTTGTAGCCAGGGTTTTCATGCTTGTTTTCAGGGGTTTCTTATTTATTGTCATTACCGCAATGCCAGTTTTGACCCCTAAAAGGAGGGGGGTGGGGACACCAGTTTATTGTGAACTGCTGGGCATCTGCTGGGCATTCCTTGTGGAGGACCAGTCTCATTGGAATCTGCAAAGACCATGCGTCCCCTCAGTGCCAGCTCCAGAGTCCACAAAGATGAAGGAGCACCTTAGGGTCAACACTTCAACTGTGACCACAAGGCGAAAGCTACCGTTGTCAACAGTAACCACCAGATTTCTTCTCCGATTGGGTTTGCCCATTGGCACACAAGCGTTGGCAGACATGCGTGGAAAGGGATGGGGACTAGTGAAAAATGAATAGTGTATTACATAGAGGATAACCTGAGTTATCATGTACAAAAACACTTCTAGCCATGGAGGCATTACCTTTCAATCCAGCCTCGTAATTATATTCATTGGACATTGATGTTAATAAAAGTTACTATGCTGTAGTTATTGCGTGTGTTTATACCCTGCAATATCACCGTTGTGGGTCCTATCAGCGCCTACAGAAGGTCTATTTACTATAGAAATCTTTACAACTGCAGATAGGTTATCAGCCACACTGATGAGATTATCTGTAGTAATATAACATTGTATCACAGGTCAGTGTCCAAGGTACACATTTGAATATATTCAAAATAAGAAACAGTTGGCATGTATTCTTATGTAACCTGTCAGTAAGGCTTCCTCCCTCGCCCTTCCTATGAAACCTGTCAGTAAGGCTTCCTCCCTTCGCCCTTCCTGTGAAACCTGTCAGTAAGGCTTCCTCCCTTGTCCTATCTATGTAACCTGTCAGTAAGGCTTCCTCCCTTGTCCTTCCTATGTAACCTGTCAGTAAGGTTTCTTCCCTCGTCCTTCCTATGTAACCTGTCAGTAAGGCTTCCTCCCTTGTCCTTCCTATGTAACCTGTCAGTAAGGCTTCCTCCCTTGTCCTATCTATGTAACATGTCAGTAAGGCTTCCTCCCTTGTCCTATCTATGTAACCTGTCAGTAAGGCTTCCTCCCTTGTCCTTCCTATGTAACCTGTCAGTAAGGCTTCCTCCCTTGTCCTTCCTATGTAACCTGTCAGTAAGGCTTCCTCCCTTGTCCTTCTTATGTAACCTGTCAGTAAGGCTTCCTCCCTTGTCCTTCCTATGTAACCTGTCAGTAAGGTTTCCTCCCTTTTCCTTCCTATGTAACCTGTCAGTAAGGCTTCCTCCCTTGTCCTTCCTATGTAACCTGTCAGTAAGGCTTCCTCCCTTGTCCTTCCTATGTAACCTGTCGGTAAGGCTTCCTCCCTTGTCCTTCCTATGTAACCTGTCGGTAAGGCTTCCTCCCTTGTCCTTCCTATGTAACCTGTCAGTAAGGCTTCCTCCCTTGTCCTTCCTATGTAACCTGTCGGTAAGGCTTCCTCCCTTGTCCTATCTATGTAACCTGTCAGTAAGGCTTCCTCCCTTGTCCTATCTATGTAACCTGTCAGTAAGGCTTCTTCCCTTGTCCTTCCTATGTAACCTGTCAGTAAGGCTTCCTTCCTTGTCCTTCCTATGTAACCTGTCAGTAAGGCTTCCTCCCTTGTCCTTCCTATGTAACCTGTCAGTAAGGCTTCCTCCCTTGTCCTTCCTATGTAACCTGTCAGTAAGGCTTCCTCCCTTGTCCTATCTATGTAACCTGTCGGTAAGGCTTCCTCCCTTGTTCTTCCTATGTAACCTGTCGGTAAGGCTTCCTCCCTTGTTCTTCCTATGTAACCTGTCAGTAAGGTTTCCTCCCTTGTCCTTCCTATGTAACCTGTCAGTAAGGCTTCCTCCCTTGTCCTATCTATGTAACCTGTCGGTAAGGCTTCCTCCCTTGTCCTTCCTATGTAACCTGTCAGTAAGGTTTCCTCCCTTGTCCTTCCTATGTAACCTGTCAGTAAGGCTTCCTCCCTTGTCCTTCCTATGTAACCTGTCAGTAAGGCTTCCTCCCTTGTCCTTTCTATGTAACCTGTCAGTAAGGCTTCCTCCCTTGTCCTTCCTATGTAACCTGTCAGTAAGGCTTCCTCCCTTGTCCTTCCTATGTAACCTGTCAGTAAGGGTTCCTCCCTTGTCCTTCCTATGTAACCTGTCAGTAAGGCTTCCTCCCTTGTCCTATCTATGTAACCTGTCGGTAAGGCTTCCTCCCTTGTCCTTCCTATGTAACCTGTCAGTAAGGTTTCCTCCCTTGTCCTTCCTATGTAACCTGTCAGTAAGGCTTCCTCCCTTGTCCTTCCTATGTAACCTGTCAGTAAGGCTTCCTCCCTTGTCCTTCCTATGTAACCTTTCGGTAAGGCTTCCTCCCTTGTCCTTCCTATGTAACCTGTCAGTAAGGCTTCCTCCCTTGTCCTTCCTATGTAACCTGTCAGTAAGGCTTCCTCCCTTGTCCTATCTATGTAACCTGTCAGTAAGGCTTCTTCCCTTGTCCTTCCTATGTAACCTGTCAGTAAGGCTTCCTCCCTTGTCCTTCCTATGTAACCTGTCAGTAAGGCTTCCTCCCTTGTCCTTCCTATGTAACCTGTCAGTAAGGCTTCCTCCCTTGTCCTTCTTATGTAACCTATCAGTAAGGCTTCCTCCCTTGTCCTATCTATGTAACCTGTCAGTAAGGCTCCCTCCCTTGTCCTTCCTATGTAACCTGTCAGTAAGGCTTCCTCCCTTGTCCTTCCTATGTAACCTGTCAGTAAGGCTTCCTTCCTTGTCCTTCCTATGTAACCTGTCAGTAAGGCTAGTATCCTCACTATTTGCCTAAGAACATCACTCTTTGACTACAGCTGAAAGTGTCTGCATGTTGTTTGCGCAACCAAGCAGATATGGCAAGCACAACAAATGGGTTACACTGTTTGTGTTACAGTGTGTCACAGCAGTTGTGTTTTTTTTTTGTACTTTTAAGAATCATTTCCATACCTTTGGCAGCGGACTGTCAGCCGCTTCTTTGCCTAACACAAATCTCTGTCTGCGTCTTTGGCACACTGCAGTGTTTGTGATGGAAGTGTCTGTGTGAATAAGGGCAGTAATACTTACTGTAGGGAACCTGCAATAACTCTGTTCCGTCACTGATGTTTGCATTTCAGTGTTTCCTTGACTGGCACCACCTTGAGTCAAGAAGGTTCGGTGGCCAAATCACACACACAGTATTGGCTTTATCTCTTATCTTTTTATTCATGATACATAAATACAAAACTTCTACTTCAGTGGTGACAAAACAAAGAAACAAGTGCACTGATGTCACAGGTGTATGTATAATGGAGCGCAGGGCTGGACTGGCCAATAGGTAAACAGGGGAAGCCCTCGGTACGCCCTACTGTCTGAGGGCTTACGCCCTCCTTTAGGAATCAGATTCTAGACCGGTGGTTCCTAAACTCGGTCCTCAGGAACCACACAGTCCTCGGTTTCCAGGTCACCCGACAGGTGCACTCATTACTGACTGACACATTTTAAAAGATCCACAGGTGGAGCTAATTATTTCACTTGATTCTGTGAGGAGACCTGGAAACATGCACTGTGTGGGGTCCTGAGGACCGACTTTGAGAACCTGTGTTCTAGACTGTGCACTCAGATTATATACTTCTACTTTACTAGTGGGTAGGTAACTTGGTGGAGCAGGACCTTGGATGTTAGTTTGTTTCTATGGAAACTTCAGCAACATTAGCCATCCTGCCAATCAAAGTGAACAGTCCCCCTGACACACATTGCAGCCAGGGTCGGATTAAGGGAGGGGCAGCCATCCCAGGACCCCCATACATTAAGGGCCACCACACACTGCTGTTTCAAGTGGAGGGGTTCCCCTCTGGGAAGCTTTGCACCACCATGTTCTCAGTGATGTCATTGTCCCCTCCATGTGGACTTGTGATTGCCAGCTATCGGCATATCCTGCCTGCTTCTGTATATATATATATATATATATATATATATATATATATATATATATATATATATATATATATATATATTTATTTTTTCCT
This sequence comes from Crinia signifera, assembly GCF_055691185.1. NCBI lineage: Eukaryota > Metazoa > Chordata > Amphibia > Anura > Myobatrachidae > Crinia > Crinia signifera. Next base: position 83,839,859 of record NC_139228.1, on the reverse strand, counting down.
TTAATACTGAACTTCTTATTCTGCTTGGTTACAGCTGAGAAGGTGACTTCTCTAAATAAAGACTGGCACAGACCATGCCTAAGATGTGAGAAATGCAACAAGACGCTAACCCCCGGCAGCCATGCTGAGGTACAGTATACAATATTAATATAAGGATTGTAAATTAAATATAGTATCCCATAGGACAACTCCCCCCTTACATACCTCCCAACATGTTGACTTGTGTAAGACCAGCTTCCCAGGTTAGGGTTACATCTATGGGTAGACACTAGTGGAAGGTTCAGAGTTAGGTTTTGGAAGGGGAGGGTTAGGGTTAGGCTGCGGGACGGGTGGGCTAGAGTTGGGCTGCAGAACAGGTTTGTTAAGGTTAGGCTGAGGGATGGGTGGGTTAGGGTTAGGCTGCGGGATGGGTTAGGGTTAAATTGTGGAAGGGGTCGTTTAGGATTAGGCTGTGGTAGGGGTTAGGGTTAATCTTAGGGTTACAACACTTCTTTAAATCCATCTGGATTTAGAATTTTGGAATTCCGTTGCCGGGATTCTGACCAACAGCACGCTGGGTGTCATCATATGACACACAACCCCTTACAAATGACATATAACTATTTTTATTTCATTATAAAATGGCACAGCGACATATTCGGAGCACTGCCAATATTAGAACTATAGGATACAAGTTGAATGCATGAACTTTGTGCCACATAGAAATGTGTATAGAGATGATCCGAGCCCCACGTCACTATGTGCTACTGTCAATCTCTGCGATGGTTCTGTGTTGGCGAACACCCACATTACTTATCCACACATTGCAAGCTGGAGCCAATATATAAACTCAGGAGTTAGAGGAGCGGAGATAGCTTCTATTGCAATGCCAGTATGTCCCATACAACAAAGCAGGAGCCCATGCCACCTGTCCACAGCGGGAACATACTGTACCATACCTTCCTAATTACCGGGCTGTCTCAGTCCCCTTGGCCAAGTGTTATGAATGATGATGGAAGCAGTAAGATTACCAGTAACAGGGCTCTGTCATTTCTGGCAAATCATAGAAAATACAGATCACCATGAAAACGGGACACACACATACGTACAAGGTACAGGTATGACAGAGGAAGCAGAGAAGGCCCTGCTCCTGATTCTTGCAGGTGGGGCAGAAATCTTTCTAAATTGGGTAACACCATGCTGCACTGCAGGTGGGCAGATGTAACATGTGCACAGGGGAGCCGAGAGAGGGGGGGAGCGGGTACTAATTACCCGGGCCCACGCTTGCTGAAGGGGCCCTGCAGGGGCCCTGGTCTGACCCCTCCCTTCCCCCTCCATCCCTCCCGGGTAGCAACAGTAGCACACACTTTTACAGCATGTGCTGTGCTGACAGCAGGCTCAGCATGAGCATCTCACTGACAGCGTGAGAGGTCAAGCTGAGCCTGCTGTCAGCACAGCACATGCTGTAGGTGTGTGCTGCTTCTGAGATTACAGTTTTTAGAGTTTTCTTTCACCCTATTCTAAACATTTCGGGCGTGGCGTAAGTGTGGGAGGTTCCCACAACACACACACACTTAGGCCACGCCCCCAAAATTTTACCGGGGCCCGGCATTCCTCTCGGCTGCCCTGCATGTGCAGAGAGAGTTAGATTTGGGTGAATTATTTTATTTCTGTGCAGGGTGAATACTGGCTGCTTTATCCTTACACAGCAATTTTCAGTTTGAACACACCCCACCCAAATCTAACTCTCTCTGCGCATGTTTCATCTGCCCCACCTGCAGTGCAGCATGGTTTTGCCCATTTGAGAAAGATTTTGGCCCTTTGGCAGGCCTGTGGACAGCTGATTCATTTAACTTGTGCTTTAAAAAAAAAAAAGTGCTGTTGCGTTAAAGGTGTCAGTGTCATGTTGTCATGTTTGATGGCTTCGGCTGGCACACGTCATGCAGATTATTCAAACAATATATATAGATTTGACTGGAAAATGAGGTCTGAAGCTGAAGACTGATAAACGGAAACGCTAATGGTAACAGCCGTCTGACTGTATATGTTTATACGAGGACAGAGTGCCACACGTTCAGTTGGATCCACTCTCTTCCATTGCCGGCGCTCGCCAGAACGTCCACGCTGGTGAGCCTTGGCAGAGAGTAACTCCGTCAGACTGGGGCCAATATCCTTCACAAGAGACAGCAGACTACACATTCAGTTGGTGGATGATTCAGATTGGAGATTATCCCTGGAAGAAAAAGTTGGTCCTTTTGAAAAAAGGAATTTTTCCACCCCAATACATTTATTGGTCTACTAGACCCTCCGTCAGGATATTAAAGATTTTATATTACGCATGTTCTTAATGAACAGGCGTAATATAAAATGATAACAGATGTCCTATAAGATCACTGTACAAATTCTTCGTGATTTGACCCTGAGGAAGTCTTAAAGACGAAACGCGTTGGGTTTTTGAGAATGACTGTATTGTATGGAATCTGTAACCAACTGACAACTATGAAAAGCTGCAATTTTAAATAAATGTACATTATATAAACTTTGTGGCAGCTTTGAATTGTGATCACTTCATAACTGAGTTTACATTGCGCCCTCTAATATCTCGTTTTGATTAGATATATATATAATTTTATACACCCCTTATTTATTTACATTTTTGTTTCCTTTACAGCATGATGGAAAGCCCTACTGCAACCAGCCATGTTATGCAGCGCTCTTTGGACCAAAAGGTAAGACTGCCGGTGTCTATGAGGGAGATTTATCCAAGCTTACAGCCTTACTCACTAGGTTGCAGTAATCGTAGCCCAGCGAATAGGTAAACGCCGCCCAGCTGAACGCCCCACTGCATGATTCCCCTCGCTAGCATGCGAGGGGATGTGTATGGTAACACATCCCCTCGCATGCAGTCGCACGGCCAAAAAAATCATTTCCCATTAAATCATTTTTCTGCCATTTGTCATGAAAAGTCAGCCTGGACTTTCATTTACACGCTGTCCTCCGAATTCGGGGTGGGGGATGATGTCATGTGATGTCAGCCGCCTGCCCCGAACAGTCTTCAACACCTGCACTCCCCCGCTCCTCCTGGAGCAAACGGCCTTGCGAGTGTGGAACGCGTGGAAGCCATTCGCTCCAGGGGTTTCTGCGTGTACAAACCCCCGAACACCAGGGATGCGGCTGAATTTGGCCCATAGTGTACGGGTCTGAATCGGCCTCCGAGAGAGAGGTAAAGTACTAACCATTCAGCTCCTGATATTTTGCAGACACAGGACGGGATGCACTAAAGGAGGAATGCGGTTAAAAAACAACAACCAAAAAACATTTTCTGATGACGTTTAATGCATCCCGCCCACAACCTGTAACATGACAGTTATGTCCACTTTATCTCTCTCCAAACTTGGATACTTCTGCAGCTATATTTTGGTGCGCTTTACAGATTTTCAGAACTATTTTCTAAGCATGCAGTACTAAGTGTGCTGGTATATCCTTCTCTTTCCAGGGTTTGGTCGCGGTGGAACAGAAAGTCACACTTTCAAATAACAAGTAAGTACGCTGTTACACCCAATAATGTATGTGCAATTACATTTGGCCATTTATCAGTGGATTTATATGTATATATGAGGAGAAAAGGGACAATTATACGCTATACAAAGTATTTAGTTGTATTCTTAATGTGCAACTGGTTACAAATGGTGTACGCTTGAGGTAGCCATTTTGTTCTTTGGATATGAGTCTAATGTAGAATGCATGGAAAAACAATTACGTGTACCTGTAGAGAATGTCCAGGATAAAAACACTGCATAGCGAATCATTTTGTTCTGGCTAAACATTGAAATTATATTTAAAACTAAATAGAATGGAAAACCAATAGCTATAAATTAGTACCAACAAAAGTCACAAAAGTGCAACTGGTTACAAATGGTGTACGCTTGAGGTAGCCATTTTGTTCTTTGGATATGAGTCTAATGTAGAATGCATGGAAAAACAATTACGTGTACCTGTAGAGAATGTCCAGGATAAAAACACTGCATAGCGAATCATTTTGTTCTGGCTAAACATTGAAATTATATTTAAAACTAAATAGAATGGAAAACCAATAGCTATAAATTAGTACCAACAAAAGTCACAAACTATGGGGGGTATCCAATTAGCTGTAATAACACAATCTGCTATCGCAGGTAAAGTTATTGTACCTATCACCTATGCGCAATCCCGTTTTTCAACCTATCCTATTAGAAAATTGTGAAACCAGGTGACCTATGTTGTGTTAACCAGGGAAAAGTTGAGGCCAAAATAGAAAAAATCAAAGGCAAAACAAAAATCATTGGATAACTGTATAAAAGTATATTAGAGGTTATATTAAAAATGATTTGGGGGACTTTAAATGTGTCCTTCACAGTCTGCATTCTAAAAAAAAAAACACACACAAAAAAAAAAAACAATAAAAAGTTTTTTTGTGTAAAATAAATGCTCTCATAAAATTTGGAACACTATAATAATGGATCAGTATAAAGTATAAATTTGGGTAAATTATAGGCACTTTCAAAAACCTTGCAAAACATCTCATTATTGGCTAAATAACAATTGCAAACTTCAAAGTGCCTAATTGGTTTTTAAGGGGGTGGCCAAGGGGTTCGAAACCAATTGCCGATATTGTTACTGGAAAACAAGGATTTCCCCAACTTTTCACTTGCTCAGAGTACTGTAGGTGAATAAACCTTAGAGAGAATAGCGCATGCAATTTATCGATAATTGCGAAAAAAGCATCATTTTGGCAAAAACAGGTTATCGCAGCTAATTAAATACCCCCCCCCCCCCCCCCAAATTACTCCGTTCCCTGTTCCTTACAAATAACTGCTGCTTTGTTTGCTCAAGGTTATATTTTAAGTCACAACATCGAAATGTCTTGCCTTGCACTAGCAATCTGCACTAGCAATCTTAGTGAGCACGTTTGCCCTCTTCCTTTAGGAGACGCCCTCACAAACAACGTAAAAGCATGGTACTGTGAGTCAGAGAATTCTCCAGAGTCACGCCTTGCAGATGTATAAAGGTCATATCAAAGTCCAACACTCCCATAACAGACATCTCCTTCTTTCAGTCAGTGCTAATCAGTCAGGGCTAAAGTTTGCTTTTCCACAAAAAGGGCCTGATTCGGTAGACTGCGCATGTTTGCTGCCTAGCGATCAGTTAACCGCGCCCCGACCAAACAGCTGTCCGTCCCCCCCCCCCACCATGCTGCTCCAATCCCCGTGTTTGCATCCGAGGGGATGTTTACGCTTATACCCTTTGAGACATACTCCAAAATCCCAGGTTTTTGCACATGAATGCGCATCAACCCGGGATTTTGGTATGTCTGAAAGGGTCAACCTGGGTGTTAAAACCCGGGTCTCCAACCCTTCTTTTTCCTGGCTTAAGGACCTGGGATGTACGACCCAGGTTGACCCTTTCAGACATAAGAAAAACCCGGGTTTTTCAGCAAATTACCAGGTAGAAGAACTGCTTCACCCAGTAATCTGCTGCTGTAGTTGTGAAATGGTGCAGGCTGCACCCGGGAAAATGACCCAGCAGTCAAAATGGCAGGTAATTCCCAGGTAGTATGTCTAAAAGGGGTATCTCACATCCCCTCACATGCCACCGAACAAGTAAAAAATCATTCGATATTTGAATAGTCGACGGCCATCAGTGTGGGGGAATTCCCATCACCTTGGGTTCTGCTGGGGTGCCGACAAGTCAGGTGGGCCACGGCAAAATGGAGGGCTCGTGGCCACTCCCCCTGTAGGAAACATTATATAAATAAGGGGGAGAGAGGACATTCATTGCATTCATTATTCTGCTGACATTGTTGTATTGATATATACCATTTTCTCTCCCTTAGGGCTGATGGGTCACAGTATACAGATGACTTTGTCTGATTGATGATACGCCACTACTCATGTACACTTATGCGTGATCTAGTGCTTTGCCCAGAATATTTTCTAACTGTGTCAGTAGTTACAGCAGCAGTAAAGTTGGACATCCTGAATATTGCTAAACCTACAAACAATGACTTGTAATAATAATTGCTTATATTTTTTATATATAAAGTCAAAACACTATGCAGGTGTATATGATTATTATTACTGAATAAAGATAAAAACTTGTAAAAAATCTGACAGATTTATTTTTCTTAATATGAAATATATATACAGTATGGTCTAGCCAGTGGCAAACTCAGGATTTTCAGAAGGGGGTTTCTAGAGGGGCGGAGCAAAGCACGGAGATGGACACTTAGGTGACCCAGTATATACCGGGTCAGTTAAAGTATTATAGATAGACCAAATGTATATAAATAATAATAAAATATATATATATATATATATATATATATATACATACACACATACAGGGGCGTCAACAGCAGTGTAGACCCCTGGGCATAGCAATGTATTGAGGCCCCCACTGATCCTCCAGCGTTAGGGGTGGGGGAAGCTTTGATGTCCCCCCGGGTGGTAGGGGGTATTATATCAACTCCTCAGCATGTAGGGTCTGGATCAGTAATTTCCACTAATTACACCTTTACTGCACAGATGGTGGGAGATGAGGTGGGATAAGGGGGCATTGGGCTGAATGAAGGGGCCCTGATACATAACTTCCAGGGTGGTAGAGGATGTTTAATACACAGAGGAGGGGTGTATAGTGGAGTGGGCTAACTATTCATAATTTTCTGGTGGGAGGACAGCTTGCTTGACTGCAGATATCTCCAGTTCCCGGAAATAGATTTCTTAGATTTTAATGGAATTAAAAACTAGAGAATCCCACCTACCAAATGGTATTGGGGACTAGGGGATGAGAGTTCAGGAGGCAGAGCAATCTGCCAACCAGTATATACAACTACATACCAGGTGTGTGGAGCTGGAGCAGTAACCAGCTGCTGGAAGGCTGATATCTCTTGGTTCTGAGAACAGTAGAGACAAGCTTCTAGTGTCCATCAAAGGGGGAGAGTCCCAGCTTTTGGAATATACCCTCAGAAAAACTCTAAGTGAGACAGAATCTGAAATATCTGACTGGGAAGAGCAATTAACAGGCTTGGATGGGGACCACTGCTTTGAAGTCAGATATCTCCAGTTCCCAGGGGCCGATTTTTAAAATTCTTGTACCCATTGAAAGAGGGGACCCTCAGCTTTCAGCCTAGGGTCCTTAGACTCCTGGGGGGGTTTCTGGGTACTCAGAAACCCCCCCTGCGTGCGCTACTGCGTCTACAAGTATTTTTATGCCAGGAACCAGGGGAGTTCTCCTGTTTATTCATGGGCAATGATTGGATGGCAGATTGTGACACAGCCAATAACGTAACTACCATAGGTGCAAGAGGTGCAGCTGCTAAACTGAATGGGGCCCATCTTTACTGTCCAAGTAACATGGGGGCCCTTACAAACTTTTGCCATGGGGCCTAAGAATATCTAGTTAGTCACCTGGACACAGCATCCTAGTTACCACGGGGAGAGACCAGTCCGCACAGCCATTTCAGAGCTTGGATCGGACCCCCTAATAGAGAAACAATGTACAATTTGATGGTACCAGGCACTGAGAACTTCCCCTGAACCCATGTCCACATATGATCCTGACACCCTAAACTGAACAGGTCCTTGTCGAAAAGTTTGAACAGAACTCAGCATTAGACTCAGTGGCACCAGGGTCCTATGATTTCACATAGATGTCCCTCCCTGGGCTGCCCTGGGCTGTGATGCTGACACAGAAATATCACAAGTATCAATTCTCTTTTCCACACAATGAGGTGACAAAATAATCTATGGTCTGATAGTCTTAATACACCATGCAACTTTATTATAACACTCTATGATACATAAACATGTATAAAGAAGTGATTTCTGTTTGTAGAGATGCAAACAGCATCAGGATAGGTGGGTGATGTTAAGGTTAGGCTGCAGGGGAATGGTTAGGGTTAGGCTGCAGGGGAATGGTTAGGGTTAGGCTGCAGGGGAATGGTTAGGGTTAGGCTGCATAGGTGGATGATTTAAGGTTAGGTTGCAGGGTAATGATTGGGGTTAGCCTGCAGGGCACTGTGGAGGGAGGCTGGTTAGCAGAGCAGGCCCTAGCTAATTTAGGGGTAGATTTATTAAGCTCGGTGAAGTGATAAACTGTCTGGTTTTTATCACCGGCCAATCTGCTCCTACCTATCATTTTTCAAACCAAGCCTGTAACTTCACAGGTAGGAGCTGATTGGCCGTTGATAAAAACCAGACAGTTTATCACTTCACCGAGCTTAATAAATCTACCCCTTAATGCCCTAGGCAAGATTTTGGTTGGTGCCCCCTAGCACTGTTGCTAGAACCGCCCGACCCATTGCTTCTTATTCACATTACACCACACTGCATTGCTCCTTATACAAATTACATTGCACTTTATTCACCCTGCACCACACAGTAGTGCCCTTTAGTTTAGACATGTTATGCTACACAGTAATAGAGACATTTATTCACATAATGGCACACAGTATTAATTCCCCTTACACATTATACCACACATCAGTAATGCCTATTACACATAATTTACAAACAGTAATTCCTCTTACACATTATACCAGACATTAGTAATTCCCTATTACATATAATGCCACACATTAATTCCCCTTACACATTATGCCACACATTAGTAATGTCCTTATACACATAATGCCACACCGTAATGATGCTTACATGTATACCAAAAATTTGGGGTTATTCTAGTCCATTCTTTCTGACAAAATCCTTCTTAGATGGACAAAACCATGTGCACTGCGGGTGGGGCAGATGTAACTTGTACAGAGAGAATTAGATTTGGGTGGGGTTTTTCTTCAAAGTGAGATCTATATTGAAGTGTAAAATCATGCAGTCAGTATTTTTTGCCTGCACAGAAACAAAATAACTCACCCAAATCTAATTCTCTCTGCACATGTTACATCTGCCCCCCTGCAGTGCACATGGTTTTGTCCATTATTAGAACCCAATCTCCCCTGATCCCTGGCGCCCCCACTGCTGCTGGCTCATATGTATTCTAAAAGCCCTAGGCATTTGTCTAGTTTGCCTATGCCTAAAACCGGCTCTGCTGGTTAGGATTAGGCTCTATGAGGGGTGTGTTAGGTTTAGTACAAGGGGTAAGGTTTAAGGGGTATGGATTATTAGGTCGACATTGTCTAGGTAGACAATGCATATGTCCACCACTATTGGTCGATGGTGAAAAGGTCGATACATGAAGAAGGATCAACATGCACTACGTCAACATTGACGAAACATCGTCAGAAGAAAAAGTTTGCCATGGAAACGGTTGACACAAGAAAAGGTTGACACAAATCTTCCCAATGTCATAATGAAAATGGGCCTAATTCAGACCAGATCGATGGGCTGCTTATGTTTGGAGCCCTACAATCAGGTATACGCCACCCCGCCAGAGTGATATCCCGCCCCTGCGAGCCTGCGACAATTAGGTGGATCAACGATTAGCTGCAAATCCATCTGCAAGCAGCTGACTATGGAACGATATTTCAGTCTGTCGGTATCCCAGGACCTACTCGGCAGCTGTGATAGGATCAGGCTGATCGGGGGCGGAGCTGACATCACATGACTTCCCCTCACACTCCTGGCCACGCCTGCGTATTACCTGACACTCCCAGATAACAGCCGCTCACCATGTAATGATTCCCCAGTGTGTGCAGTGTGTGCGTAGCCCAGGACTTACTCAGCGGCTGTGATAGAATCAGGCTGATCGGGGGCGGAGCTGACATCACATGACTTCCCCTCACACACCTGGCCACGCCTGCGTATTACCTGACACTCCCAGATAACAGCCGCTCACCATGTAATGATTCCCCAGTGTGTGTGTAGCCCAGGACTTACTCAGCGGCTGTGATAGAATCAGGCTGATCGGGGGCGGAGCTGACATCACATGACTTCCCCTCACACACCTGGCCACGCCTGCGTATTACCTGACACTCCCAGATAACAGCCGCTCACCATGTAATGATTCCCCAGTGTGTGTGTAGCCCAGGACTTACTCAGCGGCTGTGATAGAATCAGGCTGATCGGGGGCGGAGCTGACATCACATGACTTCCCCTCACACTCCTGGCCATGCCTGCGTATTACCTGACACTCCCAGATAACAGCCGCTCACCATGTAATGATTCCCCAGTGTGTGCAGTCTGTGTGTAGCCCAGGACTTACTCAGCGGCTGTGATAGGATCAGGCTGATCGGGGGCGGAGCTGACATCACATGACTTCCCCTCACACTCCTGGCCACGCCTGCGTATTACCTGACACTCCCAGATAACAGCCGCTCACCATGTAATGATTCCCCAGTGTGTGCAGTCTGTGTGTAGCCCAGGACTTACTCAGCGGCTGTGATAGAATCAGGCTGATCGGGGGCGGAGCTGACGTCACATGACTTCCCCTCACACACCTGGCCACACCTGCGTATTACCTGACACTCCCAGATAACAGCCGCTCACCATGTAATGATTCCCCTGTGTGTGCAGCCCAGGACTTACTCAGCGGCTGTGATAGAATCCGGCTGATCAGAGGCGGAGCTGACATCACATGATTTTCCATCAAACGACTGGGCACGCCTTAGTTTTCCCTGATGCTGACAGAAAACGTTCGGTTACGACCCCTCAAATACTTCTTCCTGTCAATCACCTTGTGTATGGCCAGTAAATTCTAACAATAATTGTCTGCGTACATTTTGCGACAGCACAAACTTTGAGTACTTTAAATTGGAAGCAGAGTTTTCCTCCTCGTCTCTCTGCACTTATGTTGCGGCAATGGAGGAAATAACTTTTTATCTCCATGATTGGGAACATGGTTTCACCCAGTTATGCGCACCTTGGTTACTTGCTGAGTGTTGACCCTTGTCCCCTTCGGTACTTGTGTATTACCATGGCGCCCGTCGCGTCGCATACCACTAATAAAGGTATGCGATGGCATGCGATGGACCCAATTTGAGGCTTTTCCCGGGATGAGTGTACAATTTTAATATCGCGTTGCATGCCATTATAATGGCATACGATGCGACGCGATTTCAATGTTAAATGCCCACCCAGACCCGATATTTAATTGTATTCCCACCCTGATGGGTAATGACAATGTTAAATGCCCCCCCATTGTTAACGCCACCCCACTATCAACGCCAACCCGAAGCGTGGCGCGCGCAGCGATCCCGCGAGGGGCGGCGGTTTGAGTCCTCCGACCTTTTCATACCCCCACTATCCACGTCGGCGTGGAGTTGATTGTATATAGAGTGGTGAGCATAGCGAGCCACCAAGCCCGAAGCGTGGCGATCGCTGCGAGCCCCGCGAGGGGACGCGGATTACTTCAGAAGTATTATGCGTCCACTCGCGGGGCACTCTGCGCTTGCCACGCTTTGGGCTCGGTGGCTCGCTGCGCTCGCCACACTATATAAAATCAACTCCACGCTGATGTGGATAGTGGGGGTATAAAAAGGTCGGAGGACGCGCTCGCCACGCTTCGGGTTGCCGTTGATAGTGGGGTGGCGTTAACAATGGGGGGGGGCATTTGAACATAGTCATTACCCATCAGGGTGGGTGTACAATGTAAAATCGGGTCTGGGGGGGGGGGGGCATTTAACATAGGAATCAGGCGTCTGGGTGCCTGTACAATTAAAAATCGGGTATAATCGCGTCTCATCGCATCGCATGCGATCATATGGCATGCGATGCAACACGATTTTGGTTGTACAATGCCCTGCGATGGAAATCGGGGGCGCCGTGATAATACACAAGTACCTCCCCTTCCCGAATATTAACTTTCTGCTTGGACCTATGGGTGGTGACTGATGATTTCTATTTATTTTATCCAACCTATAAGCTGCTGCTTCCCCCCCCCCCCCCCCTTCTCCGTATGTTTACCCTTCCGATCTGTTTTGTGTTGCCCTACCCTCCCCTACCCTTCACAATTTCCTTCACCTTCCATTAGCCACCTGTGTATATATATATATATATATATATATATATATATATATATACATATACTGTACACACAAAAACAATGGTCTGTGCTAGTCTTTTGTGGCCCTTTTGTATCTCTGTTTCTCTATTGGTTAATAATTAAAAAAAAATTGTTTCTGTGGATCACATCAATACATTGAGAGAAAGAGAGAGAGAGAGAGAGAGAGAGAGAGAGAGAGAGAGAGAGAGAGAGAGAGAGAGAGAGATAGGGGGAGATAGAAATTAGAGATGATGCTAAATTCGTCAGGATGTTTTACTCTGCAAAATTGCTACTGATTTAGGATTATATTTTGATTAAAATCACCCATGTGGTTAGGGTTGGAAAATCAATAGAAATAACCCGTCAGCTGAAATTCCAGACATTTCTTTTAGATGGGCGAGTGCTGTAAACTAGCTTCATTACTTAATTGCCGAGATTGACATTTGCGCTATAGCCATAATTCCAGCTGTACTTTTGAAAGAAAATGAGAGCAAAATTCTAAGTCATTTGTCAGTAATGTACGAGATCTTCCTGTGCCAGATACATTCCAGGCTGATCTAATGTCATGGGAAAATCTCTGTTAGTCTGGGGATACATTATTTCCCCTCTCTGCTCCTTCTGTGGTTTCATGTTGTGCCATTTAGCAACAGCAATGGCAGAAACTCAGCATGGGTCGCTAGAATGTGCGCGCGCATCAGCTGTATTGCACTTCCAATAACAGTAGTCACATTTTGATTCACAAAAAGCCAGCGTTTCTGGGTGTGTTGGAAAAAATGCAGGCGTGCCCAGACATTTTTGGGGTGGGTCTCTGATGTCATTGCTGACCACTTCCAGCCCATATCAGTTCCAGCCTCAAACCTACTCACATTTGCTAAGATGTAAAGGACCCTTCAATGTTTTGGGATTTACATATTGATCTGCAAATATATCATACCTTCCAACTGTCCCGATTTTCACAGGACCGTCCCATTTTTTTCTGGGAGGGTCCCGCCTCCTGCCCAGTGCCGGCAGTGTCCCGCGTGGGGGGGCACCAAGTGGGGGACCCCCCGGTCCAGCGCTGCAGATCGAGGAATAGACGCATACCCGGAGACAGAGGGGCTGAGGGCATGGTCAGCGGCTCTGCGTGGCCAGGTTTTTCTTACTTCTTTCACACCAGCGGGTGGACCTAGGTTATTCCCAGGTTGTCACCGTACACATCGGACCCAGGTCTTCCAGTGACCTGGGTCTTTTGTTTAACAGCGGGCGATTAAAGATAATGTCAACTCCTTTTATGCATGATCTGGGTCATGTCTTCCAAACTAGAAGCAACTCAGGTCAGACCTGGGAAAAATCCTGGTAACAACCTAGGGTTGGGTGAAAATATCTGCAGATGGGTAGGGAATTGGCTATGTAATAGAGAACAAAGAGTGGTTGTGAATGGTGCCGTATCAGATATGATACCGGTACTAAGTGGAGTGCCCCAGGGTTCGGTTTTGGGGCCCATTTTGTTTAACATTTTTATTAACGATATTGGGATAGGGTTACTCAGCAATGTATCCATCTTTGCGGACGATACAAAACTTAGCAAAGTCATCAAATCATCAGAAGATGTCACCATGCTTCAAAATGATCTTGCAATTCTAGATGAGTGGGCAAAAAAATGGAAGATGAGGTTCAATGTAGATAAATGTAAGGTTATGCACCTTGGGAGACACAACCAGTGTGCAAGTTACAACCTTAGCAGAGAGGAACTGGGTAATTCCATACTTGAAAAGGATCTAGGAGTCCAAATAGACTGCAAACTAGGATGTAGTGCCCATTGTAATGTAGCTACAAAAAAGGCCAACAAAATTCTGGCATGTATTAAGAGGGGAATGGAAACTAGGGACTCAAGGGTAATTATGCCACTATATAAAGCATTGGTGAGACCTCACCTAGAGTACGGAGTACAGTTCTGGGCCCCACACTATAAAAAGGACATCATAGAATTAGAAAAAGTCCAAAGGCGAGCAACAAAGCTTATTAGGGGAATGGAGAATTTAAGCTAAGGGGAGAGATTAAGCAATTTGGGACTATTTACATTAGAAAAGAGACGTTTAAGGGGGGACATGCTCAACATGTACAAGTATGTCAAGGGCCAATATAAGGAACTGTCACACACCCTCTTTTCTACTAGAAACGAATCTAGGACGCGAGGGCATGAGTATAGATTAGAAGAAAAAAGATTTCATTCAGCTAGTAGAAAGAATTTCTTTACGGTCAGAACAGTCAAACTCTGGAACTCTCTTCCCAGAGAGGTGGTAACGGCTGGCTCATTAAATGCGTTCAAGGCAAAGTTGGACAAACATTTACTGGAGAAAAACATCCATGGGTACAAATAAGAAATATAATTTGTCTGTAAAATACCAGAACCTACCAAATCAGCAATGGATATCTATACCAGGTTGAACTAGATGGACGCAAGTCTTTTTTCAGCCTTACCTACTATGTTACTATGTAACCAGGGTTGAGGCCCCAGCATCATGGACTCAGGTAGACCCTTTTGAAATTGAGCCAAGCCGGAATTGCCCGTCCTTCCCTGATCTTATCTCAGGTTTTCCGCTCAGTGTGAACGAGGTATAATGAATTTGTTCCATTCATTTCATTTATGTAGTGCTAAGTACACACTGGAAAAACTATTGAAAGTAATGGAAAAATCCTAATGATTTTTTAAGTAGAAAACTAGTTATATCCGCAGTTTCAAATTGCTCAACACCTCCATAATTGTATTGATTTCGTTTTAAAATCGCTAAATACTTGTAGAGTTTCCCCAATTATGTCATTATTGATTTTGTGTAATTTTAAACTGTAGAAGAACATAATCTCCCTTTAAAAGAGTCTAGTGTGAATCTTCTCACGGCCCTACAATCTGCCTATTGTAAGATCTTAAATCTCAGACAACGAAGATGACAGTAATGGGCTTCTTAAAGGAATTCTTCAAATAAAGTTTATTTTTAAATACCAACTCCACGCCGGCGACTGGGAAACAATACTGAATGGAATGATGTCAGTTTAACGCCAACAAAGCCGTCTTCTCCAGCTGATGTGACAATATACAACTGTGTTATGAAAAACAGTAACAAGCGTTGCTATCTGTTTTGCTGATGCAGCGTACTGAAACAAGCTTCAGATTGTGGAGGATAATCCATCCCTCGATGTATAATACTGTGTTGTACGCTACAAAATAAATTGTAAAAAAAAAGTTTTCCCAAACTACTGTGGCCAAATTCACTTGATGCCAACTACTCATCCATGGTAACAGAGAGCGAAGTCTAATGAAGTCTAGATGAAATATATCATGTATTTAGCACACTCAACACTTTCTCGTAGCAAAGCTCAAAGTGGATTCTTTAAGACTGTCTTGGAAACATGCAATCCATGTGGTTACAATGCCGGACTGTGCAGATTTATTCATAGAGAAGTATGGCTCTATATTTCCACCTTTTTAAGGGACTGAGACCAGGTTCTTCTTGACATTTACTGTATCTGTGGATCTGAGCCCTCGATCAGTGCACTGTACCAGAGAGCAGCTACCAAGAGGAAGAAACAGGAGCCTTACCATGAAGTGGGAGATTGTGGGGGCGATTCGCTAACACAGAAATGTGGTGAAAACCCAGTTATCTGGGTTTTTACCGCATTTCTGTATGTTCTGTCCCCCCTCCGCAGTGTTACCGCTGCGGAGGGAATCACCAGCAAAAACTGGCGATTCCCTGTGTGAGGGATCCGTCACAGATCCCTCCCAGCATGCCCTGCGGCCGGCGCCGTGCTCTGCACATGCGCTGATGGACTCCTGGGTCACAGACCCGGAAGTCCAGCACCGGCGCCGCATCGCAAGGGACAGCTCTTATCGCAAGAGCTGTCCCTAGCGTAAATAACCGCATTTGTTAGAGAATATGCGGTCATTAAGAATGCGGTGACCGGCGATACAGGGCTGCGGATGTTAG
Organism: Crinia signifera; assembly: GCF_055691185.1. Classification (NCBI taxonomy): domain Eukaryota; kingdom Metazoa; phylum Chordata; class Amphibia; order Anura; family Myobatrachidae; genus Crinia; species Crinia signifera. Next base: position 83,823,948 of record NC_139228.1, on the reverse strand, counting down.
AACATCCCGCCCCGTGAGCTTAGAAAGTGCAGTGCTGGTTCTATTATGTTTGTTTGTGTATTTATTTATTGTGCTATGTTTAATCTTTACCTGACCAATTATCTTAGTGTATTTAAATGTGTGAAACAGCCTGTACTATAGACCATCTGTACTGTTACATATTAATACTGTATTCCATACAGTATCCAGTGTATAAGAAGACCAGTTTTCAGGGCTGTTACCGCTCCCCCAGACTCCCGGACTTACTCCAATGTGCTGCAGTGTGGAAGATGTTGCCTTACATTTGGAAACCCGCTCTAAAAATCCTGCGCTTGCCACTGATTTCATGCTGAAAGCAAGCAAATAAGCTTTTCTCATTGCCTTAAGGCCACCATACGTCAGCAGTGGATTGCTGCAATTTCACAATCCCCCGACAGACTGGACCGATAATCGAGAATATTAAACATGTTTCAAAATCCAGATTCCCTGATGGCCTGGATCAGCAAATCGGAGATAATAATTTCCCGATTCCCCCCAATTTTTGGAAATCAAGTACTTCCCCCACCCGAAATTCCTGGTTTTCTAGACTAGATTGTTATATGAACATGGAAGATCTGCTTCTGAGTTCAAAAGACAGAATATCTGAGTTTACATCTGTGTGGCTCCCGTGGATAGAATATAAATCCTCTAAAGTATATAAAGATTATATCTCCTTATCTGTAAGCTGCGATAGATGATTAATTGATTATACATATATACTATTACTCTGATCTATATATACTCCCGCCTCTAGGTCACCCCCTCCTATCTTTCATTCCTTTTCCTTCTCTCCCTTTCCTATTCATTTATCTTGTTATATACTGATACAGAGATAAGTGATTTTGGACTTATTATCTTGACAGCATATGTATGGATATATATTGTTATATCTCAGTTTGACTATTTTGTCAGAAGATGTCCTATTGTTTGTGTTTCAATTGGTATCTGTGTCTTTCAATAAAAATAGAATATACAAAAAAAATAAAAAATTCCCGATTCCCTGACTTATCAATAAATCCACCGGCTCTACATTAATGTGACCACACTGGTTCATTGCCCGAAACCAAGGAAATTCTGAAAACGACAAAACTTGCCAAACTATTTAATTGATCTGTACTGTCCCACTTGACCAATCACCGTGAACAATTGACCTTTCCCAATGAATTGCTTTCATGATCCTTATAAAAGGTATTAAATAAAGAAGGCACAATGGAGATGTCTTTCTTTAGAACATTAAATAAATGTATTGGTTGGTTTGCATTGTTTCTAGGTGCCAGGCACATCTTGTACCCAGACTTTACAAAAGCTAATTCAAATAATGGTTCACCCTGCCAGTGACATGACAAGGACACGCAGCAAAACATTGTGAAATCAGGAATCTTAAGTCTCCGCACCAGCAGCCAATTTATTGAGTGTACAGACTTTTTTTCCTTCTTTTGGCGTGTCTGGTTTACAATTTATAATCAGCCATTATGTACACATAACGATCTGGAATCTTCTTTTGGCGTGTCTGGTTTACAATTTATAATCAGCCATTATGTACACATAACGATCTGGAATCTTCTTTTGGCGTGTCTGGTTTACAATTTATAATCAGCCATTATGTACACATAACGATCCGGAATCTTCTTTTGGCGTGTCTGGTTTACAATTTATAATCAGCCATTATGTACACATAACGATCTGGAATCTTCTTTTGGCGTGTCTGGTTTACAATTTATAATCAGCCATTATGTACACATAACGATCCGGAATCTTCTTTTGGCGTGTCTGGTTTACAATTTATAATCGGTCATTATGTACACATAACGATCCGGAATCTTCTTTTGGCGTGTCTGGTTTACAATTTATAATCGGTCATTATGCACACATAACGATCCGGAATCTTCTTTTGGCGTGTCTGGTTTACAATTTATAATCGGTCATTATGCACACATAACGATCCGGAATCTTCTTTTGGCGTGTCTGGTTTACAATTTATAATCGGTCATTATGCACACATAACGATCCGGAATCTTCTTTTGGCGTGTCTGGTTTACAATTTATAATCAGCCATTATGTACACATAACGATCCGGAATCTTCTTTTGGCGTGTCTGGTTTACAATTTATAATCAGCCATTATGTACACATAACAATCCGGAATCTTCTTTTGGCGTGTCTGGTTTACAATTTATAATCGGTCATTATGTACACATAACGATCCGGAATCTTCTTTTGGCGTGTCTGGTTTACAATTTATAATCGGTCATTATGCACACATAACGATCCGGAATCTTCTTTTGGCGTGTCTGGTTTACAATTTATAATCGGTCATTATGCACACATAACGATCCGGAATCTTCTTTTGGCGTGTCTGGTTTACAATTTATAATCGGTCATTATGTACACATAATGATCCGGAATCTTCTTTGAACCTGTTTCCTCCTTGCTCAGTGGATTTTGTCACTCAGACTTGAGTAACCCATGTGAGTGCTATTTCCCACAGTGGGGGAAATTTACAAAGATGGGAGTTCTACTTCACATGGGATGTTGCTATGGGCAACCTCCGTTCCCTATTACTGCCACCATACGCCTCCAGCCCGCCCCGATATTTGCTAACGGCTAGTCATGCAAGTCACCGAAGCCATTCGCACATTGGCGTAATAGACCATGCACATGTGTAGTCGCCATAACATCGGGATGGGGCTTGTTGGGGATTTTGTTTCACCTGGCATCAGGCAGGTGAAGCTAAATCCCCAAAAGCAGCCCTGTATTCATCGAAAACATGGCTGCCGTGGGCAAAAACACACAGGTTTCACTGAATTTATGTGTTTTTGGGATTACAATGGCAATCTATTTAAAAACATCAGCAAAACATCAGGGGAAAAAAAAACCTGGATTCTAACCTAAGCGGGAGGATATTTTTAGGCAGTAGCTTCTTTAGGCTAAGATTGAAGATTGATAGTCATGTATTTAACGTTAGCCCTGAGGTGATATCGCTCCCCTTCCTATCAGCTTTCTGCTAGTCATGTCTGGAAGCTAAATGTTCACTTTATTATAAACTGAGGCTTCCAATGGTATGTGGTCATTAGGTCTACAGTGCCTAGGTCAACAGTCAAAAGCTTGATCACTATTGGTCAACAGTCCACAGTCCACAGTCCACTGTAAAATGCAGAGGCGCCCTAGCAACCACTGTACAATACAATGAGAATCCTAGTAATCCCCTTACAATACAGAGAGCATTCTAGTGTCCTACATACAATAGAGAAAGCTTGTCCACTATGATATAGCCACATCCCCAGTTTTCTGCAGCCAAGTTCACCGTACCATTTATAAACCGTTTATAAACTCACAAATGTAGGGAGGTGTGTTATTGCCATGACAACTAAGCATAAACAGTGCCTCTGTTAGATTGCACTGGCTATGTTAGAAGCCACCGGCTGTTTTGCATCTTTCCGGAGAACAATCACCTGCTCAGTAGGCTTACCTCATAACAGAGCCTATTATTCCTACCTTAGCCTGGCTAGTGTGCAGAACAGCTGAAGCACAGCACAAATAAAGCTGCTCGATTGTTTCCTAAGCAGACTGATTACTGCACCAAATTGAATTCATTTTTTAAAGGACTTTATCTATTGTAGGTCATACGTAGTAATCATCCTGACACAACGACATTCAGAAAAGAAAATATAAGGCTATGGCACAACATTGAATGTTTTTTTGCGGTAGAGCGGTGCACGATGACAGTGGAGATGAGACAGAAAGTGGGGCAGGGGTGGGTGACTAATACTCGAGCCCAGGGCCGAGGCCTGTGTTTAAAGATTTATTTTTCTGCATTTTTTCTAAGGGTGCCTCCTGTGATTAGGCCACATCCCCTGCAAAGTACCTGGGCCCGGATGGGCTCTCTACTGCCCTGCAATGTGATGTCACTCCTCAGCATTTCTTATTCTTTTGGTGTCACTTGAATATGACATGCTGCTCCTAGGTGATCGCATAGTACCAAACACAAGACTTCCCCATAACACCAAAACATTGGGTGAAATTTAATAGGGTTAGAGAATCAGCACGTGAGAGATTTGGTAAGAAATCTCCATTTTTTTTTAAAACATGCACCATGTGGGGGTCCTGAGGACCGACTTGAGAACCTGTTCTGCAGATCTTCTATAGATGAACTAAGTCTTGAAAAATTATAAAGTGGAGAGAGATAAAGTACCAGCCAGTCATCTCCTAGCTGCCATGTTACAGGCTGCCCTGCATAAGAGTCCTGCCAGGGCGGTGGCCAGACGTGACCAGGTGATTATTTTATTATTTTTATCATTACAATTTAGGGGCTCAAAGCGGGCCAAATTCGACCCCTTCCCCGATGTTTGGGGTCTGTCCATGCATGTTTATACACACGTGCAAACCCTAGCTGAGCCGAACGCTCCAGTGGGGACGGGCGGGGGCGGACAGGGGGCAAAGCAGGGGAACGCAGGCGTGGCATTGCCTGCTTTGGGCAAGCAGCTGATGTCACATGACAGTGCCCACCTCCTTTTCGGCGATCAGCGGCAGAAATAAAAGTCAGTTCACGCAGCCTAGCGAACAGGTCTGAATCTGAATATTGTTTTATTTTTTACTGGTGAGGGAAAAGGGGGCACCGGTCAGTAAATTGTGGTGATGGGGTTACGGTTGGTGCCAGTAGTGTAATGACAAATTGTGCGCCACCCCCTTCCTCCAGTAAAGCTAAGACCCTTCCCCCCACACCCTGCCTTTACCCCCCTCTGCATCTGAGGCCGGGACCCGCAGATCTGCTTGTCTGCGTCCCGGAGCTCCTCCTGGCTCCTTTTGAAAAAGTCCCTGACAAAATGGCGACCCCCTTACAGCAGACCATTTTTAAGGCTGTTATCGGAGACTGCCGCCACCTCCAGCATCCTCAAAAACTGTCCTGATTTATTTTGAGTAGAACCCTTTAGTATAAATGTGGTCATTAGCATTGGCTGTATTTTATGTTTGTTTTACATACAGACTTGATTGCATGATCCTTTACTACTGCAAACAATAAGTTATATAAATGTTACAAGGTTTAGGACATTAGATTTACGCTCCTGTATTAGTGTGTACACAATAATCACTGCCAATGTTCACAGCGTAAAACTGGGAAAAACAGACGGTTTGTGACGCCAAGTCTGACACATGCCCGAAGATTGCATGGACAAACCCTCCAGGCTCTCTGTAATGAGAATGTTCCTGTTATTTAAACAGGACATATTATGCATTTCCCCCATTCAATAAAGAGATGAATCAACTGATTTTAAGTTTATTAATAACTTTTCTGCTGCTTACTAGTGTAAACCTAAGCGCGTATTCCCACTGTACTTCCCAACTTTACTACCAATAGAATCTGGACCTGCCACGCCTGGATCCAGGGCAGGAGTGGGCTTGACCTTGGGTAAAGGGGCGTGGAATAGCATACCCTTCAACATTTGGAAGGCAGAAACTGGTACACAATCGGGGAAAGGGGCGTGGTCATGGGTAAAGAGGGAGTGGCCACAGGTAAAGGGGACATGGCCATTTTCACTTTCTGAATCATTACATTTCAGAATCATTAAATTCTGCATAGTCACATGGCAGCGCTTAATTATGAGGGTGAGACAGCCCCGTGACTAGGCTGCTGCAGAGTCGTCGTCGTCCCCCCACTATATCTGCGCGGTCAGACGCTGCTCCCCTGCCTGGTCACCACTCACCACAGGCTACTCGCAGGTCCCTCGGGTGGTAGCGGCAGCGTCATCCTCGCAGTCCAGGAGTCCCGCAGCCACTGGTCATTTGGTGGGGCTGAAGGCTCTAGACTGGCGGCAGCTACCAGATATTGGATACATGCCGACGTGGATAGTGGGGGTATGAAAAGGTCAGAGGACGCGTACCGCCGCCCCTCGCGGGCTCGCTGCGCACGCCACGCTTCGGGTATACCATACAATAGCATACAATGCGACACGATTTTGACTTCAAGGGAATTTCAAGGGAAATCATGTCACATCGCGTCGCATCGCATGCTTTAGGTACTGGCATACAATTTCAGCATCGGGCGCCCAGATAATACACAAGTACTCTTGATTCTGATGGCAATTTTGCACCCAGTGGTCAGGCCAGCCAATGGCATGAAACTGGAAGATAATGAGAATGCATGTTGTATCAAATCCACACAAAAAAGACACCATCCCCCGATCTGTTTATTTCACAAGGAATAAGCAAGTTATTGTGTTTTCTTCTACTATGAAGAGTTCTCATAAGTCAGAACTTGTTTTACATTATACCAATGTCTCCCGAACTGCGTGATTCAGGTGTGTCTGGGGTTAGGTGACACGATGCCTTCTCACACCCTGTTTGCCCGCGATATCTTGTTTTTTCCCTCTAATCCAGCCCTGGGTGTGACAGGAGTGTGACAATGGATTAAAGACTCTGGCTCCATCCCAGGAATTGCTAGTAACCGAGCACAAGGGAAACCCTCTTGTGGAAATCCTGTGTTCCCATTTGTAGAGCACTGGGCTTGTAATTTCCATAGAATAACGCAAAGTAAAGTAAATAAACAGGTCAGTAACAGGTATATACTGTAGTAACTGGAGGGATATAAACAGTAGGGATTGCTATGAGGAAAAATTTACTATCGGACATATATTTATGTTAATATATGTTAATGACTGTGTGTGGGGGGGAGGGGTCATTGTGTGCATATGGTATGTGCATGCTGGTGTGTGCATGTGTGTGTGTGTGTGTGTGTGCATGTGTGGGGGGGGGGACAACTTCTACAAATAAAACATTTGTGGGTTCAATGCATGGAAAGTGTGACATCATGGAGTTTAACAAACAGGAAATACATCTGTGACATTGACAGGGGCTACAGGGGGTCACATGATATGACACTAACTTGATGGCTTCCTGTGTGCGGGACCCTCTACCCTGTCTCCATAGATCTTCTGCAATCCTTCATTTTGCCACGCCTCTGGGCTGCACACTATCCGCTACACTCCTGCACACTTGTTGATATTGCAAGTACCCAGCTGTGGTCCCTATCGCTTTACTCAGTGGGTAATCAGTGGCTCTGTCTCAGGGGAACATCTCAGCGATGAGACTTTGGGTGAAATTGATGTGAAATACACTTAACAGGTCATGTTGCCATTGGCAACCTATTAGAATCAGAATCTACTGCTTATTTATTTACCACCCTCTAGTGCTGTGGTAGCCAACCCTAGTCCTCGAGAGCTACCAACAGTGCATGTTTTGCAGGTCTCCTCAGGGAATCACAAGTGAGCTAATTAGCTCCATCGGTGGATCTTTTAAAATGTGTCAGTGATTAATGAGTGCAGCTGCATACCCTCCAACATGACCCATCCCATTAGGTACAAAATGCTTTGTTCCTGGACTTCCCTGCCAGTGGCAGTTACAGAGGTGAGCCTACAGCACAGTCAAATATTCAAAGAGGGGGGGTCACATCAACTCTCAGTGATGTTTGGGATGGCAGCTGGTGCGGCTCCCCTTTTTGATTATTGGACTGTGCTGCAGGCTCACATCTGTAACTGCCACTGGCAGGGAAGTCCAGGAACAGAGCATTTTGTACCTAATGGAATGGGTCATGTTGGAGGGTATGCAGCTGTGCAGCAGCTAGGTTGTCTGGAAAATGTGAACTGTTGGTAGCTCTCGAGGGCTAGGGTTGGCTACCACTGCTCTAGAGGATAGTAGACAGGATGTTATTGGTTGCCCATAGCAACGTGACCTTAGTAAATTTCACCCTTTGTCTGGTCCTCCATCAAATCTGTGGCAATTTACCTCCATTCTCCAGCTCCGCTTCTCATGTCCAGACATGTATATCTCTCCACATGACTGACGGCCCGCCTTGTGCTCCACTGCTCCACCATATGTCGACCTCAAGTATTGCAGGCTCCATTGACTTCAATAGAAAGGGGGTATCATGTATGCACTGGAAGAACTTTCAGATTCACACGTATAAGTATTTGTACGCATCTTGAAATGTGCCTACATCTGCGTGCGCGGTACTCGCGCCTAAATCCCTACACATCATAGTTATTATACTAAGTGATATACATCCTTGCAACTGGGTATTTACTTACACCAAGGCCTGAAGAAGGTGCAGTCATATGATCATGGCTTCCTTCACACACCTGTCCCAGGACCGTCACTGGGGTCCTTACACACCCATACCTGGGAACCAATTCAAAAAATCACAACCCGCTACACCGATTCTCTACATGCCTCCACACAGTGAATGGCTGTCAGCATTCTGATTGGTGGATAGGTCCACCCCTCCACCAATCAGCATGCTGATAGCCATTCATTGTCTGGCTGCAGGCTGGGAACCAGTTGGAGAATGTTGCCTTTCCAGTCTGACTGTGTGACCACCAGCTGTCCCTGTTCACAGGCTCCTAGAATTACGGGCCCCGGGCAGCTGCCTGTGTGTATTTACATTAGGGTGACCCTCACCTGTTCTGCCTCTTAGCTGCAAATGTAATCAACAGGAAATGACAAAACTTTGTATTGATGCTAAACTTATAGCCTATATTCCAGTACCATTTGCACTTATGTCCTAGATGCAGACTGTAGAGTGGCCCCCGGCCCCAGGAGTGCAAGGTGTGTGTGGACTATGACGAGCTCTGTGTTTTCCAGCTGTCAGTACATGTTTTATTATTACTTGTAGGTGGAGGCAGCGTCTCATTAAAGGTTCTACAGAAGTGACAGCTAAGTTGATATATATATGTAATATTAACACAGACTTTGACAAGTTATTACATAACTACAGATAGAGACAAAAGTTAGAAGGCAGCAAATTTGAAATGTAAAACTGTACAAAGGTTGCAAGTCATTCACATTGATAGATAGGTAGGGTCTGATGGGGAGAAGCATGCATGGTAGGGTGTGACGGGGAGAAGCATGCATGGTAGGGTGTGACGGGGAGAAGCATGCATGGTAGGGTGTGACGGGGAGAAGCATGCATGGTAGGGTGTGACGGGGAGTAGCGTGCATGGTAGGGTCTGATGGGGAGAAGCATGCATGGTAGGGTGTGACGGGGAGAAGCATGCATGGTAGGGTGTGACGGGGAGAAGCATGCATGGTAGGGTGTGACGGGGAGTAGCGTGCATGGTAAGGTGTGACAGGGAGAAGCATGCATGGTAGGGTGTGACGGGGAGAAGCATGCATGGTAAGGTGTGACAGGGAGAAGCATGCATGGTAGGGTCTGATGGGGAGAAGCATGCATGGTAGGGTGTGACGGGGAGAAGCATGCATGGTAGGGTGTGACGGGGAGTAGCATGCATGGTAGGATGTGACGGGGAGAAGCATGCATTGTAGGGTGTGACGGGAAGTAGCGTGCATGGTAGGGTCTGATGGGGAGAAGCATGCATGGTAGGGTCTAATGGGGAGAAGCATGCATGGTAGGGTGTGACGAGGAGAGGCATGCATGGTAGGGTCTGATGGGGAGACGCATGCATGGTAGGGTGTGACGGGGAGAAGCATGCATGGTAGGATGTGACGGGGATAAGCATGCATGGTAAGGTGTGACAGGGAGAAGCATGCATGGTAGGGTGTGACAGGGAGAAGCGTGCATGGTAGGGTGTGACGGGGAGAAGCATGCATGGTAGGGTGTGAGTGTGACGGGGAGAAGCATGCATGGTAGGATGTGACGGGGAGAAGCATGCATGGTAGGATGTGACGGGGAGAAGCATGCATGGCAGGGCCTGGTGGGGAGAAGCATGCATGGTAGGGTGTGACGGGGAGAGGCATGCATGGTAGGGTGTGACGGGAGAAGCATGCATGGTAGGGTGTGACGGGGAGAAGCATGCATGGTAGGGTGTGACGGGGAGAAGAATGCATGGTAGGGTGTGACAGGGAGAGGCATGCATGGTAAGGTGTGACAGGGAGAAGCATGCATGGTAGGGTGTGACGGGGAGAAGCATGCATGGTAGGGCCTGATGGGGAGAAGCATGCATGGTAGGGTGTGATGGGGAGAAGCATGCATGGTAGGGCTGTCCTGATTTATTTTGAGTAGAACCCTTTAGTATAAATGTGGTCATTAGCATTGGCTGTATTTTATGTTTGTTTTACATACAGACTTGATTGCATGATCCTTTACTACTGCAAACAATAAGTTATATAAATGTTACAAGGTTTAGGACATTAGATTTACGCTCCTGTATTAGTGTGTACACAATAATCACTGCCAATGTTCACAGCGTAAAACTGGGAAAAACAGACGGTTTGTGACGCCAAGTCTGACACATGCCCGAAGATTGCATGGACAAACCCTCCAGGCTCTCTGTAATGAGAATGTTCCTGTTATTTAAACAGGACATATTATGCATTTCCCCCATTCAATAAAGAGATGAATCAACTGATTTTAAGTTTATTAATAACTTTTCTGCTGCTTACTAGTGTAAACCTAAGCGCGTATTCCCACTGTACTTCCCAACTTTACTACCAATAGAATCTGGACCTGCCACGCCTGGATCCAGGGCAGGAGTGGGCTTGACCTTGGGTAAAGGGGCGTGGAATAGCATACCCTTCAACATTTGGAAGGCAGAAACTGGTACACAATCGGGGAAAGGGGCGTGGTCATGGGTAAAGAGGGAGTGGCCACAGGTAAAGGGGACATGGCCATTTTCACTTTCTGAATCATTACATTTCAGAATCATTAAATTCTGCATAGTCACATGGCAGCGCTTAATTATGAGGGTGAGACAGCCCCGTGACTAGGCTGCTGCAGAGTCGTCGTCGTCCCCCCACTATATCTGCGCGGTCAGACGCTGCTCCCCTGCCTGGTCACCACTCACCACAGGCTACTCGCAGGTCCCTCGGGTGGTAGCGGCAGCGTCATCCTCGCAGTCCAGGAGTCCCGCAGCCACTGGTCATTTGGTGGGGCTGAAGGCTCTAGACTGGCGGCAGCTACCAGATATTGGATACATGCCGACGTGGATAGTGGGGGTATGAAAAGGTCAGAGGACGCGGGCTCGCTGCGCACGCCACGCTTCGGGTATACCATACAATAGCATACAATGCGACACGATTTTGACTTCAAGGGAATTTCAAGGGAAATCATGTCACATCGCGTCGCATCGCATGCTTTAGGTACTGGCATACAATTTCAGCATCGGGCGCCCAGATAATACACAAGTACTCTTGATTCTGATGGCAATTTTGCACCCAGTGGTCAGGCCAGCCAATGGCATGAAACTGGAAGATAATGAGAATGCATGTTGTATCAAATCCACACAAAAAAGACACCATCCCCCGATCTGTTTATTTCACAAGGAATAAGCAAGTTATTGTGTTTTCTTCTACTATGAAGAGTTCTCATAAGTCAGAACTTGTTTTACATTATACCAATGTCTCCCGAACTGCGTGATTCAGGTGTGTCTGGGGTTAGGTGACACGATGCCTTCTCACACCCTGTTTGCCCGCGATATCTTGTTTTTTCCCTCTAATCCAGCCCTGGGTGTGACAGGAGTGTGACAATGGATTAAAGACTCTGGCTCCATCCCAGGAATTGCTAGTAACCGAGCACAAGGGAAACCCTCTTGTGGAAATCCTGTGTTCCCATTTGTAGAGCACTGGGCTTGTAATTTCCATAGAATAACGCAAAGTAAAGTAAATAAACAGGTCAGTAACAGGTATATACTGTAGTAACTGGAGGGATATAAACAGTAGGGATTGCTATTAAGAAAAATTTACTATCGGACATATATTTATGTTAATATATGTTAATGACTGTGTGTGGGGGGGAGGGGTCATTGTGTGCATATGGTATGTGCATGCTGGTGTGTGCATGTGTGTGTGTGTGTGTGTGTGTGTGTGCATGTGTGGGGGGGGGGGACAACTTCTACAAATAAAACATTTGTGGGTTCAATGCATGGAAAGTGTGACATCATGGAGTTTAACAAACAGGAAATACATCTGTGACATTGACAGGGGCTACAGGGGGTCACATGATATGACACTAACTTGATGGCTTCCTGTGTGCGGGACCCTCTACCCTGTCTCCATAGATCTTCTGCAATCCTTCATTTTGCCACGCCTCTGGGCTGCACACTATCCGCTACACTCCTGCACACTTGTTGATATTGCAAGTACCCAGCTGTGGTCCCTATCGCTTTACTCAGTGGGTAATCAGTGGCTCTGTCTCAGGGGAACATCTCAGCGATGAGACTTTGGGTGAAATTGATGTGAAATACACTTAACAGGTCATGTTGCCATTGGCAACCTATTAGAATCAGAATCTACTGCTTATTTATTTACCACCCTCTAGTGCTGTGGTAGCCAACCCTAGTCCTCGAGAGCTACCAACAGTGCATGTTTTGCAGGTCTCCTCAGGGAATCACAAGTGAGCTAATTAGCTCCATCGGTGGATCTTTTAAAATGTGTCAGTGATTAATGAGTGCAGCTGCATACCCTCCAACATGACCCATCCCATTAGGTACAAAATGCTTTGTTCCTGGACTTCCCTGCCAGTGGCAGTTACAGAGGTGAGCCTACAGCACAGTCAAATATTCAAAGAGGGGGGGTCACATCAACTCTCAGTGATGTTTGGGATGGCAGCTGGTGCGGCTCCCCTTTTTGATTATTGGACTGTGCTGCAGGCTCACATCTGTAACTGCCACTGGCAGGGAAGTCCAGGAACAGAGCATTTTGTACCTAATGGAATGGGTCATGTTGGAGGGTATGCAGCTGTGCAGCAGCTAGGTTGTCTGGAAAATGTGAACTGTTGGTAGCTCTCGAGGGCTAGGGTTGGCTACCACTGCTCTAGAGGATAGTAGACAGGATGTTATTGGTTGCCCATAGCAACGTGACCTTAGTAAATTTCACCCTTTGTCTGGTCCTCCATCAAATCTGTGGCAATTTACCTCCATTCTCCAGCTCCGCTTCTCATGTCCAGACATGTATATCTCTCCACATGACTGACGGCCCGCCTTGTGCTCCACTGCTCCACCATATGTCGACCTCAAGTATTGCGGGGTCCATAGACTTTAATAGAAAGGGGGTATCATGTATGCACTGGAAGAACTTTCAGATTCACACGTATAAGTATTTGTACGCATCTTGAAATGTGCCTACATCTGCGTGCGCGGTACTCGCGCCTAAATCCCTACACATCATAGTTATTATACTAAGTGATATACATCCTTGCAACTGGGTATTTACTTACACCAAGGCCTGAAGAAGGTGCAGTCATATGATCATGGCTTCCTTCACACACCTGTCCCAGGACCGTCACTGGGGTCCTTACACACCCATACCTGGGAACCAATTCAAAAAATCACAACCCGCTACACCGATTCTCTACATGCCTCCACACAGTGAATGGCTGTCAGCATTCTGATTGGTGGATAGGTCCACCCCTCCACCAATCAGCATGCTGATAGCCATTCATTGTCTGGCTGCAGGCTGGGAACCAGTTGGAGAATGTTGCCTTTCCAGTCTGACTGTGTGACCACCAGCTGTCCCTGTTCACAGGCTCCTAGAATTACGGGCCCCGGGCAGCTGCCTGTGTGTATTTACATTAGGGTGGCCCTCACCTGTTCTGCCTCTTAGCTGCAAATGTAATCAACAGGAAATGACAAAACTTTGTATTGATGCTAAACTTATAGCCTATATTCCAGTACCATTTGCACTTATGTCCTAGATGCAGACTGTAGAGTGGCCCCCGGCCCCAGGAGTGCAAGGTGTGTGTGGACTATGACGAGCTCTGTGTTTTCCAGCTGTCAGTACATGTTTTATTATTACTTGTAGGTGGAGGCAGCGTCTCATTAAAGGTTCTACAGAAGTGACAGCTAAGTTGATATATATATGTAATATTAACACAGACTTTGACAAGTTATTACATAACTACAGATAGAGACAAAAGTTAGAAGGCAGCAAATTTGAAATGTAAAACTGTACAAAGGTTGCAAGTCATTCACATTGATAGATAGGTAGGGTCTGATGGGGAGAAGCATGCATGGTAGGGTGTGACGGGGAGAAGCATGCATGGTAGGGTGTGACGGGGAGAAGCATGCATGGTAGGGTGTGACGGGGAGAAGCATGCATGGTAGGGTGTGACGGGGAGTAGCGTGCATGGTAGGGTCTGATGGGGAGAAGCATGCATGGTAGGGTGTGACGGGGAGAAGCATGCATGGTAGGGTGTGACGGGGAGAAGCATGCATGGTAGGGTGTGACGGGGAGTAGCGTGCATGGTAAGGTGTGACAGGGAGAAGCATGCATGGTAGGGTGTGACGGGGAGAAGCATGCATGGTAAGGTGTGACAGGGAGAAGCATGCATGGTAGGGTCTGATGGGGAGAAGCATGCATGGTAGGGTGTGACGGGGAGAAGCATGCATGGTAGGGTGTGACGGGGAGTAGCATGCATGGTAGGATGTGACGGGGAGAAGCATGCATTGTAGGGTGTGACGGGAAGTAGCGTGCATGGTAGGGTCTGATGGGGAGAAGCATGCATGGTAGGGTCTAATGGGGAGAAGCATGCATGGTAGGGTGTGACGGGGAGAGGCATGCATGGTAGGGTCTGATGGGGAGACGCATGCATGGTAGGGTGTGACGGGGAGAAGCATGCATGGTAGGATGTGACGGGGATAAGCATGCATGGTAAGGTGTGACAGGGAGAAGCATGCATGGTAGGGTGTGACTGGGAGAAGCGTGCATGGTAGGGTGTGACGGGGAGAAGCATGCATGGTAGGGTGTGAGTGTGACGGGGAGAAGCATGCATGGTAGGATGTGACGGGGAGAAGCATGCATGGTAGGATGTGACGGGGAGAAGCATGCATGGCAGGGCCTGGTGGGGAGAAGCATGCATGGTAGGGTGTGACGGGGAGAGGCATGCATGGTAGGGTGTGACGGGAGAAGCATGCATGGTAGGGTGTGACGGGGAGAAGCATGCATGGTAGGGTGTGACGGGGAGAAGAATGCATGGTAGGGTGTGACAGGGAGAGGCATGCATGGTAAGGTGTGACAGGGAGAAGCATGCATGGTAGGGTGTGACGGGGAGAAGCATGCATGGTAGGGCCTGATGGGGAGAAGCATGCATGGTAGGGTGTGATGGGGAGAAGCATGCATGGTAGGGCCTGATGGGGAGAAGCATGCATGGTAGGGTGTGACGGGGAGAAGCATGCATGGTAGGGTGTGACGGGGAGTAGCGTGCATGGTAGGGTCTGATGGGGAGAAGCATGCATGGTAGGGTGTGACGGGGAGAAGCATGCATGGTAGGGTGTGACGGGGAGTAGCGTGCATGGTAGGGTCTGATGGGGAGAAGCATGCATGGTAGGGTGTGACGGGGAGAAGCATGCATGGTAGGGTGTGACGGGGAGTAGCGTGCATGGTAGGGTCTGATGGGGAGAAGCATGCATAGTAGGGTGTGACAGGGAGAAGCATGCATGGTAGGGTGTGACGGGGAGAAGCATGTATGGTAAGGTGTGACAGGGAGAAACATGCATGGTAGGGCCTGATAGAGAGAAGCATGCATGGGAGGATCTGATGGGGAGACACATGCATGGTAGGGAGTGATAGGGAGAAGCATGCATGGTAGGATGTGATGGGGAGAGGCATGCATGCAGCAGCGTAACTATAGCACCGCAGCCCCCGCCACCGCGGGGGGGGGGGCGCTGTGCATGTGGGGGCGCCAGGGGCTGCGGTGCTATAGTTACACCCCCCCAATCCCCCGCAGACTTACCTATCTCGCTGGTCCCGGTGGCTCCGTTCTTCTGCTGAGGACCACCACAATATGGCCGCCCCCATATAGCACACTGTTCTCTGAAACTGTCTGCTGTATGGGGGCGGCCATTTTGTGGTGGTCCTCAGCAGAAGAACGGAGCCGCCAGGACCAGCGCGATAGGTAAGGCTGTGGGGGATTGGGGGGGGGGGGGTTTGCATGGGCGGAGGGGTGGGGGGGTAGGGGTGCTTGGCAGGGCGGTTGCGGCGGTGGGGGGGCGCCCCCCCTAACGGCGGGGGGGGGGGCACCCAAAATGTAGCTACGCCACTGCATGCATGGTAGGGTCTGATGGGGAGATGCATGCATGGTAGGGTGTGACTGGGAGAAGCATACATGGTAGGATGTGACGGGGAGAGGCATGCATGGTAGGGTCTGATGGGGAGAAGCATGCGTGGTAGGGTGTGACGGGGAGAAGCATGCATGGTAGGATGTGATGGGGATAAGCATGCATGGTAGGATGTGACGGGGAGAAGCATGCATGGCAGGGCCTGGTGGGGAGAAGCATGCATGGTAGGGCCTGATAAGGAAAAGCATGTATGATAGGACCTGACGGGGAGAAGCATGCATTATAGGGTGTGATGGGGAGAAGCATGCTTGGCAGGGCCTGATGGGGAGAAGCATGCATGGTAGGGCCTGAGGTGTAGAAGCATGCATGGTAGGGCCTGACAGAGAGAAACAGGCATGGTGGGGCCTGATGGGGAGAATCATGCATGGTAGGAACTGACGGGGAGAAGAATGCATGATAGGATGTGATGGGGAGAAGCATGCATGGTAGGGTGTGATGGGGAGAAGCATGCATGGTAGGATGTGACGGGGAGAAGCATGCATGGTAGGTCCTGATAGGGAGAAGCATGCATGGCAGGGCCTGACGGGGAGAAGCATGCATGGCAGGGCCTGGTGGGGAGAAGCATGTATGGTAGGGCCTGACAGGGAGAAGCATGCATGGTAGGGCCTGACGTAGAGAAGCATGTATGGTAGGAACTGATGGGGAGAAGCATGCATGATAGGATGTGATGGGGAGAAGCATGCATGGTAGGATGTGACGGGGAGAAGCATGCATGGCAGGGCCTGACGGGGAGTAGCATGCATGTTAGTAACTGATGGGGAGAAGCATGCATGGCAGGGCCTGGTGGGGAGAAGCATGCATCGTAGGGCCTGACGTGGAGAAGCATGCATGGTAGGGCCTGACATGGAGAAGCATGTATGGTAGGGCCTGACGGGGAGAAGCGTGCATGGTTGGGCCTGATGGGGAGTAGCATGCATGGTAGGAACTGATGGGGGGAAGCATGCATGGCAGGGCCTGGTGGGGAGAAGCATGCATGACAGGGCCTGGTGGGGAGAAGCATGCATGGTAGGGCCTGACGGGGAGAAGCATGTATGGTAGGGCCTGACAGGGAGAAGCACGCATAATAGGGCCTGACGGGGAGAAGCACGCATGGTAGGGTGTGACGGGGAGAAGCATGCATTTTAGGGCCTGACGGGGAGAAGCATGCATGATAGGATGTGATGGGGAGAAGCATGCATGGTAGGGTGTAACGGGGAGAAGCATGCATGGTAGGTCCTGATAGGGAGAAGCATGCATGGTAGGGCCTGACGGGGAGAAGCATGCATGGTAGGGCCTGACGGGGAGAAGCATGTATGGTAGGGCCTGACAAGGAGAAGCATGTATGGTAGGACCTGATAGGGAGAAGCATGCATGGTAGGATGTGACGGGGAGAAGCATGCATGGCAGGGCCTGGTGGGGAGAAGCATGCATGGTAGGGCCTGACGGGGAGAAGCATGCATGGTAGGGTCTGATGGGGAGAAGCATGCTTGGCAGGGCCTGATGGGGAGAAGCATGCATGGTAGGGCCTGACGGAGAGAAACAGGCATGGTGGGGCCTGATGGGGAGAATCATGCATGGTAGGAACTGACGGGGAGAAGAATGCATGATAGGATGTGATGGGGAGAAGCATGCATGGTAGGGTGTGATGGGGAGAAGCATGCATGGTAGGATGTGACGGGGAGAAGCATGCATGGTAGGTCCTGATAGGGAGAAGCATGCATGGCAGGGCCTGACGGGGAGAAGCATGCATGGCAGGGCCTGGTGGGGAGAAGCATGTATGGTAGGGCCTGACAGGGAGAAGCATGCATGGTAGGGCCTGACGTAGAGAAGCATGTATGGTAGGAACTGATGGGGAGAAGCATGCATGGTAGGATGTGACGGGGAGAAGCATGCATGGTAGGATGTGACGGGGAGAAGCATGCATGGTAGGAACTGATGGGGAGAAGCATGCATGGCAGGGCCTGGTGGGGAGAAGCATGCATCGTAGGGCCTGACGTGGAGAAGCATGCATGGTAGGGCCTGACATGGAGAAGCATGTATGGTAGGGCCTGACGGGGAGAAGCGTGCATGGTTGGGCCTGATGGGGAGTAGCATGCATGCTAGGAACTGATGGGGGGAAGCATGCATGGCAGGGCCTGGTGGGGAGAAGCATGCATGACAGGGCCTGGTGGGGAGAAGCATGCATGGTAGGGCCTGACGGGGAGAAGCATGTATGGTAGGGCCTGACAGGGAGAAGCACGCATAATAGGGCCTGACGGGGAGAAGCATGCATGGTAGGGTGTGACGGGGAGAAGCATGCATTTTAGGGCCTGACGGGGAGTAGCATGCATGATAGGATGTGATGGGGAGAAGCATGCATGGTAGGGTGTAACGGGGAGAAGAAGGCATGGTAGGTCCTGATAGGGAGAAGCATGCATGGTAGGGCCTGACGGGGAGAAGCATGCATGGTAGGGCCTGACGGGGAGAAGCATGTATGGTAGGGCCTGACAAGGAGAAGCATGTATGGTAGGACCTGATAGGGAGAAGCATGCATGGTAGGATGTGACGGGGAGAAGCATGCATGGCAGGGCCTGGTGGGGAGAAGCATGCATGGTAGGGCCTGATAAGGAGAAGCATGTATGGTAGGACCTGACGGGGAGAAGCATGCATGGTAGGGTCTGATGGGGAGAAGCATGCTTGGCAGGGCCTGATGGGGAGAAGCATGCATGGTAGGGCCTGACGGAGAGAAACAGGCATGGTGGGGCCTGATGGGGAGAATCATGCATGGTAGGAACTGACAGGGAGAAGAATGCATGATAGGATGTGATGGGGAGAAGCATGCATGGTAGGGTGTGATGGGGAGAAGCATGCATGGTAGGATGTGACGGGGAGAAGCATGCATGGTAGGTCCTGATAGGGAGAAGCATGCATGGCAGGGCCTGACGGGGAGAAGCATGCATGGCAGGGCCTGGTGGGGAGAAGCATGTATGGTAGGGCCTGACAGGGAGAAGCATGCATGGTAGGGCCTGACGTAGAGAAGCATGTATGGTAGGAACTGATGGGGAGAAGCATGCATGATAGGATGTGATGGGGAGAAGCATGCATGGTAGGATGTGACGGGGAGAAGCATGCATGGCAGGGCCTGACGGGGAGTAGCATGCATGGTAGGAACTGATGGGGAGAAGCATGCATGGCAGGGCCTGGTGGGGAGAAGCATGCATCGTAGGGCCTGACGTGGAGAAGCATGCATGGTAGGGCCTGACATGGAGAAGCATGTATGGTAGGGCCTGACGGGGAGAAGCGTGCATGGTTGGGCCTGATGGGGAGTAGCATGCATGGTAGGAACTGATGGGGGGAAGCATGCATGGCAGGGCCTGGTGGGGAGAAGCATGCATGACAGGGCCTGGTGGGGAGAAGCATGCATGGTAGTGCCTGACGGGGAGAAGCATGTATGGTAGGGCCTGACAGGGAGAAGCACGCATGGTAGGGCCTGACGGGGAGAAGCACGCATGGTAGGGTGTGACGGGGAGAAGCATGCATTTTAGGGCCTGACGGGGAGAAGCATGCATGATAGGATGTGATGGGGAGAAGCATGCATGGTAGGGTGTAACGGGGAGAAGCATGCATGGTAGGTCCTGATAGGGAGAAGCATGCATGGTAGGGCCTGACGGGGAGAAGCATGCATGGTAGGGCCTGACGGGGAGAAGCATGTATGGTAGGGCCTGACAGGGAGAAGCGCGCATGGTAGGGCCTGACGGGGAGAAGCATGTATGGTAGGGCCTGACAGGGAGAAGCATGCATGGTAGAATGTGACGGGGAGAAGCATGCATGGTAGGACCTGATGGGGAGAAGCATGTATGGTAGGGCCTGATGGGCAGAAGCATGCCTGGTATGGCCTGGCTGGGAGAAGCATGCATGGTAGGGCCTGACGGAGAGAAGCATGCATGGTGGGGCCTGATGGGGAGAAGCATGCATGGTAGGGCCTGACGGAGAGAAGCATGCATGGTAGGGCCTGATAGGGAGACTCATGCGTGGTAGGAACTGATGGGGAGAAGCATGCATGTTAGGGCCTGACGGGGAGAAGCATGCATGTTAGGGCCTGACGGGGAGAAGCGTGCATGGTAGGGCCTGACGGGGAGAAGCGTGCATGGTAGGGCCTGACAGGGAGAAGCATGCATGGTAGGAACTGATGGAGAGAAGCATGTATGGTAGCGCCTGACCGGGAGAGGCATGAGTGGTAGGGCCTGATGGGGAGACGCATGCATGGTAGGCCATGTTGGAAGAAGCATGCATGGTAGGGCCAGATGGGGAGAGGCATGCATGGTAGGGCCTGATGGGGAGACGCATGCATGGTAGGGGCCTGATGGGGAGAAGCATGCATGGTAGGGGCCTGATGGGGAGAAGCATGCATGGTAGCGCCTGACTGGTAGAAGCATGAATGGTGGGGCCTGATGGGGAGAATCGTTTAACCCTTAATTCCAGCATTGCAGGGTAGGAGGCGCTGTGGTGGCAATTGTTAATTATCTTTTTAAATTACTTTCACTTGTCACTTCTCTCCTTTGAAGCCTGTGTCTCTCCCCCCCCCCCCCTCTTCATCATTCTGTTGCTGATACCTGATCACCTTGTACTTCATGAAACAATTATCAACATTGCTGCTGAACAGATCTATGTAGTGTGGGGCAGCAGGAGATTGGTTAGGCATTGGCCGCAAACTACATAGACCTGCTCATCCTGGTTTTGGCAGTATATTGAAATGTGTTATTTAAGAAGGGTATTGTAAGTAAATAAGAAAGATCTCTGAAGTTAAATGCAATTCCCGCTAAGAGTTATGAGACTGAAGGCTGTTGGTACTGTAGCAGGGATGATGGCCCCCTGCCTTAGTGCTGACTGGTTTGGTGGATAAGGCATACCTCCTAACTGTCCCGATTTTCATGGGACTGTCCTGTGTCTCAACAAGGGCCGGCAGTGTCCCACGTGAGGGGGCTACTTGAGAGTCCTGAGGGGTTGGTTCAGACTTCAATCCAGGATCCTTTTAGGTGGTGGGTATCATGCAGCAAATCCCTGATGCTTTTTGCTACACTAGGTAGGTTTGATACCTAGTGTAGAGAAACACGTCAGTCATTTGCTGGTTGACACCCACCACCTAAAAGGATCCTGGACAAAAGCCTGCACCATCTCACAGGCACGACGGGTATTACACTACCACAATTTCCCCAGCTGCATACCCCTTTGTGTATAAGGAAACAGGTGCCACGCCATCTTCACAGAATCTCCCTGGAATCTTGGTTACAGCTACTACTCGCTTTGGGCCCACCACATGGATACATAAACGGATAAAGACGCCTTGTTATTCCATTCCGGGGTGGTAACTATTTCTCTGAATAGGGGAACATGTAGGAACGGGTACATGTAGGAACGGACTCTCCAGGCCATTTGATGCATTGTGGATGCCAATTTAATTTATCTGTTATACTGCGGTGTGTTATTTTATTGTTATCATATGTTATATTATATTATATTAAATTATAAGACCATCCAATTTCTATATATTATTTTTCATTTATTTAATTTTGGTTTAGCACTGCTGTTTCCTTCTTTTTCGTATATATACTTTGCACACAGGACTAAGGGCCTTATTGTGTTTGGTACGGTGGGACCGTATACGGGCGGATCGGGTTTTTTTTTCATTTGTGCATGCATATCTTTATCAATGCGCATGTGCGGCGACCTCACACCGCTCACGGACGGGTCTCTCGAAAAAACCTGTTCGCAAGAACACGGTCATTGTGGGTGGCATGTGGCCATTTTTATGGGAGCGGCCGGAATAATGAGGAAAACTGGGCGTAAAAATGGGCGTACACGGGGGTGTGCACACAAAATGCACGTTGCCACAACCGCCTCAATCGGCGAACGCATTTTGGCCCAAAAACAGGCGGACACCAAAGATAGCTCCAGACCACCCCTAGAGATACCGCATGACAGTGGACGCCTGGGTCTGCTAATTAACGCTGATTACTACACCTGAATGTAATAACCAATGCTGCAGCCTATTAAGTGAAAACCATGATTTCACTACCTGCAAGCCACACACAGCACTCAAACACATTGGAAGCTTATCTTTCTACACTTCTCTACATGTAAAGGTTGGTTTAATTTTAGGTAATAATCATGCTATGACCTGCTTATGTTAAGGTAGTTATTTTATAACCATCTACACCCATTCAGAAAGTGTTTTTGTATACTTTAAAAAGCAGGACACTCAATTCACAGGAGTCGACATGTGTCAACCTTTTCACTGTGACACAAACATACCAGTTTTTTATTATGAAAAAGACACATAAACCACGTCTAATGGTGTGTACACACGGGTGCGATATGGTTCCGATGTTGCCGATATAGTGCACATCGGAAGCCATATCGCATACCGATTGTGTACCTTTCAGGGCTTGCGAGCCCGATGCGCTGCCGATGCGCGCTCCCGAGTGAGCGCAAATCGGCAGCGACATAGTGAGGGCAGGCAAGACTATATAGTGCAGATCTGCACTATACAGTCTTTGTGCCTGAATACTCACTATAGCTCCGGCGGCCAGAGGGAGAGGGGCTTCTCCTGTGGCTGCGCTGCAGGGCTGATGACCCGGAAGAAGTCCGCCTAAAGAGGAGGGCGGGGGGTGTGGCCTGATGTCTGCACGGCGGGGGGGAAGCTGTTTGATGTGCCGCGGCGCCGGGTGTCGCAGCACGCTGACATCCCGGCACCCTGGTGACAGGTACTGTCCTCTGCTCTCCTTCATGGTCCCACACGGTCGACATGCTGCCGTGCGATGCGAGTCCCGATGCCATCAGATCGCATCGGGACTCGCATCGCACGGCAGCATGTCGACCGTGTGTACACACCATAAGAGCAACAAGGATTTTTTTGGACTCAATTTCTACTTGCAATGGTGGAATGGGATGCAGTTAAAATCCCGGCGGTCGGGATCCCGGCGTTCAGAATCCCGACGCTGGAATCCCGACCGACGAAATCCTGACACTTTCTCCCTCCGTGGGTGTCCACGACACCCCTGGAGGGAGAATAAACTAGTGTGCCGAGCGTAGCGAGGCACCGGGCCCGCTGCGTGGCGAGCGCAGCAAGCCCGCAAGGGGGGGCGATCCACGTCCCCCCCTTGTCGGCATTTCGAGTGTCGGGATTCCGGCGTCGGGATTCTGAACGTCGGGATCCCGACCGCCGGGATTCAGTACGGAATCCAGTGGAGCAATGTCCTAAGGCCATGGCCACTATTTTGCACACAATCTGTATATTTTTGCCCAACAACATACATGATGCACTTTCATATCTGCTCTGAACTTTATGTAGCACACTCTGTATGTAAGATGCCACCAAGCACATTATTGCAGTCACATATCTCTAACAAAGGATCCCAGCATCTGCCTATCACACTCTAAAGTCTTATTTTAAACAATATTAGAACATGTTTGCATGTGGCGTGCGCTGAGATATACGGAAGGTGTCGGTGGGAAAATGGACGAGATCCGTCTGTGCACTGTGGCGTACGCTCTGATGTATGCCAGGTATCGGTGGCTGAGAGGGAGATCCGTCCGTACATGGTGGCGTACGCTCAAGTGTACGCCACTCCCCATTGTCGGTGTCTGTGACCGTCCGTGTGCGGCTGTTCTGTGGGTGGACTTACAGGAAACGTACAGTGTGACGGACCGTACGTACATTTCACCGTACCAACCAGAATAACCCCCTATGTACCTTGTTTTTTTTAAGAAGCTGCTGGGGAAACCACTCGTACTAAGCGCCCCAGTTCTAACCCTCCGAGCAGGGCTAGTCCTATATTCTCTCACTGTTGAGGACATACAAGTACTAGTATGTTCTGGCATCCACAGCACATTAGAACATGCTATGCACAAAAAAGAAATTGTTAAATAAAAAATAAATAAAAACCAGTGCCAGGACAGTTGGGACAGTGCCAGGATAGTTGGGACAGTGCCAGGACAGTTGGGACAGTGCCAGGACAGTTGGGACAGTGCCAGGACAGTTGGGACAGTGCCAGGATAGTTGGCACAGTGCCAGGATAGTTGGGACAGTGCCAGGATAGTTGGGACAGTGCCAGGATAGTTGGGACAGTGCCAGGATAGTTGAGACAGTGCCAGGTCCTGGAAGTCTCTTGAACCCCTTTCACATTGCATGTTGTAACTGTATATTACCATTTCAATACCGTTTTTTTAACATTCACATTCAACCCATTTCACCCATAGAAAGCAGTGAATGTCATTTTAAATGGACATTTCTGAGACACAGGCTCACATATGACATTTTTACAGCATAAAAAGGAGGGGGTGGGTAAAGATAAAAATAAAGTAAGGCAAAATAAATAAGTAGAAATAAATAAATAGGGTAAAAATAAAGTCTCCTCTCTGCACAGTATGCATGGGGGATGCTATCAGAGGCATCCCCCGGGAAAGACCACCCCCCCGGGGTCTTGTCCAGGTCCGGTTTTACTTAGTCCCGAAATGATGGTCCTGACTATTCCATTGAGACAGGCTTTGTTATTTATTTTTTATGATCGCCAGTTTTTTTTTTGCTGATTTTTTAATTATTTAGATAGATAACATTTTCCCACAAACAACTTCTGCTTTCATCTACTAATTAAAAAAACTCCCCTCTGCACAAAAAAGGAAAAAAAATCGATGTGAAAGGAAGTGCGCACAAAATTCCGCCTGCAACTTGTGGTGTAGGGGCGGCCTGTGAAACTCCCTACAGCACTCGGGGCCTTATTCTGATCGGTGCGGCCGGATCCGATTATGCGGCCAGGACCGTGCGTGCGAAACCCCACCTTCCATACGGATCGCCAACTCCGTCCGTACGCGGTAAGAAGCTGGCCGAACGGACCGCACGTGTATTTTTCACGGAATACGCCTCCTCCATCTAAGGGAACCTCCCCCATCATTCGATGGTCGCAGACCATCGAATGCAGGACCGAGTGCTCCACCAGCTCCCGCAACCTCAGACTACACGGACAATTCTCCGTGCAATAGCAGGGATCTGGGCGGGCAGCTGACATCCGGCGATGTCATATGTCCGCCTCCTACACGTGCGTCACGGCCGCATTACCATACGTACGCCCAGCGTTTGCATGGGAACGCCCATGAAACGCGGGGCGTATGCATATGGTAATGAGCCCAAATAGCCCTTCACGCCCCTCTCCACCCCCTGTTCGGAGTGTTCACATTTCATGCGGGATTTGGCCGTACGCCCCGCTCGCACATGCGCAGAGACGCCTCTGCACATGCGCAGATACAAAACATCGGCGTCCCGAACGCACGCGGATATATCCGCACTGACCAGAATAAGGGCCTCGGAGAGGTGTCAGGTGCAGTATAACCACCGCTATTGGACCTTTACAATGAACATCTGTATCAGATGCTAAGTGCTTGTTATTATTATTATTATTATTAAGTGTGGCTTTTAATTTTCTTACACATTGGTCTGATAACCTTCAGGTGTGTGTGCATAGATGTGGCAGGTTCCGGCTTGTGCAAAAGGGAGGTTATTCTAGTTGGATCACTCCCCTGTGTGCACATGTGCGCAGCCGCGTTGTGCGAGCAGGCCATGGCGGATACATTATTCGCTGGCCGCTTGCACATCTCACTGCGGGTGGGGGGTGATGGGCCATGCTCCCTTCATTGGGGTTCCCATGTAAATGCACCAGTGATGCGGGGGCCAGGGGGGCCGGCAGCTGGCATCAGCGGATGTCAGCTGCTTGCCCCGCTTCCCGTAACAGGGACCGGCAGATCTACCAGAGAGCGGCGCCTTAGATCTGCGAGCGCTGTAGAAATCATTCGATGATCGGCGACCATGACATGATTTTGCCCCCACATGCAAGGCACGAATGGCTGTTTATGCGAAACCTCCATTTGCATATGTGCGGGGAAATTGGCGTGCAAAGGGGGCGGACGGACATGTGGGCGGCGTTTAGTCAACCAGAATAACCTCCAAGATCTGTCTGTAAGTCAGCCTGCTGGGGTCAGCTCCAGTAGCGCACGCAGGGGGGGTTTCTGGGTACCCAGAAACCCCCCCAGGAGTCTAAGGGCCCTATGATAAAAGCTGAGGGTCCCCTCTTTCCATGGGTACAAGAATTTTCAAAATCGGCCCTTGGGAACCGGAGATATCTGACTTCAAAGCAGTGGTCCCCATCCAAGCCTGTTAATTGCTCTTCCGAGTCAGATATTTCAGGTTCTGTCTGACTCAGAGTTTCGCTGAGGATATATTCCAAAAGCTGGGACTCTCCCCCATTGGAGGACACTAGTAACTTGTCTCTACTGTTGCCAGAACCAGAGATATCAGCCTTCCAGCAGCTGGTTACTGCTCCAGCTCCACACACCTGGTATGTAGTATTATATACTCGTGGGCAGATTGCTCTGCCTCCTGAACTCTCATCCCCTAGTCCCCATTACCGTTTGGTAGGTGGGATTCTCTAGTTTTTAAATCCATTAAAATCTAATAAATGTATTTCTGGGAACTGGAGATATCTGCAGTCAAGCAAGCTGTCTCCCACCAGAAAATTATGAATAATAAGCCCACTCCACTATTCACCTCTCCTCTGCATATTAAACAAAACATCCTCTACCACCCTGGAAGTTATGTGTCAGGGCCCCTTCATTCAGCCCAGTGCCCCCTTCTCCCACCCCATCTCCCACCATCTGTGCAGTAAAGGGGTAATTAATGGAAATTACTGATCCAGGCCCTACATGCTGAGCAGTTGATATAATACCCCCCTACCACCCGGGGGACATCAAAGCTTCCCCCACCTCTACCGCTGGAGGATCAGTAGTGGCCCCAATACATTGCTATGCCCAGGGGTCTACACTGCTGTTGACGCCCCTGTATGTATATATATATATATATATATATATATATATATATATATACATACAGATTGATCCGGCACTCCCAGGGTTAAAAATGCAGCTTGCTCTGGTGCCCTTCCAGCATAAACAGCGATATAGACAATCTTGTAGCGAGGGCGGCACTCTGAGACTTCATAAGAATTTTCAAAATGCTTTATTGCATATCAATACACCGACACAGTGTTTCGAGCTACTGCTCGTCCTCAGGGCATGACAAACTATCATACAATACACAGTAAAATACCCAAAAACGTGAATATCCCCGCCCACACATAATTGCATACTCACCTGGATCAGCTGTCCCCGCCGTCCTGTTGGCGCGAAGTCGGACCGTCCGGTCACTCACTCAGGCTTCCTGGTTGCGTCACAGCCGCAACCAGGAAGCCTGAGTGAGTGACCGGACGGTCCGACTTCGCGCCAACAGGACGGCGGGGACAGCTGATCCAGGTGAGTATGCAATTATGTGTGGGCGGGGATATTCACGTTTTTGGGTATTTTACTGTGTATTGTATGATAGTTTGTCATGCCCTGAGGACGAGCAGTAGCTCGAAACACTGTGTCGGTGTATTGATATGCAATAAAGCATTTTGAAAATTCTTATGAAGTCTCAGAGTGCCGCCCTCGCTACAAGATTGTCTATATATATATATATATATATACTTTTATGCCGGCACTCCCAATCTCCAGGTACAGCGGGTCCGGTGCACTCCACAGCAAAACAAACAAACGTCCAATGAAGGAGGCACACGGAGAAATAATTTCAAACAACGACTGTATTAGGGCATAACAGTATTCGAGCGCTTTCGGGGAAACCTCCCCGTCGTCAGGATATCAGCCCTTACACCAGGAAAGTGAAAATCCAAATATATATATATTGGTCTATCTATAATACTTTAACTGACCCGGCATATACTGGGTCACCTAAGTGTCCATCTCCGTGCTTTGCTCCGCCCCTCTGGAAACCCCCTTCTAAAAATCCTGCGTTTGCCACTGAGCTCGGAGGTGAGACACGCGGCGCATTACCACTAGTCTGGTGCGCTGTGGTTCGTGCATGGATCGCTGGAGGGGGAGTGTCCTGTCCTTGGCTCCCGCGACCTAGATGTTAATACAGAAGGTCGACACAAGCATTAGGTCGACAATGGCAAGGTTAATGGTCAAACGGTCGACATGAGTATTTTTTTATTTATGCCAACATGTGCCGACAGGCGGTATTTTATGCCCTACCATACACTAGGGCATGGAGGGAGAAAAGAATAGTGTGCCGATCGTAGCGAGCCATGGGAGGGGGCACGATACACGTTGCCAGTGTCCATGTCGACTATGTCAACATTCAGTTAAAAAACTGTAAAAAACTCACGTTGACCTTTTATCTGTCGATCGAATGCTTTGGTCGACCTTCCAACTCTGTCAACCTTAGCCAGACTTATGGCCTGCTGATCTTTAGTAGTTGATGCAATGCCTGTCGACCTAAAGTTGGTTGACACAGTGACCTATACCCACCTTACATATTGAACCCTCCTCATACATCTCCCCCTTGGAGTGTTTCTTGTACTTGGCACTGTACCGGCTTTCCCCGCTCGGTATGTGGCAAGAGAAAACAGCTTTATTTCAGCAGCATACTGTATAAGGACATCACGGCTTTCATATAAAACACATGTATTTGGTATCCTCATACTGTACATAGAAGTAGCTGAATACATTCTGTGGCCAATGTACAGTGTGTCTCTGTTATTGAATATCAGCAACAAGGGAAATATTACTGTGAATATCTGTCTTTCATTACCTTCGCCTGCATGCTCAGCATTTCATGTTACTTGTCCAACAGATAATGAGGTGCAGTTCTGTCTACGCAAGATAAAGGTTATATTTCTATGAACGTATTATTACGATTATATAGTGTGACACGGATCACAAACACGGGGACTCAGATCTTTATTTTCAACTGCAGGTCACAGCATTCCAGGTTAATTCCCCATGCATTCATAATAACAGGCTGTAGCATACAGGCAACCACAGCACAGCAGACTCTTGAAAGGCTCCAAAAGTCCCTACCATAGTCCATGCACCCCGGCCTATCACTTGGGGCGGCTAATCCACCATCAAGAGCAACATGACTCTGCCCTGGAAATCCTTATAGCAGGAAATCCCAGGTGCTGCTGATTACACACCTGGGTTCTACTACTGCTGTAAAACCTGGTCTGGATCCTCCACATTACTTTCATGTCATGTCTCTGCCACACTAGGGACTGATGATGACTTAGTTAGGAGCTTATTGGCTGGTACTTTATCTGTCTGCGCTTGAACACTCTCTTGCCGAGTCTTTATTTCAGTCTTGCTAAGTATATATGTAACTGCTGTATGGGGACTATTCCTTCATCTTTATGGGCCTGTTACATACAGCTGCGTCCTCACTTACTGGTTGTCTATACACCATATGCGCGCGATGCCCGGAGCGGAGGAGATGCAGCTGCTCACAGTGTACTGGAGATGCTGTGGCTTAAATGGCATATAAATTGGTTTTATACAGATGTAGCCGGGCTCATCTTTGCAGGGGATCTACCGCCATCCCCCGCCAGCGGCCGGCTACTGCCAGGGGCACGCGCGCGAGACGTGCACGCGCCCCGTGGCAACGGAGCAATTCGATCCTGATTCGATCCCTATGCGACCCCGATGGAATCGGGATTGAATAGAAAATAAATTGCACGATGTGTACAGGGCTTTAGGGTCAGAGTTAACAACAAGGGATATTTGTGGTATCACTCATTACGACTGTTAAATGGTATTTCAGCCAATCAGTTTCTGTGTTTGAAAAATGACGGGAGCTGATGCGCTGAAGCCTTATTTATCATTTGTAGCGGGTGATAACAAAAATATCACTCGATGTTAAATTTTCCCCTTAATTGCCAATGTGACAGTGTAATGGTTAGCATTACTGCCTCACAGCACTGAGGTCATGGGTTCTATCCCCACCATGTGTTATATATACGGGGCAGTACGGATGGTGTAATAGTTACATTACTGCCTCACAGCACTGAGGTCATGGGTTCTATTCCCACCATGTGTTATATATACGGGGCAGTACGGATGGTGTAATGGTTAGCATTACTGCCTGACAGCACTGAGGTCATGGGTTCTATCCCCACCATGTGTTATATATACGGGGCAGTACGGACGGTGTAATGGTTATAGCATTACTGCCTCACAGCACTGAGGTCATGGGTTCTATCCCCACCATGTGTTATATATACGGGGCAGTACGGATAGTGTAATGGTTACATTACTGCCTCACAGCACTGAGGTCATGGGTTCTATCCCCACCATGTGTTATATATACGGGGCAGTACGGATGGTGTAATGGTTACATTACTGCCTCACAGCACTGAGGTCATGGGTTCTATCCCCACCATGTGTTATATATACGGGGCAGTACGGATGGTGTAATGGTTACATTACTGTCTCACAGTGCTGAGGTCATGGGTTCTATCCCCACCATGTGTTATATATACGGGGCAGTATGGACAGTGTAATGGTTAGCATTACTGCCTCACAGCACTGAGGTCATGGGTTTAATACCCACCATGTGTTATATATACAGGGCAGTACGGACGGTGTAATGGTTAGCATTACTGCCTCACAGCGCTGAGGTCATGGGCTCTATCCCCACCATGTGTTATATATACGGGGCAGTACGGACGGTGTAATGGTTACATTACTGCCTCACAGCACTGAGGTCATGGGTTCTATCCCCACCATGTGTTATATATACAGGGCAGTACGGACGGTGTAATGGTTAGCATTACTGCCTCACAGCACTGAGGTCATGGGTTCTATTCCCACTATGTGTTATATATACGGGGCACTACGGACGGTGTAATGGTTAGCATTACTGCCTCACAGCACTGAGGTCATGGGTTATATCCCCACCATGTGTTATATATATACGGGGCAGTACGGATGGTGTAATGGTTAGCATTACTGCCTCACAGCACTGAGGTCATGGGTTCTATCCCCACCATGTGTTATATATACGGGGCAGTACGGACGGTGTAATGGTTACATTACTGCCTCACAGCACTGAGGTCATGGGTTCTATCCCCACCATGTGTTATATATACGGGGCAGTACGGATGGTGTAATGGTTACATTACTGCCTCACAGCGCTGAGGTCATGGGTTCTATTCCCACCACGTGTTATATATACGGGGCAGTACGGATGGTGTAATGGTTACATTACTGCCTCACAGCACTGAGGTCATGGGTTCTATCCCCACCATGTGTTATATATACAGGGCAGTACGGACGGTGTAATGGTTACATTACTGCCTCACAGCGCTGAGGTCATGGGTTCTATCCCCACCATGTGTTATATATACAGGGCAGTACGGATGGTGTAATGGTTAGCATTACTGCCTCACAGCGCTGAGGTCATGGGTTCTATCCCCACCATGTGTTATATATACGGGGCAGTACGGATGGTGTAATGGTTACATTACTGCCTCACAGCGCTGAGGTCATGGGTTCTATCCCCACCATGTGTTATATATACGGGGCAGTACGGACAGTGTAATGGTTACATTACTGCCACACAGCACTGAGGTCATGGGTTCTATTCCCACCATGTGTTATATATACGGGGCAGAACCAGGGGCTGGCTGGCAACTTTAGGCCTGGGGGGCAAGTCCAGAGCACTGGCCCATGAGTAACAGCGTTTGGCTGAGAAAACCCCCTGCTCTCCCTGTGTAATAACAACAACGGGATGCAGTTGAAATCCCGGCGTTCAAAATTCCGACGCTTGAATCCCGAACGCCAAAATCCCGACACATTCTCCCCCCGTGGGTGTCCACTTCACCCACAGAGGGAGAATAAATTAGTGTGCCAAGCGTAGCGAGGCACCGGGCCCACTGTGTGGCGAGCACAGCAAGCCCGCAAGGGGGGGGGCGATCCACATCCCGCCCCTTGTCGGGATTTCGGCGGTCGGGATTTTGAACGCCAGGATTTCATACCAATCCCGCAGCAGCAGCAGGACCCCGCAGGCTGCTCCTCTACTATAATAATAAACTAGGACACCACATGCTGCTTCCCCTGTATAAAAAAATAGGACACCACAGGCTGCTCCCCCTGCATAATAACACAACACCACAGGCTGCTCCCCCTGCATAATAACAGGACACCACAGGCTGCTCCCCCTGCATAATAACACGACACCACAGGCTGCTCCCCCTGCATAATAACACGACACCACAGGCTGCTCCCCCTGCATGATAACACGACACCATAGGCTGCTCCCCCTGCATAATAACACAACACACCACAGGCTGCTCCCCCTGCATAATAACACAACACACCACAGGCTGCTCCCCCTGCATAATAACACAACACACCACAGGCTGCTCCCCCTGCATAATAACACAACACACCACAGGCTGCTCCCCCTGCATAATAACACGACACACCACAGGCTGCTCCCCCTGCATAATAACACGACACACCACAGGCTGCTCCCCCTGCATAATAACACGACACACCACAGGCTGCTCCCCCTGCATAATAACATGACACACCACAGGCTGCTCCCCCTGCATAATAACACGACACACCACAGGCTGCTCCCCCTGCATAATAACAGGACACCACAGGCTGCTCCCCCTGCATAATAACACGACACACCACAGGCTGCTCCCCCTGCATAATAACATGACACACCACAGGCTGCTCCCCCTGCATAATAACACAACACACCACAGGCTGCTCTCCCTGCATAATAACACGACACCACAGGCTTCTCCCCTGCATAACTGGACACCACAGACTGCTCCCCCTGCATAATAAGGACATCACAGACTGCTCCCCCTGCATAATAAGGACACCACAGACTGCTCCCTCTGCATAATAATGACACCACAGACTGCTTCCCCTGCATAATAATGACATCACAGACTGCTCCCCCTGCATAATAAACAATGCCACAGGCTACTCCACCTGCATAATATCAGGACACCACAAGCTACTCCCCCTGCATTACAGGACTGAAGAGTCAGGACATCACAGGCTTCTCCTCAGTCCTGTTCTTCCCCTGTACAGATGCTCTTACCTGAGGCAGTGAGGCTGGGATCTTCACTCCCACTGGGCGGACACCACAGGCTTCTCCTGCAGCACTAGCAGGGGGGAGGTGGACGCACAGGCCGGCCGCCGAAAGTAGGGTGCCGTGCGATGTTCGGCACAGGCAGGCTGCTTGTTGCTGCCAGGCGCTGGCCTCTCGTCCTGCCCACAGCTCCGCCCCCTAGCGGCCTCCTGCACTCTCTAGATATGTCCCCAATGCAGGAGGCCGGCGGCCATTTTCTTAAAGCCCGGACAGAGGGAGCTAATGACCCGGGGAACGTGGCCGATACTCAAGTCACTGGACCACCAGGCGGCCCTCGTACTGATTGACAAAGCGGCCCGGGGGGCACATGGCACCCTGCCCCCCGGCCCAGCCCGCCCCTGGGCAGAACGGATGGTGTAATGGTTAGCATTACTGCCTCACAGCACTGAGGTCATGGGTTCTATCCCCACCATGTGTTATATATACGGGGCAGTACGGATGGTGTAATGGTTAGCATTACTGCCACACAGCACTGAGGTCATGGGTTCTATTCCCACCATGTGTTATATATACGGGGCAGTACGGATGGTGTAATGGTTAGCATTACTGCCACACAGCACTGAGGTCATGGGTTCTATTCCCACCATGTGTTATATATACGGGGCAGCACGGATGGTGTAATGGTTAGCATTACTGCCTCACAGCACTGAGGTCATGGGTTCTATCCCCACCATGTGTTATATATACGGGGCAGTATGGACGGTGTAATGGTTACATTACTGCCTCACAGCACTGACATCATGGGTTCTATCCCCACCATGTGTTACATTACTGCCTCACAGCACTGACATCATGGGTTCTATCCCCACCATGTGAACGGATGGTGTAATGGTTAGCATTACTGCCTCACAGCACTGAGGTCATGGGTTCTATCCCCACCATGTGTTATATATATACGGGGCAGTACGGATGGTGTAATGGTTAGCATTACTGCCACACAGCACTGAGGTCATGGGTTCTATTCCCACCATGTGTTATATATACGGGGCAGCACGGATGGTGTAATGGTTAGCATTACTGCCTCACAGCACTGAGGTCATGGGTTCTATCCCCACCATGTGTTATATATACGGGGCAGTATGGACGGTGTAATGGTTACATTACTGCCTCACAGCACTGAGGTCATGGGTTCTATCCCCACCATGTGTTACATTACTGCCTCACAGCACTGACATCATGGGTTCTATCCCCACCATGTGAACGGATGGTGTAATGGTTAGCATTACTGCCTCACAGCACTGAGGTCATGGGTTCTATCCCCACCATGTGTTATATATACGGGGCAGTACGGATGGTGTAATGGTTAGCATTACTGCCACACAGCACTGAGGTCATGGGTTCTATTCCCACCATGTGTTATATATACGGGGCAGTATGGACGGTGTAATGGTTACATTACTGCCTCACAGTACTGATGTCATGGGTTCTATCCCCACCATGTGTTATATATACGGGGCAGTATGGACAGTGTAATGGTTAGCATTACTGCCTCACAGCACTGAGGTCATGGGTTCTATCCCCACCATGTGTTATATATACGGGGCAGTACGGACGGTGTAATGGTTAGCATTACTGCCTCACAGCACTGAGGTCATGGGTTCTATTCCCACCATGTGTTATATATACGGGGCAGAACGGACGGTGTAATGGTTAGCATTACTGCCTCACAGCACTGAGGTCATGGGTTCTATCCCCACCATGTGTTGTATATACGGGGCAGTACGGATGGTGTAATGGTTAGCATTACTGCCTCACAGCACTGAGGTCATGGGTTTGATACCCACCATGGTCCTAACTGTGCGGAGTTTGTATATTCGCCCCGTGCTTGCGTGGGTTTCCTCTGGGTACTCCGGTTCTCTCCCACAATCCAAAAATATACTGGTAAGTTAATTGGCTCCCAAAAATTAACCCTAGAATGTCTGTGTGTGCATGTACATGTGGTAGGGAATATAGATTGTTGCTCCACTGGGGCAGGGACTGATGTGAATGGTCATATATTCTCTTTAAAGCGCTGCGGAATATGTGTGCGCTATATAAGAAACTGTTAATAAATAAATTATACCAATTAACAGCTTTACTTTCATTTATTTGTCTCCATTTGGGAAATAATGAATAAGTTCATCTTTTCTGTACATGGCTCTTTGGCCCCGTCCATGCTCTCATCGACATCTCACCATATGTTGTTGCTGTTGCTTCTATTTAACTTTTTTTATTTTTGCTTTGAGATTTGTCTGACACTTGAGTTTAGGAACATTTGGCTTATCAATTACTGATGATTGGGGAGATTTTTCTCCTGTAAAGCAGGAAGTCAGGAAAACATCTGGATTTTTATTTGCCACTAACACGTTGAATAATACATCCGCAATCACTTTGCATAGTTTTTTCATATTTCAGTCTTTAGCTTGACCTATTGTTCTCCCAAAAAAAAAAAACATGAACCCATCGGGAACAGGAAAACACTTTGAAGAACCATAAAAAGATTTTAAGTAAGACACACAACAATACTTAGAGGTCTAATGGAAATGAATATCCGTTCATTAAGTGTGTTTTTTCAGCAGACCAGAAACTGTTGCTCCCGGTTTCCACGGCAACCATTTACACAGAACATCAGACATCCAGCTCATTTGAATTAAAAGAAATAACTTTAACTTTGACGTCCCCCCAAACCTCACCCAGTGGGTGTAGAGCTGACATTCTTTACAATGTTTAATGGTCTGGGTGACTTAATGTTTGTACAAGTAGGAATGTCACCAGATTCCTACTTGGAACAAAAGTACTCACTGAACTCAGTAATCTAGCTAATGTTGTTTTAATGGATGTTGAATGTCGGTCCAAAAACACTATATTTAGTCTACCATTTCACCGTATATAAATTAAAAAATAGAAAGAGCTTTTGTTTCGGCTGCAAAAAAAAACCCAAAACATTATTTACATGTTGTAGTTCAGGAAATGACCAGTATTATTAGTTAATTGCTGGAATTAATCATGGAATATTAAGCAACATTTTAAACTGGAATGTTTTTTTAAATTTGAAAAAAAAAGTATTATTTTTATTTTATTTTATTTTGGATTTCATTCAAGTATATTTAGTTTTATTGTTCTGGTGAAGTTTATCTTACAGATGTTTTGAAAGTTTGGCATCATGTAGGACACATACTGTAACGATAGCAGGACCATCTCCCTCTTGTTTTAATCAGAGAATCTAAGATAAATATAGTTGTAATGATTAACCGCTTTACCGCGGCCAAATCTGCCTTTGAAGTTAGTATGGGAATAACTCCCCCCCCCAAAAAAAATTAAAGTCCAAAGATCACAGCCGGCTCACCTTGATAAATTTAGACTGGTATATATGTTGAAATAGTATTTTGTTTGCATTTCAAGCTAGAAAATAACACTTAGGGCCTTATTCAGGCCTGTTCACTAGGCAGGTCTGAATCAGGCCTGACTAGCATATGTGTTTTTGTACACATCCCCCCACCGCCCGCATCTACTTGCTATCATGCATGGTGATGCGTACAAGAACACATCCCCTCACACGCAGCCGCCTCTTTCCCTCCCCTGCCTGTCCATACTCCCTGGCGAGGTCGATACTCGCTGAAATCTTTTTCACAGGGGTCTTCAAATACGCTAATTCTACCATGCGTAGACCCAAACAATCGACCCCAGACGATTGAGCCTGAATTGAGCCCTTAATCTTCTGTATGCTTTTGAAATTTACTGTATTATATATGTTACTTTATAAGGTACTTGTTTCCTAGAACAGCGCCCATCGCGGGCATCTCATGTACATCGCATGCCATTATAATGGCATGCAATGCGACCGATGCGATGTCCGCGATTTTACATAGAAATGCATGGTAAAATGTAAATCGCGTCGGTCGCATCGCATGCGGCCAAAAAAATCGCATGCGATGCAACCGACGCGATTACCGATTTTACATAGGGAACAATGTTAAATGGCCCACAGACCCCAAATAGCCACCCTGAAGTGTGAAATGTCCCCCCCAATTGTTAACGCCACCCCACGATCAACGTGAACCCGAAGCGTGGCGAGCGCAGCGAGCCCGCGAGGGGCGGCGATATGCGTCCTCCGACCCTTTCATACCCCCACTATCCACGTCGGCGTGGAGTTGAGAATAGAAAGTGTGGCGAGCGCAGCGAGCCACCGAGCCCGAAGCGTGGCAAGCGCAGTGAGCCCCGCGAGGGGACGCGGATACCTGTGAAGCCCGCGAGGGGAAACGTATAGCTGTGAAGGTATCCGCGTCCCCTCGCGGGGCACGCTGCGCTCGCCACGCTTCGGGCTCGGCGGCTCGCTGCGCTCGCCACACTTTCTATTCTCAACTCCACGCCGACGTGGATAGTGGGGGTATGAAAAGGTCGGAGGACGCGTACCGCCGCCCCTCACGGGCTCGCTGCGCTCACCGCGCTTCGGGTTGACGTTGATCGTGGGGTGGCGTTAACAATTGGGGGGGCCATTTCACACTTCAGGCTGGCTATTTGGGGTCTGTGGGCCATTTAACATTGTTCCCTATGTGAAATCGGGTCAATTGGGCCATTTAACATTGTTCCCTATGTGAAATCGCAGTAATCGCGTCGGTCGCATCGCATGCGATTTTTTGGCCGCATGCGATGCGACCGACGCAATTTTTTTCCTTGCGATGCCTAAGATCAATATCGTGGGCGCCGTTCTAGGAAACAAGTACCCTTTATAATTAACAGTTGTAGTCGTAGCCTAATACCACTTTTCCACCAAATCGGATTCAAGCCGGGTCAAACCCAGGACAGACTGCATTCCCACTGCAGCTTCGACCTGGTAAATTCCTGGGTCTGCACCATTCACAATACGCATGGATGCAGTCTGTCTTCTATGGTGCTTGGAGATTACATAATCTCCAAGCACAGGGCAATTGTGCTCCCCCACATTTGATCAGGACCCCAGAACATGGCCTAGGTCCCACTTTATCAATGATGCTGCTCCACGTTACACTGTGGATGAACCTAGCATGTTGGCAGCTGCTGGTCTGCCTTAGCCTCCTGAATGCAGCACTGATTAGACGCTGCATTCATGTGTCCAGGGGAACAGAGCATGCTGTAAACATGTCCCAGGTTGGATTACCCAGGTTACATGATTACATTGCAGCTCAATTTGGTGAAATCCTATTAGCTAAAGATGGTGCTCCTCTCAGCCAGCCCAGGGGCTTGCCAGAATGTCCTCGCTGGCGATCGCCGGCGGAGAGGCGCTCCATCAACCTGACATACACGAGCATCTCTCACGCACACGCGTCCCAGTGTCCAGGTGGGGGACACAAACCGTGGCCATCTCAGCTTCAAGGAGATGGGCAGGATTAGGATGGGGGGTGTGGGGAGGCGGCGGCGATCGACGGCACTGGCGGGGAAGTGGCAGTGACTCCGTCGGAAGGGGACGCGCGAGCATCTCGTGTGCATCCCCCTCTGGAGGCTGGCTGTTGGTGATCCGACCGCTAGACCCCCGCTGAATGAGCAGTGCTATATCTGTACATGGGAATGATTGCTGAGTCACTGGAACCAGGTTTTTTTTATATAGTGGGGACTCTTGTTTGCACTGACAAATATCCTGGATTGATTCACATTCATATACAAAAATATGGTATATTCATGTCAGTGGAAAAGGGGTATTAGACTCCAATCCTAGATCCTCGCAACATGACATTAATATCCTTGTGGGCAGGGACTTGGTGAGTCTGTACCATAACATACAGTATGAGGGAGTTTCTGGTACATTAGCTCTGACTTAAACTTAAACTTTAAGGGGTTAAACTTGGGAAGGGAATCAGCCCTCCTATACTAAGTCAGTCACTCACTGTTTCCTATTGATGAATCCATTGTCACTAAGTCATGAATTTCTTCTTCTTGAATTTACAAGTATCGCACCAATTGTTTCTATTCTTTCTCCAACCAAAACCCCTTATTAAATATCACTGTGATTGGGAGTTTTGTTTGGAGTTCGTTACAGATTCGGTTGAAGTGGTCCTTATACCCTGGAATGCCCAGCAGTATTTGCCATTGTGGAAACAATTACGCCATTTATCTACCTATATTTGTGAGTGCATTATAGGAAATAAAAAATATTCTGTTACCTCAGAAATATTGCACCAATTGTATTTTTTGTCTTTTTCTCCAAATACCCCGCCCTGGAACATAAAATCCTGCAATTGAAGGGGTATAGGAGAAACCTTTTTTGCAGATTACCTCACTTTGGAATCTGAGATCATTGATGCATATTGGACTTCCGCCATCTGGAGTTATGTATTGATTTATGATTATCTGTATGAAATAGGAGCTTAGCACTTTGGGTTGTATAGAAATTTTTCTTACACTGAAGTTTTTTGACTTGCCCCGGTGCTGATCCCAGTACGTCAAAATAACCAGTGATGTCAAAAGAAATAAAAATGTGCAAAATAAACATTATAAATACTGTGGAGAGCTCCCCTTTTGGGCCTACATTGAAATACTTACACATTTTCTAAGCCCCATTCTTAAGTCTAACTTAGCTTCCTGTTTTTCCAAACAATGGGTGTAATCCCCTTTTCAGTATTGCAATGTTTGCAAATGGACGAAGGAACCACAAAATCTTTTAATGATATGTGGAGATGGAATTTAGAACAAATATTCTACCTAGTATTATCTTTAAATCGTAAAGTATAGCTGCAGCTTTAGGCCTTTAGTCTTACCAGATATTTTATTACTGTCCGTCAAAGTAATAACTTCTTTAACTTTGAAATAAATAGAACGTGTTCCAATAAGTAAAAAAAAACGGCGTTTGGGAATTAGTATGTCAAAAAGGAAGTTACTTAAATATATTAAATCAGTTCTATAATCCCGTCAGGTTTATTTGAGTAAATTGATAATAGTTTCTATTCATGGTAACTGATGCCATTAAATTGTTATATATACATAGACATTTGATGTAATCTTCTTCCCCTTTTCTTTTTATGTGCCGAGATATTTACATATACATGTTCATATATTGTTTATTTTTTATCATGTAAGTGCTACTCACAGGGTGAGATTTACTAGGATGAAAGATTCAGAAAGTGAGAGATTTGGTAAGAAATACCCAGTTTTTTTTAAAGCGGCAATCATTTACACTGCAAAATCAAACTGGTTTTGCAGTGTAAATGATTGCCACTTTAAAAAAACCTGGAGATTAAGGGGCAGATTTATTAAGCTTGATGAAGTGATAAACTGTCTGGTTTTTATTACCGTCCAATCAGCTCCTACCTGTGAAGTTACAGGCTTGATTTGAAATATGACAGGTAGGAGCTGATTGGCCAGTGATAAAAACCAGACACTTTATCACTTCACGAGCTTAATAAATCTACCCCTTAATACCAAATCTCTCACTTTCTGAATCTCTCATCCTATTCAATTTCCCCCCAATATATCTATATAAATTGTATCATTATAATTGTACTGACATTTTTTGGAAGATTTGTATAGTGAATTCAAATTAATGTTATACAGTATGTTTGTTTTATTAGTGTATATATATATATATATACATAAACCCATTTCATAAGTTTCATGAAATGTTTTATTGTTAAGATGTTTTCGTACTGTATGTTACCAATATCAGCATACGGTGGCTTGCAACAGTTTTTTTATAAAAGTACTGAGGATTATAAAATGACATATGTCTGACAAATAACACGTAGATTATTCTATAGTCTAGACAGTGATGTCATTGTGCACCAGTGGGCTAATAAAGTATTCTTTCAAACTCATAATTCATTATTTGTCTGCATAAAAAACATGAAACTTGCAATTTGCATAAATATTCAACCCCTTGTGCTATAGAACCTCCAAGTTTACAGGCACAGATGATAGATATTGCCCTAACTTTTTATTAGATGCTACCTATGAATCATTACAAAGTCAGTTTATTGGGGATGAAAGTGAAAGACCCCCTATTTAAAAAAACAAAACATTGAGTATACTGTTAAGATGAAGGAAAGTTGTGAAATGAAGACCAAAGACCATAAGAATGAGGTCATGGGTTAGATTCCCACCATGGCCCTAACTGTGTGGAGTTTGTATATTCTCCCCATACTTGCGTGGTTTCCTCTGGGTACTCCGGTTTCCTCCCACAGTCCAAAAATATACTGGTAGGTTAATTGGCTTCCAATAAAATTAACCCTAGAATGTCTGTGTGTGCGTGTACATGTGGTAGGGAATATAGATTGTAAGCTCCACTGGGGCAGGGACTGATGCGAATGTACAACTTTTCTCTGTACAGCGCTGCGGAATATGGGCCTTATTCTGGTCCATCCACACAGACCAGAATATTCGCAGTGGCTCCGTTGGTGGGCATGTTCATACGCCGGGAGCGTTCAGCCACAGCAAACAGGGTATTCACTGGGCTCACGCACCCAAGTGTGCGGGCAGGGTGCGTGGAGAGGTGTGGGGTGGTGGCCCGGCCCATTTGCATATGGGAACACCTAGCGTTTCATGGGCGTTCACATGAGAAGTGTGGGGCGGCGACCCGGTTCATACGCAAATGGGAACACCCAGCGTTTCATGGGGGTTCCTATAAGAAAGCTGGGCATTCTCATGCAAATGCCTCAATGGCCCGTGTGCGGGGAACAGCCACCTGACATCACTGGATGTCAGCTGCCCGTCCACTTCCTCCTGAGCGTCCACGCATATGTAAGTGACTTCAAAGTCACCTTTATATGCTTGCACGTTCAGCATCATTCGAAGGTCGCCGGGATTCCGACTGTCGGAACGTCCCATTTTCGTCCGATCCAACAGTAACTCAACAGCCAGAATTCAATGTTCGGAAAGTCCATGGATTGGCGAAAACGGCTGCAGCCGTTTCCAACAAAACAGATCTGACTTTTTGAAGAGTTGGATCTGACACCCTTCAATCTGGAAATATTGGCACAGATTGAATACCCCCCCCCTAGATCTGCCATCTGCACCCGAGTCCTCATCACAAAAGAGCACAGTGGCCACCGGGTGACCTGTTGTGGCTGGTTATGTGTAGCAGGTCACATTTTTGCCATACCAGTCCTGCGCTTGGTCAAATGTCTGGGGATTTTGAGTTAGATTTGACTACTAGATACCTGATTGTCAAATGCGCTACTAAATCATCTCAAAATGGACTGAAACTGAAAATAGACCTTTAGTCGGTAGACCCCATGATCCCTACGGAGATCAGCATCCACAATATAACGTCCTGGCCTTGCTGCCAGACCACCTTGTACTGTACTTCCACCAGTGATCACAGGTGAAGAGTCTTCAGCAGCCTCAGAGACATCACCGATGTGCATTCAGGGAAAAGCAAACGATTGTTGTTGCTTAGATGTTAAGACTGTCTCACCAGCTGCGCTGTGTCAAGTAACATCCTCAACACTGCAGCTACGTTCTGCGCCTCACTCCCACTCTCATGTACATTCCTAGAAACAACTCTAACCTCTACGAGCAGTATTGGCTAATATGAGATAAATTAAACAACTCTAAACTAACGAGTAAGCTTTTTCCACTAATTATCTAATAGTTTAAAGACCTAAAAAGACCTTGAAATAAACACTTACAACAACATCTACTGTATCTCTTTATTTGTTTGGACCGCTACTTCTTCCCGCAACCTTCACTTTTCTTTAACTATCTCATTTCGCCCATTGTTATTGTTCCATGATATTTAGTGCCTGGTTCTGACCTGTTCGCTTTTGTGGATAAAAGTTAGTATACTTACTGTTATCCTGAATGGAGATGGCCGAAAAATCACATTTAGACTATTATTTCGACTATTATTGA
Source organism: Crinia signifera (assembly GCF_055691185.1). Lineage (NCBI taxonomy): Eukaryota > Metazoa > Chordata > Amphibia > Anura > Myobatrachidae > Crinia > Crinia signifera. The sequence continues at coordinate 83,781,061 of NC_139228.1, read as the reverse complement.
GATGCAAATTCACAGCAAAACAAAATGCTATATGGTGCGAATTTTAGTCATGAAAATGTGTGAATTTGAGGACATGTGCGACTTGGGAGACATGGCAATATATGTATTTGTGTAAAAAAAAAATGGCTTGGGGTCCGCCTTCCTGAGAATAACCAGCCCCGGCTTCTTCCGGAGAATTGCGCTGTCAGAGTGGTATAGAAGCACTCAGCCCTGATTGGCTGTAGGCATCTCCATGGAGGGACCTTATGTAATGTGTGTGTCCCCGGCTGTGGCATGACACTGCTGGCTGTTGGAGTCCGGTGCTGGTTCCAAAATACAGAGGACCACCAGTTTTTTTGTCCCCCCATTTTTTGTAACCAGGACCGGGCTGTTTTCAGAAATATTGGGGACTACTATGCTTTTTGTTCCCTGTATTTTTGGAACCAGGTCCACCTCAATGAGCCCGGAGCTGGTTATGATCAGGAGGGGGGAACCAGCGCCATTTTTTTCTAAATTTTAACTTTGACATGCTTTTTAAGACAGAACCATGCACATCATATCAATGATCTGAGTATGGTTCTGTCAAATTCACCAGAACCTGTTCTATTTTTCTTTTGGTAACGTTTACCAAAAATTGCGCCCTATCAAATCTGCGAGTTGTATACTTCAACAGGTCAAAATGTGCGATTTCAGTGGGAAAAAAAAGATTTTTTTGTGCAATTCGCTTGTGCGATTTTTAGAAAATGTGCGAATTCAGCTTTTTTTTTTTTTTCGAAAAAAATTGTAAAAGTCTAAAAATTGCACTCTATATATATTAAATCTCACCCAGTGTGTCTAACATATAAGCACATACTGTAGTTGCTGAAATGAATGGAGGGAATCATACTTCCCTTACCCCTACCCCGCCCCCAACCCAAATCGGCAGGCAGCCTATCCAGCCCTGCATACTTACGTTCTGCATCCCAGCAGTCAGGATACAGTCACCTGGACCCTCAAAAAAGCTAATGAGAGAAATTGCATTAGTCCACTGTTACATGTAAAGGTTATTAAAATGGAAATGTGTGTCCCTATATCAACACGTAATTGTTGTACTTTAAATAATGGACAATGGGGGAGAGGTATTACCACAACATACTGTAGTAGAGGTTATTTTATTACTATTATGTTGAGCATTTATAACGGTTATATGGTATTATAATAAAAGTCAAATTAAAATTTGCATACATGGCTCATTGAAATGTATTTGGGTTTTCTGCTATTTCTCTTGTTTCAGTCTGTTGCCGCTGGAGACGGCTGATCTGTTGTCTGCGACTATAGATCATTACACGAGGTTGGGGATGATCCAATAAGCAGCAGCACAAAGCGGTCATTCATGGAAAGTCTCAGACTGTCACAAAGTTGGAGGACTAATTACCTTAGCATGTGTTTCGTTTTCCATCAAAGTCTTAGCTTGCTGGTTCTTGGCTACTGTAACAGTAACAAGGGCTGCTGGAGATGACGATGGCAGTCTGAGTGCTACTTAGAGAGGTGAGAGACTGCGAAGAGGCAGCAAATGCAGATTCCGTCCATGTGTCTATACTAACATGTTCTCTTTCTACCTATTTGGCTTATTTACAGCACTGAATGATTTGAGGGGCAAACAAATGTTTTAAACGTAATCTAAATGTTTCCTTACACAATATTTCTGGGATCATTACCTCAGCTACTTCTTGTGTTAAACCAGGGGTGGAGAAACCTGTCCTCAAGATCTACCAACAGTTCATGTTTTTCAGGCAACCTGTGGGGACATAATGGGAATCATACTTACCTTACCTCTACCCCGCCCCCAACCTAATGGTTAGCATTACTGCCTCACAGCGCTGAGGTCATGGGTTCTATCCCCACCATGTGTTATATATACGGGGCAGTACGGACGGTGTAATGGTTACATTACTGCCTCACAGCACTGAGGTCATGGGTTCTATTCCCACCATGTGTTATATATACGGGGCAGTGCGGATGGTGTAATGGTTACATTACTGCCTCACAGCGCTGAGGTCATGGGTTCTATCCCCACCATGTGTTATATATACGGGGCAGTACGGACGGTGTAATGGTTACATTACTGCCTCACAGCACTGAGGTCATGGGTTCTATCCCCACCATGTGTTATATATACGGGGCAGTGCGGATGGTGTAATGGTTACATTACTGTATCACAGTGCTGAGGTCATGGGTTCTATCCCCACCATGTGTTATATATACGGGGCAGTGCGGATGGTGTAATGGTTACATTACTGCCTCACAGTGCTGAGGACATGGGTTCTATCCCCACCATGTGTTATATATACAGGGCAGTACGGATGGTGTAATGGTTAGCATTACTGCCTCACAGCATTGAGGTCATGGGTTCTATCCCCACCATGTGTTATATATACGGGGCAGTACGGACGGTGTAATGGTTACATTACTGCCTCACAGCACTGAGGTCATGGGTTCTATCCCCACCATGTGTTATATATACGGGGCAGTGCGGATGGTGTAATGGTTACATTACTGTATCACAGTGCTGAGGTCATGGGTTCTATCCCCACCATGTGTTATATATACGGGGCAGTACGGACGGTGTAATGGTTACATTACTGCCTCACAGCGCTGAGGTCATGGGTTCTATCCCCACCATGTGTTATATATACGGGGCAGTACGGGCGGTGTAATGGTTATATTACTGCCTCACAGCACTGAGGTCATGGGTTCAATAATTCCCACCATGTGTTATATATACGGGGCAGTACGGATGGTGTAATGGTTACATTACTGCCTCACAGCACTGAGGTCATGGGTTCTATCCCCACCATGAGTTATATATACGGGGCAGTATGGATGGTGCAATGGTTAGCATTACTGCCTCACAGCGCTGAGGTCATGGGTTCTATTCCCACCATGTGTTATATATACGGGGCAGTACGGACGGTGTAATGGTTAGCATTACTGCCTCACAGCGCTGAGGTCATGGGTTCTATCCCCACTATGTGTTATATATACGGGGCAGTACGGATGGTGTAATGGTTACATTACTGACTCACAGCACTGAGGTCATGGGTTCTATCCCCACCATGTGTTATATATACGGGGCAGTACGGGCGGTGTAATGGTTATATTACTGCCTCACAGCACTGAGGTCATGGGTTCAATAATTCCCACCATGTGTTATATATACGGGGCAGTACGGATGGTGTAATGGTTACATTACTGCCTCACAGCACTGAGGTCATGGGTTCTATCCCCACCATGAGTTATATATACGGGGCAGTATGGATGGTGTAATGGTTAGCATTACTGCCTCACAGCGCTGAGGTCATGGGTTCTATTCCCACCATGTGTTATATATACGGGGCAGTACGGACGGTGTAATGGTTAGCATTACTGCCTCACAGCGCTGAGGTCATGGGTTCTATCCCCACTATGTGTTATATATACGGGGCAGTACGGATGGTGTAATGGTTACATTACTGACTCACAGCACTGAGGTCATGGGTTCTATCCCCACCATGTGTTATATATACGGGGCAGTACGGATGGTGTAATGGTTAGCATTACTGCCTCACAGCACTGAGGTCATGGGTTCAATAATTCCCACCATGGCCCTAAACTGTGTGGAGTTTGTATATTCTCCCCGTACTTGCGATGGTTTCCTCCGGGTACTCCGTTTTCCTCCCACAATCCAAAAATATACTGGTAGGTTAATTGGCTTCAAACTAAACTAACCCTAGAATGTCTGTGTGTGTGTACATGTGGTAGGGAATATAGATTGTAAGTTCCACTGGGGCAGGGACTGATGTGAATGTTCAACTATACTCTGAACAGCGCTGCGGAATATGTGTGCGCTATATAAGAAACTGTTAATAAATAAATAATACATAAATCTATAGTAGGAAGGAATGCAGCATGCTCCGACTTTATGGAACTCATTCAGTTCGAGAGACCCCCCACTCTAGAATGCTTTGAAAACAGACTCAAGACTTTCCTGTTTACTCAAGCATTTCCTTCATTCCCTTAAGTTTTGTTTATGAAAAGTGTTTCTGTACTTCATTGTTCCTGTACTGTATTCATACTATACTACCCCTGTTTTATACTCTGAAATGATGATCTGCTTAGGGGTGGTACATCCCCTGTAGAGTGCCAAGCCATACTTTGCCAAGTACCCTAGTAAGATGGAATTAAGAGAAGCAAAGGATTTGGGAGGACAGCAGCTTACCTAGGTGCTGGGCTTGCCTCCAGCGTGGCGGTCCCGGGCTCCAGTCAGCACCGCAGTGTAAACGGAGAAAATCACAGATCCGACCTGGCTTGGAACCGTGTTCCAAATACTGGGTCGGATCCAGGATTTTGGTGTAAAAGGGGTATTATTGAAACCTGATTTTCTACTGGATTTGTGAGTGCCCTTGTGTTGGTCTATATGACCACAAACCAGGATATATATATATATATATATATATATATATATATATATACATACATCCCAACTTCTGCAAATTGCCAGTCAGGATCCCCACATGCACTGCACAGCATCTATTCACTGCTGCTCCCAACTGCCCCCCCTCCCCGCGGGACACTGTCAGCCCCAGGTGGGATGTGTGACCATCTAAAAAAACTGGAATGGTCCCGTGAAAATCACAACAGTATACAGTACATACCTCCCAACTGTCACGATATATCTAATTACACACACACACACACACACACACACACACACACACACACACACACACACACACACACACACACACACACACACACACACACACACACACACTGTAACTATAAACCTCTAACCATCACTACGAGCCAGAACTGGAAATGAATCCATTCAGGTAGAAGTGATGTAGTAATTGTTGTACTTCATTAGGAATTACATGTATAAATAATCTCAGCGCAAACAGATCCAACATGTTTGATATATGAACCTATTATGAAAAAAAAATCTGCAGGTTTTAACATGGGCTATGATTAACCAGTAACACAGTCCGGGGATATCTGGTTCCACAACAGTGTTCTATAAACCGCAGTGACGTCAGTCAGGCAGCCACTGATTCCTAATGTTGTGGCAGCGATTTACCGCAGCTAGAAAATTGGGTACTTGTTTCCTAGCACGGCGCCCATCGCATCGCATACCATAAGCCATACAATGCGATGTGATGCGACTGAGATGGGCACCCGATGGCATACAATGCCATACAATGCGATGCGATTTTAAATTGTATAAGCACCCTAATGGGTGCTTACAATGTTAAAAGCATCCCCACGCCACCACCAATATCAACGCCAACCCGAAGCGTGGCGAGCACAGCAAGCCTGCGAGGGGCGGCGGTACGTGTCCTCCGACCTTTTCATAGACCCACCATCCACGTCGGCGTGGAGTTGATTTTAGATAGTGTGGTGAGCGCAGCGAGCCACCGAGCCCGAAGCGTGGCGAGCACAGGGAGCCCCGCGAGGGGGCGCGGAATAAAAGTACGCGTCCCTCACGGGCCTCACTGCGCTCGCCACGCTTTGGGCTCGGTGGCTCGCTGCGCTCGCCATGCTGACGTGGATAGTGGGGGTATGAAAAGGTCGGAGGACACGTACCGCCGCCCATGCTTCGGGTTGACGTTCATAGTGGTGGTGGCGTGGGGGTGCATTTAACATTGTAAGCACCCATTAGGGTGCTTATACAATTTAAAATCGTATTTGGGGGACATTTAACATTGAATAAACCCACTAGGGTCTTATACAATTTAAAATCGCATCGCATACGGGCATATGGCATAAGATGCGATGCGATAAAAAAATGCCATGTGACTGAATATTGTGGGCGCCGTGCTAGGAAACAAGTACTGAAAATTGCATAGGCGGATTTAGATCTTCTGGGGCCCTACCGATTTGGGGCCCTTCTCCTTCAAAGAAAGTCCACCTTCTAGGTAAATAAACGTCCTCCTAGGGTATAGTGGATCCTAAGCTGGTCCCCAAAAAGCAATCCTCAGGCCAATGGTAAGGTGTTTACCATTGGCCTGAGGATTGCTTTTTGGGGACCAGCCTAGGATCCACTATACCATAGGAGGACACTTATTTACCTATAAGGTGGACTTTCTCTGTTAGAGGAACTGCAACACACCATGTAAGCTTATTCTTCACCAGGAGTGCATGGGACTGCATTATATCTAAAGACAACCTTCTATCCCACTTGTGGCGACCAGCTTGGTAACTATAACCACCTCCGGAGATACCCCTTATACCTCCATCCAGATCTGGCGAATTATGGCTACAATATAAGCCCCTAGGCCAACCACATATTGATGTGGCTACTTAGCACCTCAGGCTGATTTATCTTGTTGTACCTTTTTAATAATTGTGTATTTTATTTAATGTGTTTTATGATGATATATTAAATGTGGTTAATTTCACCAAAACCTGTCTAGCGCTGCGTTTTTTGCTTATGTGGTATCCGATTCCTCATTAGCAGAATTTTGCACTTTTTGTTTTTTGTGAGGACTGACTATCCTCAAAATGAAAGTAGCAGCTATATGCAAGTTTATAGAGAATACATCTCACATCAAGCGCTCAAATTTGTAACCTCGTTTACTTTGTTACGATACACATGAACCGTCTGCTCTGTCCAAGAAATCTCTGCCGGCGGCTCCGGTACCTCAGGTAAACCAAATTAACATTAATTAAAATGACAGCTGGCAAAGTAAAATTTAATTGGGAAGAAATAGTTGAAATGGGCCTCAGGGCTGCGCTTTGTAATAAAAGATAAACTGCCTCATTAACTGCTGTATATGCTTAATTGTGAATGCCTATGGAACAGTACTTTGTTTTACAGAATCTGACATTTATAGGTTTACGTTTTGGTGAACGATTGATGGTTGATGCCATTGTGGAACATACTGCTCGTTTAATCTTGCTATACATTTTATAATTGCTCCTGCTCAGAGGCGGAACTACCAGCAGATGCATTGCACCGGGGGCCCTGAAGACTAAGGGGCCCGCTACTGCCATCCACTGCTGGGTGGCATATTGTAAACTCGGAGGGGGGGGGCAAAATTATATTTTGGCACCTGGGCCAACCACCCACAAATTCCGCCACTGCTCCTGGTGTGTGTTATATTGTATTCAGGGCCCGAACAGGTAAAAGTCACCCACTGCCCCGCCAAATGCCTGCCCCTCTCTTCCGCAGCAAACGGCCCGAGAAGTGTGAAATTCGCCGAAGCTGTAAGCTCCCAGGGTTAGCGCATGTGCAAACCTTGACCATCTGTGATTTGACCCACAACAAACGGGTCTGAATCGGCCTCTCACATTGAAAGTACTAGTTTGAGCGTATTTGTCATCATGCTTCAATAAAGAAAAAAAATGCTTTAAAAAAAAAAATAGCAAGGCTGCTTGGTAACGATCAACAACATATTTGTTCTTTATTAATGTGTTTTTTTATTGACATCCTTTAATAACTCGTCTCCAGCCACAGAAATGTTCCGCATAAAGTTTTCCTGTTTCTAGAATCCTTAGAAAAAGAGTAAGAACCGTCCACAATGTATTCAAAATAAACTCGTAAGAAAACGCTTATTTCTTGTGTTGTGTGTTATGTTGTCCTGTATATTTATATATAGACAGCTGGAACGTTTGCATGCAGTCATATCCTGTTTATAATGGTTTTTGAAGCTTGTTTCCGTCTTTTTTAGATTAACTAATTAATCGCAAGACTGGAGACTACATCTGTAACTGTGATCAGAAGAACGAGCTCTAATTCAGCCGACCCATTTGCATCATTGGTGCATCATTGTGTACATAACTAAAATTCAGAGATTCATTATAGTAAGCTGGATTGGATATGGTCAGTCAGCTGGATCGGAGGTATTGACCAGGATTTAATCACGGTTAATGTCCGTGGTTCATGACACTTGGAAGTCAATGAACTTATACGGAAGTAAAGTCAGGGCCAAAGCTGAAGGTTCAAATGGGTACCGGACGGCCTCCTGACAGTCAGGTTTTCCGATGATCAGTAGACGATTAAAACCCAGACAGTCTGGATCCCGACTTACAGGGGCTATTCTTCCTCGTGGTGGTCCACAACACCCAGGGGCGGATCCAGGATAAAATGACAGGGGGGGCACCATGATAAAAAAGGGTTTGGGTGGGGGAGGGGCAGTGTTAGTGATGCCAGTGTACATGCTAAGAGAGCGGCAGGAGAGGGTGGGAATGGAATTAAAAATAGGCCCTGGCATTTAAAGTACGCAGGCTCACCATGGCAACAAAAGTGAAGGATGTAGTTGTGCGCGCGCCAAAGGCGCGCTCCGGAAAAGGGTGTGTGGCCACTCAACAGGGGGCGTGTCAACACCATATACAACTTCTACACATTATGCAACAAAATACTAGACCCCATTATACTTGCCCCTTACACATGATGCCAAATGGAATGAGCCAAAATTGACATAATGCCACATGGATTGAGCCAAATTCAAATAATGCCACACGGATTGTGTCAAAATTCACATAATGCCACATGGATTGAGCCAAAATTTACATAATAACACACGCGGATTGAGCCAAAATTCACATAATGCCAAATGGATTGTGTCAAAATTCACATAATGCCACACGGATTGAGCCAAATGCATAAAATGCCATACGGATTGACCCAAAATTCACATAATGCCACATGGATTGAGCCAAAATTCACATAATGCTACACGGATTGAGCCAAAATTCACATAATGCCACACGGATTGGGAAAAAATTCACATAATGCCACACGGATTGAGCCAAAATTCCCATAATGCCACATGGATTGAGCCAAAATTCACATAATGCCACACGGATTGGGAAAAAATTCACATAATGCCACATGGATTGAGCCAAAATTCACATAATGCCACACGGATTGAGACAAAATTCACATAATGCCACATGGATTGAGCCAGAATTCACATAATGCCACACAGATTAAGCCAAAATTCACAATACACTTCATAAACAGTGACATTGTCCACCAAAGGCTTGCATTAAACATTTACACCATAATGTCCATTACACGTTAAGTTACACGCCATTATGTCCATTATGTGTTATGCCAAACACCATAATGCCTATTAAAAATTATGCTACATAAGTGCTGCTTCTCTACATGCTCATTGCCAAGGGTTCCATGCTCATTGCCAGAGGTTCCATGCTCGTTGCCATGTGGGATTACATGCTCATTGCCAAGGGGGAATACATGCTCAAGGTAAATGGGGGACAGCCGCCGCCAGGCAGAAGTGATAGCCACTGACAGTGGCAGAGCCTGGCTGTATTCAGAGCACTGCAGGTCCCGGCTATTTGAAATAATACCCCTTTCACATCAGAAAATGCATTCCCAGGTCGGCCCCTTTTACACCAGCCTAGTCCCTGCATTTTCTGGTGTGAGGGGAAGAGAAAACCACCCCCCCCCCCTTTAACCAGTTATCTCATTTAACCGGCTATATCTTCGGAACCAACTGACCCATTTACATGAGAGAAGTATTATATTGAATAACTTTTGAGTGGGCTTTGAATTATTTTGGTCCAGTGAAACTGGAACGTTTGGTTCCAGAGTAATCTGCCCTCAAAGAACATGAACAGCCAAAATAAAAAAATCGGTTTACACGCAATATCTCTGGAACCGATTGACCGATTTGGACCATCCTGGTATCATATTGAAGGCCCAGCTTCTGTGATGCCAGGGCGGGAACTGGCAGCTGTCGGAACCGGGTGGGGGTCGGAATTGACAGGTCCCATATTATCCTATGGGGAAAAACCGTTACAGGTTTGCCAGGCGATATCTCCGGTTCCCGGGGGGCTAGAGACACAGGGCTGGGCTCGTTGGAAAGCCCTGGTCCTCAGCTACAAAATAAATGACAGGGGGGCACGTGCCCGGGTGCCCCCCCACCTGAATCCGCCACTAACAACACCCATAGAGGGAAAACAGAATCGGTGGTAAGTGCAGTGAGCCACCGAGCCCACAAACGGCTTCATAAAGCTCCGCCCCCATCCCGAAAGTTTAGATTCCAACAGTGGCCTAATGACAGTGGGAAATCCGCCTGTCGGCAGCTCATACCACTACCGTTCACAATGCTCATGGACAGTCTGGAACACACTAGGCCATGCTAGATGTAGATATACGCAAAGCCCTTATGATGAACTAGCCCTCCCGATCCTGAACAAAAAAAGAATTTGCAATCACGATGTTGCTTCCCTCAGTTCAGAACTTGGACTTAGAATCAGAATCTTGGGTCGGATTCAGCCTAGGTTGCAGCTTTGCGCGGAAACATAAAACTACATCCCCCGTTGCTAGCATGTTGGCGCTATGCCCATTATAGAAGGTTGTGACACCATCATACCTGTCTGTGTGTAATAATATCCTGTCTGATTTGATACTGCCGGAAGTTTGACAAGAACACGGCGTATCCATGTTGCAGCCGGGGATAAGGTTATTCAGGGAGGTAAAGCAACGACATGTCATCTTTTACGAACTCTGTGGCTTTGAAGTGGTTCATACTCTTAGCACTAGCTAGTGTGCATTAGGTGAGCACAATGGGCCTGATTCAGACCTGTATACTCACAGCCTAGCTTACAGGTCAGCGAGAACACATCCTCTCACATGTGGCAGAAGAAGACCATGGAAAGATTTTTCTCCCCTTCGGTAATAAATGTCAGTCTAAACTGACTTTTATTTCCGCCGCAGACCGCCGAAAAGGGGGTGGCGCTGTCATGTGATGCCAGCCCTCTGCCCCAAGCAGGCACCTAGCTGCCTGCATTATGGTGATGCCTATAAAACGCTGTGCATTCCTCTGCTACCGGCCCTTGCCTGCCCCCTCCCCTGCCAGTGCGAACGGATGGCGATTCGCTCTGAGGTCTGCACATGCGCATATTCGCCCATGCAAAGACCCCCCCACCAACGAATAGGGGGCCAATTTCGGACCCATACGAACGGGTCTGAATCGGCCCAATATGCTGAGCATAATGTATGCTCAAACCAGAGGCGCTTTAAGAAAGGAGGAGGCCTGTGTGCTGCCTTTTCCTTTCGGGCCCCATTCTCTCTCCCGGGCCGCCGCTGCCACTGCATTGTGCAGCACAGTAGGATTGGAGCACTAGAGGGCTCAGACTCTACTGCAAATGTGCAGAACTCCAGAAAAAATGTTGGCCAATTTGCCTTCATCGCAATACTCCGGAGAGGTAAGTATTGAAAATGGGTGCAGTACATGCAGTGTGGGTACCCCTGCGACTCAGGGGCCCATGTGTATCGCGTGCATTTTACCAATCAGAAATATGCCACTGGCTCAAACCAACGTGATCGGTCATACTGGACCCTAGTACGGTGGCCGCTTAGGTACAACATAAGAGGGGAGCAGATGCTCAGTGCCACCCAGCATAAAAAATTGCAATGACATCCCAAAAATCAGGATTGGAAGCACCAATCCCAATATTCAAATCCCGATGATTTTAGGCCAAAATACTGGCATCCCGCAGATCCCGATGGTGGAATTGGCGGTGGGGAGGTTTTTGCAACATTTCTAGAACTTTGAATAATGCAGAATTACAGATATGCTTTTCCTGCAGACTGTAGCGTATTTTTATGTATTGGATCTGAGACACAGAGAGGGACATGATATTCTCCAAGATCTATCTATCTGTGAAAAGAAACTGCTATAAGATTTTTCAGATATTCTGACTTGCTGAATCTTAAGGTACTCATACACTAGTGCGATTTGGGCACTTTTAATCCAATTCTGATGGATCGGTGTTAGGGATGCCATCAAGGTGGCATAGGTGGCATTGTTGCACTTGCCTATCAGTCCTTAAAGCCTCCTGCAAGCTAAGGCTTTACCTATAACAGCCACGTTTGTGAGGGTGAATTAGGTCCGCCCCCACTCCAGTGCCGCCAGGTCTTACAGAGGGACAATGTTGCTACAGGAGGCTGGGCAAGGCAAATACAGGACTGGAGTCAGACTGGGACACAAAAGGAAGAACCAGACACACAGGATAAACCATAGACACTAGCACACTACTGTGTGCGACTAGCACGAGACAACTGCGGCAGATAGTATACATGAGCAACACAGCACTGGAGATGGAATTACCAAGCACTGGGCAGTGAACCGCAATGGCCGAGGTGCAATCGATGTAGTCACTGTAACGCCTGAGTACAATGTGAGCAGACAAACAGACAGAACTGGAATGCTGCAGGTTGGCAGGCTGACACACAAGGCAGAGTGCTAATTGCCTAATTATGTGACAGGTGAAACTGCACACAGAACAAATACAAGAGTCACGCTGCATTTACACAGACCCGCTAGAGGCAGCTCGTAACAATCGGTCTAATAAATCAGAAGAAAAGTTTTAAATCGCATGTGTGTCACCTGCGCATCGGATCAGAGCCAGAGATCACAAGGCTGTACTATTGATGTATCGATTCCCACAGCCCTTGTCGGAATGGGTTGCGATATATGTATGCGATATATGGCATGGGATCATGCCGCTCGGGTAGCTTCCAGGTGGTTCAAGGGGGGAACGTATGCGACTTCTCTCCTCTGAGAAGTTGCATAGTGTATGGGGTTTTAATAGGTGAAATTTGAGATGTTCATCAGGATAATCCACAGGTGTAAGCTTCACAGTTGTATTTAAATCAGTTGGATTTAGGGCTATATGCTCTAATATGCCCCACGTCATTGCTTAAATTGCAACTTTATCCCACCAAACACCTTCTCTGCTATCGGCAGGTTGAATATTAGCCAGTAAGGAGGGTTCAGTCCATTAATATGTTGTGGTGACTGATTTTTATTGTTTTGTCTCTGATTGTTGGTCTACGGCAAATCCCAGTTGATCTGTAGGAATCAGTCTGGCAGTATGCGCTTAAGACGGTTTACAATTAATGACTTAGCAAAACATTTTACTATATGTCAAAGAGAGACATCAGTTGTTTTTGGAGGGATGTCTGATATATTGAAGGTGCACAGACAAACTGGAGATAGTTTCCCTTTGACTTATATTATGTTATGGAGAACATCAAGACCTGGGCTTTTTCCATTTGGAAAGGTTGTTCTAATTTTAATGCAGCCTCAAATGGGAATGTTGAGACGTCTGTTAAGTTTAGATGTTATTTCCCAGTGAGGTTATATGGGGCAAACAGAATAATATACAGTATACGGAATATGCTTACTATTCTCTTTCGAATGATGGTCTTGTCCAGTTGACTTTGGCATCCGGATGATAGCTCAACAGTCATATGGCCGACATGGTGAAAAGGTCGACAGGTTCCAATGGTCGACATAAAAACACACAAGATTTTAGCAGCGCTCAAATGGATGAGTGAATCAATGTGATAAAAAATTAACAATTTATTATTTAAAATACATATATATGGGAACTCGATTAATAACACTAGAATTATAACACACGTGTCATTGTGTACATTTTAAGAGTTTAATAATTAAACAATGGCTAGATGATTAGATCTCACATGGATGGGTGAACCCCAATTGAAGGTGGAATTATGTCCTGCACTGTCCACAAAGCGAAGGTCCAGATGTAAAAGGAGTCCTTGTAATACGGCAATAGATCTGCTGTGCGCTCTCCGAAGGAGTGGCTGTTGTTAGTGTGAGCTTACCTACAACCTCGTGGCACTTTGTATCCAAATTGACAGGTAATAAGCCGGAGACTTCCACAGTTTGATGGACCCGTGGTCAGAAGAATGAGCAGGTATTTGGTCACACGTTCTCTCTGGATCAGAATAGCCAAAAACAGCACCACCCAATGGTCAACATAAATTGTCAACACAAGTTGTTGCGGTTCAACTCCCGGTGGTTGAGATGCTTGGCGGATAGAATCCCAGAAGGCCAGAACCTAATTGTTAGGGTAGAAGGGGGGTAGGATTAGGCTGTGGCGATGGAGTGTTAAGCTGTGTACACACGGTGCGATTCAGGGTCAGTCCAAATCGAATAGAAAGTGACGCTGAATCGCACAGGTACAGCTGCATTCCACCCAGATTCGCTCCTGATGCGCATCAGAATCGAAAGCAGAATTAGACTGCTTTGATCTGCTAGATGGTAAGGTGGACCACGCTGCTTGTACCCCCCCCCCCTCCCATCCACACGGCGTCCCTGCCTGGTGCCTGGTCCCAGTGGCTGACAATATTGAAATGATATCAGCAGCTGCCACATTGGCACTGTGTTGTACACATCGGGTGCCGGACGGAATTCCGACAGTCATTTACCCGACGTCAGGATCTCGACTGTTAAAACACCTACAGCCAGGTTCCCGATGGCCACCGGCTATTCTCCCTCGTGGGGGTCCACGACCCCCATAGAGGGTGAATAGAATAGGTGGCGAGCGTAGCGAGCCTCCATGCCCGCAGCATGGCGACAGCAGCAAGCCCTCAAGGGGCTTTGTTGTGCTCGCCATGCTGTCTGAGTCCAGTGGACTAATGACTGTGGGGATCCCGACTTTAGGGTTAGGCACTTGGGCCCAAAATTCTCAAAATGGGCAAAATGATGTGCACTGCAGGTGGGGCAGATGTAACATGTGCAGACTTGTAACAAGACTTGACTTGAGAGTTAGATTTGTGTGAGTTATTTTGTTTCTGTGCATGGTAAATACTGGCTGCATTATTTTTACACTGCAATTTAGATTTCAGTCTCAACACACCTCACCCAAATGTAACTCTCTCTGCACGTTACATCTGCCCCACCTGCAGTGCACATGATTTTGCCCATTTTGAGAACAAATTTGTATTGTGAACAGATCTGAATAAGGACCTTGATGTGGTTGACCACTCTTGGTTGAACGCATCTAGTTAGATGCCTACAGATAGTCGACAACATCTAGATTCACAGTAACTAAAGTTAGACCCAAACGTTCGCTCGATGGGAATGTGATTGACAGTCAGAAGGGTGACACAAATTTGTCATTCTTTTTTTTGCTTTAGATCCAACTTGGTTCATACTTTACCACCTAAGTGGGCATAGAATTAGATAATTAGAATTATCCATGCGAGGGGACACTGGACACCTATTTGGTGTCCATGCTGACCTACTGTACAGTATGTCGGCATAGGCACCGCAAAAAAATGTGTGTCGACCTAGAAACTGATGATCAAGTCCCCGTTGATCTAACGATTGCGTCTAAATTTCATTGCTGTCGATCTAGACGCTGTCGTCTATATTTAGGCGAATGGTGACCCACGTTATTGTCAATCTAGATGCCGTTAATCCTCTACCAGTACCGGAGGGTTAGGGGAAAGATGCAGAGGGGGGGGGGGGGGTGAAGCAGGGAGGGTTAGGGCTATGGTAAGAGGGTGAGGGTAAATTCGGAGCCCCTGTCGGGATGCCGCTGTCAGGCTTTTGACCGTCCGCATCCCCACCACTTGGATCATGTATATATACAGCCAATATGGCTGCCTCCGTTGTAATATGTTTCTAATTCATGCAAATGTAAAGCACTTTGAGCCCTTTTAAATTCTCATGATCCACCCCTATAATTCAGTTTGTACACAACGCATCAAAGATGCGGCCCAATGTGATGTCCGATGCTTAGTATCTTTGTTAAGTGCCCGACATTACAGCCTTTGGGGATTTTGTATAGTACGGTCTTATTGTAAATGTTAGATGGCTAGCAGCCACATTCCTCTGACATGTAATTGTACGTACGCACACATATTCTGGTTTATATTACTGCAAATCTTCTTTCTATAATTAGAGACATACTGCGCAGCGTGCGGGAACCGTACAGCCGCTGGAACTGTCTAAACGATATGAAACAGAACTTTCCAACCTCACATATTTTGTCTATTTATAAAATAAATGGCAATAACAATATACACCAATATATACACGCCAGCAACACATAGCTACTGATGAGCTTCCAGAAACGAATACAATCAGTACAAAACAAACACATTGGGGGACATGGTGTGAGTAATTAGTAATAATACCCTTTTCACACCAAAACGCCGGGTCACACCCGGGTTTTTGGACCCAGTTTCAACCCTCGTGCTGGGACCCGGGGCCTGTTACCTTTTACACCGGCGTCCGACATGGCAAACTTCACCGGTGCCCCCCGTCTATTATCTTCTAGAAAGTGCTAAATAAATAAGAAGTAGATTCTGATTGGTTGCCCATAGCAACATCACATCTGAAATAAAACATCTTAGCAAATAAATGCCCAGGTGTCAACACTTTCACAAAAAAAACCCTATAAAATGAATGTCAACCTAATTATGCGTCGACCATTTCCATGTCAACATTTGGGTTAACAGGGGGTGGAGAGGGGCGTGAACGGCTGTCTGGGCTCATTACCATATGTGTACGACCCGCGATTCATGGGCGTTGCCATGAAAACGCAGGGCCTACGTATGGTAATCCGGCCGTGACGCACGTGTGGAGGGCGGACCGCTGACATAGCCGGATGCCAGCTGCCCGCCCATATCCCTGCTTTCATATGGGGAAATGTCCGAGTGGTCTGGAGCACTCGGAGCGGTCTGACCGCTCGGTCCATCATTGGATGGTCGGCGACAATCGGAGGATGGGGGAGGTTCCCACAGATGGAGGAGGTGTTCACATGAAACATCCACTAGCGGTCCGTTCGCTCAGCGTCTTACTGAATTCGGACGGTGTAAGCGATGTAAGAACACTCGGTGTCCGTCCGAAAATACGCATCCGTCCGAGTCAACTAGAATAAGGGCCTATATGTCTGACCCTATGAATCCTCATTTCCCTCTTCTCCCACTGTGGGAATCAGGGACAGTGAGGATGAATTTATATGGATCAGTTTAGCAACAAACACATAACTTGTAGCATTAGGACAGAAGCAGCCGATCCCCGAATAATGTATTCAGCACGTTCTTTATCAGACAACAAATCATTTCCTTAGGAACTAAAGACACATCCGTGCTGTAGGCTGGTAACCCCGGGCTTTGCTGTGCCTGGGAAATGTTGGCCACACAGCTGAACATGACCATTCCCAGCAGCCAGATACATGTGTGGCATACTAAAGGCTATGTTTGCAATCCGTTATTTACAGCGGAATGCCGTCAGCGCATCCATGTCAGCACTGTAATCACCCAGAATGTCGACTGTACAATGTCAACATTGTTAAAATGTCGACACCTGCAAAATGTTGACATGTTCACAAAGTCGACAAGTTCATTGCTGACATTTTCCTTCTCCCAGTGACGTTTTCCTGACCTCAGAAACGAAGCTGAGGTGGCAGTGCTGCGTAACCGATGATTCGAGGCTGCTTCCTTGGATGATAGGGGGAGGGTGTCTACTTACACCAGATGCCTGCTCCTGTATTACCATGCTTAAGGAACCAAACCTGAATCAGGCCCTTTGTTAACATGATAACATTTTGCTGAACATGTCGACATTTTGTATGTTGACATTATGACCATGTCAATGTTTAAACTCCACACAGACATAGGCATTCATCCACACTCACTCCACTTATCTAAGAAATAAAGACGCGTACAACTGAATGGGCTTAAAGGGGACGGCTTATTTATTTTGAGCAGGGGCGGCCTATTTGAATCTAACTCAAATTTATGTCCCTGCTCTAACTAAGGTGGCGGGCAAAGAACGGCATGCAAAATACATAACATTGCTGGAAAATAACAAAGTAATAAAAATAACAAACTCCGGATCTAAGGGCCTCCTGCCCTTAATTGCCAAGGACCGGCCACCTGCCAGGCGTCCAAGACAACGGCTCAATTATGAAGCGGACTTTTCAAAAGGGGCCAATTGCCCTTAAGGTCAGGGGGTTGACCTTCTGCTTCTGCCCCTGACCTCGCAAATATCACTAAGGCAGAGCTCACCACTCTGCCCGAGTCATCAAAAAATTGGGCCACCTGCCCTAAACTACAAATGTCCGCATGAATTTACGCTATCCGAAGTAGATGATCGTTAAGGTCCAGATGCGGGCCCACCTGGATCGGTGATGCCCACATCTCGACATCAACCACCAGCTAAGTGCAAATACAGCTCTAATTTAACTACCGTTCTTTCCGCCAAGACAAATAAGCCGACAACAACTAACGAATAAATGCAAACGACTTCTCAAAAACTAATTCTAGATAATAATTGGGGCGGGCGGGAGGGCAACGTTCCCTGAAGCAAGAGACAGAATCTTCTGGAAGCAAGAACATCACCCCATCAGTCTCCACCTCTGACCTCAACCAGCCTATCCTGAACCGTCATTCAAATCAGCCAACCCGTCAATCAAGATAAGCCGAACCCCCGGGCCCAGATCAAGTGTGTGAGCTAAGGATTCCTGCCAATAGCCAGGTGAGTTTATGCTGTTTTTCAGCCAGACAAGCTGGCTTCTACAGTCTTAAACTCCACACAGACATAGGCATTCATCCACACTCACTCCACTTATCTAAGAAATAAAGACGCGTACAACTGAATGGGCTTAAAGGGGACGGCTTATTTATTTTGAGCAGGGGCGGCCTATTTGAATCTAACTCAAATTTATGTCCCTGCTCTAACTAAGGTGGCGGGCAAAGAACGGCATGCAAAATACATAACATTGCTGGAAAATAACAAAGTAATAAAAATAACAAACTCCGGATCTAAGGGCCTCCTGCCCTTAATTGCCAAGGACCGGCCACCTGCCAGGCGTCCAAGACAACGGCTCAATTATGAAGCGGACTTTTCAAAAGGGGCCAATTGCCCTTAAGGTCAGGGGGTTGACCTTCTGCTTCTGCCCCTGACCTCGCAAATATCACTAAGGCAGAGCTCACCACTCTGCCCGAGTCATCAAAAAATTGGGCCACCTGCCCTAAACTACAAATGTCCGCATGAATTTACGCTATCCGAAGTAGATGATCGTTAAGGTCCAGATGCGGGCCCACCTGGATCGGTGATGCCCACATCTCGACATCAACCACCAGCTAAGTGCAAATACAGCTCTAATTTAACTACCGTTCTTTCCGCCATATCAGTTCAACTTGAACTGACCCGCCACCAACCTAATTCCAAATACTCCCTGAACTAAACCTCTAAACTTCTCAATGCGTCTATTAAAGTCTGAAAAAACAAATCCATCCCTACTAAAGAGAGGTGCACCCCATCCGGCCTGTACAGGGTCTCATTTCTAAAGGATATGGCCTCGTGCCTGACGACCACTCCGCCCTCTGTTACTATAGCCCTGCCGACTACGGAATTGATCCGCCTACGTACCAAATCAATGGCGCCCGGATTGAGTGCATCTCTCCAAACCCTCCTAGGTATAATCTCTGACCAGAAGAAACGGCAAAATCTCCATTCTCTGATCAGGTCCAGCAATAAATTCCTAATCTCAAATCGAATATTGAGACCGGAATTATGCGTGAGGTCGTTGCCCCCCAAGTGGATGATGACAAAAATTGGGTAACCAAACGCCCTAACTGACTCATCCAAGAGACCCCTCAACGCGGACCACCTCATACCTCTACGCCCCAGCCAACGGATAAATCGCGTCTCAGGGAAACGTTCCGTATCCGTGGTTACCTGGGACAAAGACAACCAATAAATAAATGAATGCCCCACCATCCATATCATATTGGTGTCCAAGCGTTGACCTGTAAGTTGAAATGATATATACCGTTAGAAATTTTGAAATAATGGCAAACATCTGGCAAAATTTTAAAGGGGGGCCCGGGAGATTCCCTTAAAGGTGATTTTGGAGTTCTATATTAAATTGTTGATAACTAATAGGACTGTGATTTGGGTGATCTATTTAAGACTAATTGATTATTTGACCCACTTGAATTATGTATAATCCCTACCTGTTGTTCCTTATTCTACGGTGGGAGGGGGGGGGGGGGGTGTGGGTCACCCGATTTGACTTGAGGCAAAAAACACAAATCTTCCACCAGTTGGCTAGAGCCTAATTTAAGACTGGTGATAACACAAAAAATTCCTCAAGGCCCCTCAAACACTAAAGCGTGTTTGGGCGAGCGGCTACTCCTCAAATGGGTTCACTGGACTATGTCGGCCTGATGTATCGCTTAAATGCACCAGACCGCCATCTTCCGAGTGCTCGTATGTCGACCTGAGACCAACCCGCCGCAGCGGCTGCCGAAGCGGCGCCGATACGAAAAGAGTGTGTCCCAAAATCGGCTGGAGAAAGACCCTGATGCAATATACAGCGCCTGAAAACCGACCTGAACTGGAAGTTAGTAAGGGGGGACCCGTCGATGTGCATCAGCCAGGCCCCGGGCAATTGGGGCCGCAATTCCACGTAAGCCAGAGCCGCCGCCACCGGACAGATCCGGCGGTCGCCACTCCGACCCAAATGGACCCACTGCCCCCTGCCCGCTACATCAGTCTTTGAGCGCTGTATCTTGCACCATAAACCGTCGTGGTGCACGTCGACATGGCCGAACAGCATAGGCGAGGGAGATGCCCTGGTTGCGGACACCAGTTCGCCTACTCTGAACGCCCCATGGAAAGCCATGGCAAAGGCCAGCCTGAAAAGTCGAACCTCGTAATCGTTCGAGCAAATTACTCTTAGGGACCTCGAGATTCGACGCAACAGGCCGGCATCAATCGGCCGTCGCCTGTCGGGCAAAGCCGGCCTGGCTCTGGCCCATCCCTTTAGCATCCTGGAAAGCATGAAAGACTTGGTGATGTCTCTCTTCCCACCAAGACGCAAAAAGAATGATATGCCTGCCAGAGAGCGTCCAACAAAACTTCTGGACTTACCCTCTGTGTACAGGTTCCATACATAGGCATTAATAAGACGCTTGGAGCTCTTACCTGTGCCACCCTGTTCACGCATGAACTCGCTCCAGCACTCCCATGAGGCCAGATAAGCTCTAAATGTAGCTGGCGCTAGCGACCGCAGGGCCAGCTCCTCTACCCCTCCAGAGGCACCTGCCATAAAAAAGATGGACATTGTTCACCATAGTTCTGGGCTAAAGGCACAAGCTGCCTGAATCTTACCCATTCGAAACGGGACAATGCATCCGCTACTTCATTGAGAACGCCTGGGACGTGCTTGGCTCGCAACGTAATGTTGTTCGCCAAGCACATCATCACCATCCGTGCTAAAATACGCAAAACTGGGAGAGAGGTTGACCTTAGTTGTGTAATGGATTGGACCACCCCTAGGTTATCGCACCAAAAAACAACCTCCCTGTTTCCCAGTTCTGCGCCCCAGAGCTCTAAGGCGACCATTATTGGAAATATTTCCAATAATAGCATATTCTTGGTCATGCCGTCTCGAGCCCAAGATTCGGGCCATGCTTCTGCGCACCAACGTCCTGCATAAAATGCTCCGAATCCGGAAGATCCTGCAGCATCTGTATATAATTCCAACTCCGCATTTGCAACGGCCGGAGCTTGCCATATGCATATGCCGTTGAAATTATCCAGAAACATTTCCCACACTTTCAGATCCCTCTTCATTTCTGAAGCTAGACGTAGAAAATGGTGGGGTTTGCGAATCCCGACAGTCGCTCGCTGAAGCTTTCTACAAAATATTTTGCCCATGGGTATAACTCTACATGCGAAATTAAACAGGCCCAATAAAGATTGAGCCTGTCTAAGTGTTAACTTAGCAGCCGCGATGGCATAACGTATTTCGTCATGTAACCTGTGTACTTTATCTAGTGGAAGTTTACACAGACCTAGCTCGGAATCAATTTCAATTCCGAGGTACACCAAATCAGTAGTAGGTCCCTCGGTTTTTTCCCCTGCCACGGGAACCCCGAAATCTCTAAATAAATCAAGCGCTATTTCTAGTAACCTAAGGCACAGGTCAGAACTTGGAGGACCCACTAAAAGAAAGTCATCCAAATAATGAGTAATGCTGTCAACTCCCGACACTTCCTGCAGGCACCACTGCAAAAATGTGCTAAAGCGCTCAAAATAAGCACATGAAATGGAGCAACCCATGGGCAAACATTTGTCTATGTAAAAACCCCCATTCAATTTAAATCCCATGTACTGAAATGCGTTCTTATGCAAAGGTAATAGTCTAAAAGCTGATTCAACATCCAATTTGCACATGAGTGCACCAGGACCAATTTTTCGAATGATGTCTATAGCATCCTCAAATAAACAATAATTAACTGTGCATAAATCGTCATTGATGGCGTCATTGACAGACGACCCTCTAGGACAAGAAAGATGCTGAATCAGCCTGAACTTCCCTTTAACTTTTTTGGGAACCACCCCAATAGGGGACAAAATTAGTCCCTCAACTGGTGGTGTTGAAAACGGGCCTGCCATGCGACCTAGTTTTACCTCTGCTTCAACTTTTTGTGATATTATGTCAGGATGCTCCATGGCTGAGCGTAGGTTTCCTTTAGTTCCCGCACTAATTGGAGCGGAAACAGGTAATTGAAAACCTTCAGAAAATCCGGACTGCAAAAATCTTGCTCCATCTCTGTCCGGATACCGTTCCAGCCATGGTAACATCCTGACCAATACTATTGGAGTTGGGGCCCTATCCAACGACAGGTGCCGCTGGACCGCGGCTTTGTTTTGTCGTGGACTGAGCCCCACCTCCCCCACCAGTTGGAGGTTTTGAGCAATCCTTGATTGCGTGTTGACCTCCGCATCTGATACAAAGGTGCCGAAAACGACACCGGTTCCCCAGGCTGCATTGCCCATTATTAAATGAGTAGCACCTACCATGGCCATGCTTCGTATTACCTCCCTTATTAATATTATTGTAAGGCCTGCTCCCATACTGTCTTACCCACCCCTTATTTTCAGGAGCCCTAATAGGTGTAGCTGATTCGGAAACTTCGCCGTATAATTCTACGTCTTTCTTGCCGAAATCGTACACCTCCCGGCCATGCTGCTTCCTCCTAAACTCTTCGTCATAGACCCGCCAACCGGGACCGACGTAAGAGGTGTAGAGTTTATGAATAAGGAACTGGTATCTCACCAGGTTCACATATTCATCTGGATGTGTCTCTAAATAACAGGCCGCAAAAATAAGTATGCCTCTAACCCAGTTATTATAACTTCGAAAGGCATCCTCGCTAGCGGGTCCTTTTTTCCTTGCGGCTAGGAGGGCCCGCCTATCTTTGCTTGTTAAAGCAAAGACATCTACATACCGCCCTTTTCTAATCCTATCCCTAGCCCTAGGGCGCAAACCCCGCTTAACAGCGGTGTTCGCGCACTGCACTGCGTCGGACTCAACCGATACGTTAGAGGATCCGGAGCTATGGGACCTATATTCCCTACGCCTCTTTCGCTTGCGCCTGCGCACGCCGCCGTCCGAAGATGAATTACCTTCGGAAGACGTCGACGCCAATGAAGAATCAGAAGTCTCATGTCTGCGTCGCCTCTTACGAGACTTGGCAGCCCTTTTACGCTTAGACTTCTCTGGTGAAGATGAACGGCGGGACCCATCGCTACCCGAAATGGCATTACCCTCACTAGTCCAGTCTGGATCATTAGAGGACTCACCCGCTTCAGATGCTCCAGCTCTTCGTCCTGCTCCTTCATTGTTGCTACGGCTCGACGACGGTCGGTCCATATTTTGCTGTGAAAATCCTCGACCTGCCAATATAGTATCATTAACGACACCGATAACAGGCACATCAACAGGCGATGGATTTTCCCTCTCACAAATTGCTCTTTCGCCCCCCCGCGCGGCAATGGTAGGCGCTATGGCTCGGGCTATGATGTCAGACACCGAAGCCACTGTAGCCGTAGGAGCAGCACTCCCTTGTCCCCCTGGGCCGGTGGTCAGCAAAGGAGCCACTGCGGATACCACCGCCGCGCAAATGGACGTCAGAGTCGATGAATTTAAAGTCACCGTATCTCCGTCCCGATTAGATCCCCTCACTGCATCCGCATAGGAGCGACCAGGCAGTATCTTGTTACCCTGTATACTTACAACACTCTGCCTGGCTGGTTCGTCAGCTAACCTCCTGCGTTCCCTACGCCTAGATCTCGCGTTACTTACCAAAGTCCTATACTGCGCCTGACCTTGTTGCTCGCTTTCCTGGCCGCCATCCGACGACCCTCTCTGGTGGCCGGATGGACCCTGCAAATTTTGAGAACCACTGCCGTTACTACTGCAAACGGTCGTCCCTGAAGACCCATCGGATGACCTTGAATCGTCCGATGAGTCACTGTTGGACTGCCAATCTTCCATAACGGACTCAAGCATTTGGAATTCTCTTTCGGACAATTTATTCCTAAATTGTTGAATAAATAGGTGCCTGTCCATGTTATTTCTAGTCGCGCCACTAGATGGCGCTGCAGGCTCATTATTGATTCCACTGCCTGCATTTTCATCATTATGTCTACGGCGGCCACTTCTCACAGCAGCCACCGCAGTATTGCTCCCAGTGCCATCTGGCACTGCACCCTTTCCCTTGCCTCTTTTTTTACTTTGTGCCCCTCTGTTGCTAGGGGCAACGGGACGTCTATCCCGCCCCCTAGCGCGCCCGTTATTTTTTTGAACAGGGGGAGAGGGAGCCGGGCCGGGCTGTATCCCGGCATCCCCCTCGCCCACCACCCTCAAACTGTTGTGCGCCGTGGTGTCTGCCGCCGGGCGCGACACCCGGCGCTTATTGCGTACACGGGCGGGGGGAGAAGGAAGCAGAGATGGTGGAGAGGGAGCCGGGCCGGGCTGTATCCCGGCATCCCCCTCTCCCACCCCGTCAGCTGCGTGCTGAGCCGCGCTTAACGCTGCGGCACGCGACCCCCGGCGTCTACTGCCTACCCGGGCGGGGGGAGGAGAGACCAGCGACGGTGCTGCTGACAGAGCACCGCGCGATCTCCCCCGCTGCCCGCCGCCATTGAAATTGGCTGCACGCGGCGTCGCGGGTTGAGCTCCGCGACGCCCTGCACGAGCCCTGGAAGTGCTGGGCAAAACTTGTGCAGGGGGAAGAACCCTGGTGCCCGCATTTCTTCTGCGCGGCGAAGGGGATAAGCCCCTTACATCGCCGCGCACCGGAGGCCTGGCCCTGGCCCTAATATCAGCCTCATCAAGGCTGATATATCTAGTGGGAGCCCCCACAGAACGCTTGGGCCTGGTAGCCATTAGAGAATAGAGGGGATAGAAACAGGTAGAAAAGAAAAGGTGACAGAAAGAGGAGGTTTAGTATCTAGAGAATATAGATGGGTGAACAAAAGGTTTTTAATGGAAAAATACAGCAATTAAGTTCAGAATCTAGCTAATCAAATGGATCTTTGTACTTAACAGTCCAACGTTCCCTGAAGCAAGAGACAGAATCTTCTGGAAGCAAGAACATCACCCCATCAGTCTCCACCTCTGACCTCAACCAGCCTATCCTGAACCGTCATTCAAATCAGCCAACCCGTCAATCAAGATAAGCCGAACCCCCGGGCCCAGATCAAGTGTGTGAGCTAAGGATTCCTGCCAATAGCCAGGTGAGTTTATGCTGTTTTTCAGCCAGACAAGCTGGCTTCTACAGTCTATCATGTCAATGATGAAGGTCTACAGATTTGTCATGTCACATCAACACATTTTTTGGGCTTACAATTGATAACGCTATGGCCTTGGCGTCAGTCAGTAAGAAGTGTTGTTTTATTCCGCTAAAGATGAAAAATGTAACATAAAAAGTATTACATAATAAAACACATATACAATACGTTTCACTACCATGAAGACAGAACCATGGAAAACCTTATTATTTGTATTGTATATCATCTGTGTGACCATGATTTGTACTATGAGGCAATGTAACTCATTGTAGCTAGAGTTAAGATCTCACAACAGGTCAGCAGTGCCCCGGTACAATGGTGGAGGAGTGGCCACCAGGTTGGGTGGGGCCTCTGGGAGGGGTTTGGCCACACCCCCATGAAAAAAATAAACGAGAGGGAGAGGACAGGCTACCGTTGCAGCTGTCTCTCTCCCCAGCTCAGAATACAGCACTGAGCAGTGTGTGCTGAGTTGGGGAGAGAGGCTGTGCTGCCAACTCTCTCCCCACTGCCTGGCTCCCTGCAATGGGGGAGGGGGAGTGGGATCCAGACCCTTCCAGCAGCCCTGAGCCTGGATACAAGTACCCCCCTTCCCTCTTGACACCACTGCTTCCTGGAGTC
Organism: Crinia signifera; assembly: GCF_055691185.1. NCBI lineage: Eukaryota > Metazoa > Chordata > Amphibia > Anura > Myobatrachidae > Crinia > Crinia signifera. The sequence continues at coordinate 83,755,052 of NC_139228.1, read as the reverse complement.
AGATATATGCAGTTAAAGGAAAGAAAAGAAGACTCTCTGCTAGGTGAACTCTTCTTTTTCAAACGCATCCTGTAACATGACAATTAGGAGCTGAGATGGTCAGTAGTTTATCTCTCTCAAACACAGAAGTGACAAGCAATTCTTAGTGTGCGGCAGCGTATAGCAGTACCCAAGCAGCCATATACAGTATACTGCTCTGTAGATGTTAATTACCTTATTCAAGCAAGATATATAAAAGTTTGGTTTCTAGAATGCAAACGTTCTCCAGTGGGTTATGCAATTGAACTCTTTTTCTATTGGATATAAGTACAGTATGTAAATTAGACATCCATCCTCTTCGCATGCAGGCAGTAATTAATTCGCTTGATTCAGCTGGTAGTAGTGTCCCAGACTGTTAGTGCAGGTAAAGGGAGAGTGTTAGGAATTGCATACTATTCATAGCTTCCACCATTCAGAGAACACATGCAATCCCTATTCAATCCTAACATGCCTGTTATATGCTCAGCTGCCATTGAATTTGGCAGGAGTAAAGTCTCTAAATAGGCTTATCCAACAGTATGATCACACCGCATCATGGGAAGCACAGAGAGGGGTATAATGCACTCTGATAGATGTCCTGACATCTGTTCAATCTATAGGTGCACCAAAAACCATGATCCAAAAAGGTATCAAGTTTATTTTACAGCACAATTATATGGGTGCCGGACGGGTTCCCAACAGTCGGGATCCGACAGTCATTTACCCGACGTCGAGATCCCGACTGTCAAAACACCGACAGCCGGGTGCCTGACGGCCACCCGCTATTTTCCCTCATGGGGGTCCACGACCCCCATAGAGGGAGAATAGAATAGGTGGCTCGCGTAGTGAGCCACCATGCCCGCAGCGTGGTGAGCGCTGTCTGACTCTGGGCAGTTGGGATCCCAACGTCGGGATAATGACTGTCGGGATCCCGACTGTCTGAGTCCCATACCACACCCCAATTATATTACTTTTGATGTGCTCTTGCTTTTAAAAACACTAGGTACTGCAATTGGAACCAAGTTTGCCCCCAATTTTGCAAACCACAATATGGGCAAATTTGCACATATAATGCAAGCAAAACAGGGAAAACCTGGCTCACTACAGTAGATACATTGATGATTTTTGGGGGATTCGGACCTTGAGTCATTCACATTGATCACAGATAGTTGTCATTTAAATTCTCTAGTTAATCAGCACACTTAGGCCCTTATTCTGATTCGGTCGGTACGGCCCGCGTGCGGCCGTACCGCCGATGTTTGGACTCTGCACATGCGCAGAGGTCAATCTGCGCATGTGCAGCCCCCTTCGCCGCAGACGTATTTCGTCCGCCGCAAAGGGGGCGTATAGGGGCGTGAGAGGCTTCATGCCCTCATTTCCCTATGTGTACGCCCCGCGTTTCATGGGCGTTCCCATGCAAACGCGGGGCGTATGCATGGTAATGAGGGCATGACGCCCTCATTACCATGACATGGGGGCGGAAAGCTGACGTCGCCGGATGTCAGCTTTCAGCCCCCATACAAGCTACCACACGGACGATTGTCCGTGTGGTCTTAGCTTGCGGGAGCTGCCGCGGCGTGCGGGCCTGCCTTCGATGGTCGACGACCATCGAATGCAGGGGGCAGCTCCCACCATGGTGGAGGCGTAGCCTCCACCATTTTAATGCGGATCGCCAGCCGTCCGTGTACGGACGGCCGTGGCGATCCGTCTGGTGGGCGGCCCTTGGTTTGTGCGGTCGGAGCCCCGTGTGCGGCTCTGACCGCACCAACCAGAATAAGGGCCTTAGTTATCACTGTATTATTTGTATTTTTGGGGAGAGGGGGGCCCTAGACTGCACACCCTGTAATGAGAGGTGCTACCTTGCTGAGATTTTTAGCTATATGCAAGACAGAGGGGTTTTGCAGGTGCACTATGCACTCATTACTGCTGACATATATTCCTTTTATAATTCATTTATGAGGTTGTTAGCATACATTTGGCCAAAGATATGTACCTGCCAAATGTATGCTAACAACATGTATATACATACACCCAGAAGTTATTCCTAACAGGATAATCAACGGAGGAAACATAATATCGCCGTACAGCGATCTGTCTCTAACACATACTTCCTGGTTGTTATGTATCCAGGAACATATCTGGGTGGAGGTCCAGCTAATCACGCTGGGGCACCTCCGGCGGATAGGGGAAGATCCGGTTTAGTGGGTGGAACGCATATGCGTTCCACCTAACGAAATACATTAAAACAAGTGCCTAAAACCACTCGTTTTTAATTCTGCACAACAACAGAGTCGCCCTGAGTTTCCTGGGACCAAGCCCAGCATTATATAACGGTCTTTACCGTTTATAAACCCAGTTTGGTTAAAATAGCAGCCGGTCACATGACCGGGAACCCGGAAGTAACATTAAAGTAGTTAAACAGATTTTTTCATAATAAAGCTCTTGAAGATTTACAAATATAATGCATTACTGTTATTCTTTATATACCTTTGTCTCCTATTCTCTGACTTAGCCTTACTATTGATAATGAGTTTGTTGATTGTTTGATTGAACACCAATTGGATATCCATTACTATGGTTATATATACCCCTAATAGTCACATCACAAATCACCTTTGAAAAAGCCACAGCCAGTGGTGAAACGCATCAGTTGTTTGTTTTTAAACTTCAAGAACTGGACCAAGAACCACCCTACATTGCCACCCACCATTCTGTTGTCACTTGTTTGTCACAGGACACATACATGATACATTGTGGCCATCCATTTGGATAACCATCAAGCAATTACCTCCAGGTGAACTTTCCATCTCAGTCACCTGTCAGAGGACAAAAAAACCTTGGGGAATTCCCAGAGGACCTACAAGGACCCCATCCACAATTGGGATAACTCATCAGTTGAATCCGAGTGAGTCCCAGGATATATAGCTGCCTAAAGGGAAATATCCATTCAAAAGCATTGAAGACGCCCACCCATACAATCCTCCAGCGGCCATCGGGGCCACGTGGCACAAGAGAGGAGATTGGGCTCAGTTATATAACTGACTTCCTTGAAAAATCTTACAGATTCTTTCAGCGATAAGCATACAAGATTCCGTATCTAATAGTGAGAACCTGTAACACCCCCCCCCCCCCCTTTCTTCAATATTGGGACATACCGCTCTTACAGTGGCACCATAATGGTGGAAAAGTAAAGTGCACTTACCTTTAAAGGGACATACCACCAAAAACCAACATCATTCTTGGATCCAGTAATCCTCTTGAAAGTGAGATACCCTTCTTTTTATTAACTCTTAAATGTTATTGTTATTTTTATGTGTATGTATGTGAATGTAATGTTATTTCAGGTGTTTTTAATCTATATAAAAGGATTACACATTTGTTGATGGAGGTTCATTGTAGTTGTAGCGCTGCTCCCTTTTTTTTCTTTTTTGTTCAATCCGAATAGGGAGTGACTACCCCTATAACCTAGCAGCTGCTCTAGGGGAACAACTCTTGTTAAGGCGGCTTACAAATTCTCTAGTAGAATACACAGATTTTTTATTCTGAAAATCTGTCTAGCAAATCTTTACAGTATAATTATCTAAGCTATGTAGTAGCCCAGCCACTACATCTCTCCAGACCAACAGATCTGGGCTATTCAGAAGATCTGTCCAGCATCCCTTTACTGTGGAAATCACATGTGCTGTTTAGAAGATCCGTACAGCATCTCTCTACAGTTCAATTATCTGTGCTATTCAGAAAACCTGTTACTTGTCAGCATTTCTCCATAGTGCAAATCCGTATTCTTTATAACTGATATGTGAGCATTTCCCTACGGTGCAAATTATCTGTACTGTTAAAAGATCTTCCCAGCATTCATCCCCAGTGCAATTATATGTGCTATTTAGTAAACCTGCTAGCATACTTTTCCATGCCAAATACAAATTCTATTCTGAAGATCTAAGTAGTTGTTTCCTATCTCTTATATATTTAGCCACATCTCTCAATCTGTGACTGTGTGTATGATGCTGGGTGGAGTCAGACAGTGAACTCTGCCCCCTGCCCAGCGTTATACACACAGCCCACAGATGATACACAGATGTGGCCAGCCCAGCTGCACACTCCCCAGCCCTACACATATTATGGGTCACCCACCCCACCACAGACCTGCTATTTACCGCGGAACACGTCCGGACCTCCAGTGATGTCACCACTGGAGGCGTGCTATTGTGGCCATTAGGGGCATGCCTTCAGCTACCACACACCCCCAGACCCTGCCGCCGATGGACGGGGGAGGAGCCGCTCTACCTGTAGCCCAGCGCATTTGCGCAATCCTCATGCCGCCATTCCTACCCGCCGCACACAGCCATCTTCCCACCTTGCCCGCCCCCCTCCCAAGCTTACCGGTATGTAGCTGGAGCCAGGCTGCATATGGCGCTGCAATGCTGAGCCGGGCGCTGCCAGCATCCCTCAGCGTCAAGCTTGCATCAAGCCTAACCCTCCCTCCCTCAGCATCAACCCTGACCCACCCTCCCTCAGCGTCAACCCTGACCCTCCCTCAGCGTCAACCCTGACCCTACCTCCCTCAGCGTCAACCCTGACCCTCCCTTCCTCAGTGTCTACCCTGACCCTCCTTCAGCGTCAACCCTAACCCTCCCTCAGTGTCAACCCTGACCCTCCCTCAGCGTCAACCCTGACCCTCCCTCCCTCAGCGTCAACCCTGACCCTCCCTCCCTCAGCATCTACCCTGTCCCTCCCTCCCTCAGTGTCAACCCTAACCCTCCCTTAGCGTCAATCCTGACCCTCCCTCCCTCAGCGTCAAGCCTGACCCTCCCTCAGCGTCTACCCTGTCCATATAGCATTTACCTGTTAAGGGGGCGGAGCAACTTACGACGGTGTGAAGAGCGCCCATAGGGCACCATGAATCACCTAGTATATAATAATTATTTATTTAGTTGCCATATTTAGCTAGTGTTTTTTGTTGTTAGTGCCATCTAGTTAGATATTGGTACATTTAGCTTGTGCTTGGCTTGTCCCTTTAAACATGTGTCTCTTTATCTTGAGCCTGCACTACTAGGAGTTGAAGTTTTGGCAGGAGCTGCGTACCAGTGAATGATAGTGGCTCTGGGCAAAGGGGTTGTTATAACTGAAGTACCCTGCACGTTGGTTCTGCAGGATGAGGGCCCTCAGAAGAGGTAATTGGAAGCACTACAAAAGAGTGATGAACACTAGAGAAAAGCACAGTGCACCTTGTAACTGTACTGAGACCCTAACGTCTATTGTGGTGCAGCTAAGGACACCTCTTTAACGTGAAGTGGTGAGATCATACTACTGGATAAGCCTTTTTAGAGACCTTACTACTTCAATGGCAGCTGAGTATACAACAGGCATTTGGGGATTAAATTGGGATTGGGGATTGCGTGTGTTGTCTGGTGGCTATAAATAGAATCATATTCCTAACACTCTCCCTTTCCTTAAATTACACTAACAGTTTAGGACACTGATAAGCTCCACTACAATCGGCTGGATCAAGCTAATTACTGCCTGCTTGTGAAGAAGGGAGGTCATTCTGGTTTGCTGGCTAAGCAGCGATAGTTTATGCTTATCGAGCCTTGTAACACCGCCCGCCGGGATTTGATTTTGGGATTAGACTGCGCATGCTCAGATGCTGTCCGGCTGTTCCTGACCCAAGCATGTGGCTCTGCTCAGCATGATGGTCAGAGGTCACGCTGCAAAGGCTGCGCCACTGCCGCCACTCCTGCTGCCCAGCCGACAGCCCTCCTCTTTTGGTGGCACCCCCACTCTGCAGCACTTCCGGCCGCACCACCCACCGATGCATATACAGTGTGTAATTGAGCGGCGTCGGTGCTTTGGGGGATGGGCAAAATACAGCCCAATATTTACTGTATGAAGCAATGTACTATCAGTTATAGCACAGCAAATTGGGGCTCAGCCTCCTCCCATCCCCCACGACCCAATGGCATTGTGTATCATTGAGACACCAGACCGCCCTCTTCTCTAGGGGAGTGAAAGAACCTGGAAGGTTGGTTTAATCTCTTATATATTTGGCTACATCTGTCACTCAAAGTGTGTGAGTGTGTCTGTAACGCTGGGTGGAGCCTCTGACTCACATGACAGAGAACCAGCCCAGTGAGCCCACAGTGCCAGACACCCTCTGCCTCCCCATGTTGCCCAGGAACCTACTCCACAGCCACCAGGTGAGTGCTCCCCACCCCCCCTCCCGCGACCCCCCCCCCATGATTTGCGGCAAAAAAAACCCTCCCCCCTCCCGCGATTCGCGGCACCCTCCCCCCCGCGACCCCCCCTCCCGCGATTCGTGGTACCCCCGCGACCCCCCCTCCCACGATTTGCGGCACACCCCCCCCGCGACCCCCCTCCCGCGATTCGCGGCACCCCCCCCGCTACCCCCCCCGTGCGATTTGCGGCACCCCCTCCCGCGATTCGCGGCAACCCCGCCCCCACAACCCCCACACTCCCGCGTTTTGCGGACACCCCCCACCTCCCACGATTCACGGCAACCCCAGGATTAAATGGCACATGCAAAACACTGACATGGCTATGGTCGACAATGAAAAAGGTTGACATGAGTTTTTGAAGATTCATTTTTCAATTTTTTAATGTTTTCATATTCATTCTCATGTGTCGATGTGGACACCAATGAAGTGCCACACTTATGTCAACATTTCCATTTGTTGACCTTTCTGTGTTTATTTTTTCTTGTGGCGATTCACGGCACCCCCTCCCCCCGCAACCCCCCCTCCCACGATTCGCAGCCCCCCCCGCCCCGCGAACCCACCTCCTGCGATTCGCGGCACCCCCCCACCCCGTGACACCCCCTCCCACAATTCGCGGCACCCCCTTCCGCGACCCCCCCTCCCACGATTCGTTATCTATATAGCACATTTCACCTATAACTCAAGGTGCAATACAGGCATCTTTCATACAATTCTCACCATATTTCTCATATACAAATGTTCACAAATTAAGGGGGCGCAGCCCCTTACGCCGGTGTGAAGAGCGCCCGTAGGGTGCGATGAATCACCTAGTCTCTCATAAGAGCTCCCCAAATTCAGGACCCTCCAGACTTTCCCGCATTTATGAGTTAAAAGACTGTGCTGAAGACTTAAGTTTCTCAGAAATTCCTATTGAAAACCCAGACGCCTGGTGAGTTGTTGTCCAAGTTATTATCCAGCTGGAACTGAACATTTTCCCTTTATGTTTTGCTATGAAAACATCACAGTAAACTAACTGTCTACATCTGCTGCTTCTAATTATTAGAAGGGCATCTGAGTTCCTCTAGATATGAGAGATTGCAGACCTAGATCTAGAATCATGTGCTTCCCTCTTTCATGTCTTGTGGGTACAAATCCAGTTTTCTCCAACGCATTTTGCAGAATCAAAATGTCAATTACTGCTGAACATGCCACGGAAGTATCAGATTAGTGCCCTATGCTTAGCAAAAAAGGCTTATTTATCAAGGAATATTTGCAGGATAGCCTCTGAAAACACCAGTGATCCACAAATATTAAGCATCCAATGGTATTTTCTATGTGGGTATGCAATAAATATGATGGATATCTGCTGCAATCTCACATTTTCAATCACAAAAGCATCCCCGCTAGGCTTATACGAGTTTGGCCAGATGATGTGAGCCATTGTAGCCTAGATCAGTGGTTCTCAAACTGTGTGCTTTGGCACCCTGCGGTCCGAGCATGCGCGCAGTTCCTGAAAGAGAAGTGATCACAGTAGCGTATATTTTAAGATAAAAGGACATACTTAGCATGTAAGCTTACTTTGAGTTGCACGGATAACTCAATGGGACCAGATGGGGTACATCTAAAAGAGTATAAGGTGGTGCTAGAAACTCCATTAACAAAATTATTCAACCAGTCACTAGCTACAGGAGTAATTCCAAAGGACTGTAAAATAGCAAATGTTGTCTCACTGCACAAAAGTGGAAGCAAGGAAGAGGCAAGCAATTACAACCTTACAAAAGGAAAGGGATCTAGGAGTCCATATTTCAGATACCTTGAAGACAGGGAAGCAATGTAACAAAGCAATGAGGAAAGCAAGTCAGATGATTGGTTGCATAGGGAGAGGAACCAGCAGCAGAAGGTAGTAATAATGCCAATGTGTAGGTCATTAGTACAGCCTCATATAGAATACTGGGTTCAATTCTGGAGGCCATATCTGCAGAAGAACATTAATACATTAGAGATGGTACAAAGACAGACAGCTAAAATGGTGCATGGCCTACGTGACAAAACTTACCTGGAAAGACTAATGTATAGTTTAGAGCAGAGAAGGGAACGGGGAGGGGGATGTAATAGAAACTTATAAATATATGAAGGGTTTATCTATGAGGAAGACATTTTTCAAAGATGATTAGAACTCAAGGATATGCACTGAAACTGGAGGGAGGTTCAAGGTAAACCTGAGGACACATTACTTCACAGAAAGGCTAGTAGACAAGTGGAATAGCCTCCCATCAGAGGTGGTAGAGGCTGATATAGTAGAGCAATTTAAATGGAATAGATATGGATGACCTGCTTTGGGGATGCCAATGGTCCAAATACCGACGCCAGCATCCCAAAGGAGTGAATCCCAACAGCGGTCTGGTAAGTATACTTACCTAACCTTCCTCCTGCCCCCCCTAACCTTAGCCCTTCCTCCAAATAGCCTAACCATAACTCTCCCTCCTCACAGGGCCTAAACCTAACCAGCCCCCCGCAGCCTAACCCTAACCCTCCCCCCGTAGCCTAACCCTACCCACTAGTGCCTAAAGGTGCCAATACACTGTATCTCACAGCAGTGTATGGACACCTGATACCCTGCGAGCCGCCGGAACCATGCAATCCCTTACAATTTGTTGTGATGGATTGCAGGCATCCCTGCTCCCCGCTGGTCTCGCCACCAGGAGGGAGATCCAAGGAAGGATGGTCGGACGGCCAGCAGGTCTAACCACCTGCTTTGGTCCGATATGCACGGGACCGCACATCGGACCGGACGGCATGTCAGGGACAGCCGATTTGGTCCGATTTAACAGGCCGATTGGTCCAAATTGGCTCAGTGTATGGGGGGCCTTAACTCTAACTTAACTATCCTGCTGTTTAACCCTACCCTCATGCCCCACAGCCTAACGCTAACCCCCCCTTCCAGGTGCCTAACCCACCCTCTCTGCAGTCTAACCCTAAAACCCCCACTAGTTCTTAATCTCTGTTCATGAAGAAAAATGGTGCATTTTTGTATACAGGGCGTGTGATGCGAAATGTATGCATTATGTATTCATGTGTCTACCGTTTTCATGTTTTATTTTTGACCCTGTCGACCTTTTGACCCTGTCGGCCTTCCTATATCGACCTTTTAACCATGTAGACCCTTTGAGGTAGACCTATTGACTGTATATCTTGACATTGTGGAGAAATTTACTAGGTACTTGTTTCCTAGCACGGCGCCACCGATGTCAATTATATGACATCGGGTCGGAAAAATCGGTCGCATCGCATGTGATGCGACGCGACCAACCCGATTTTTACATTGGACCCAATGTTAAATGGTTCCTCAGACCCGATTTTACATTGGATCCAATGTTAAATGCCCCCAAGACACGATTTTTAATTGTATACCCACCCTAATGGGTAATTACTATGTGAAATGCCCCCCCCCCCATTGTTAACGCCACGCCATCAATGAAAGCCAACCCAAAGCGTGGCGAGCGCAGCGAGCCCGCAAGGGGTGGCGGTATGCATCCTCCGACCTTTTCATACCCCCACTATCCACGTCGGCGTGGAGTTGATTTTATATAGTGTGACGAGTGCAGCGAGCCCCGCCAGGGGACGCGTATTTCTTCACACGTATTACGCTTCCCCTCGCGCCCCATGAGGGGACGCGTAATACGTGTGAAGTAATGCGCTTGCCACGCTTCGGGCTCACTGCGCTCGCCACACTATATAAAATCAACTCCACAACGACGTGGATAGTGGGGGTATGAAAAGCTCGGAGGACGCATACCGCCGCACTTCGCGGGCTCGCTGCACTCGCCACGCTTCGGGTTGACCTTTATCGTGGCATTGCGTTAACAATGGGGGGCATTTCACATAATTATTAACCATCAGGGTGGGTATAAAATTAAAAATCGGGTCTGGGGGGCATTTAACATTGGATCCAATGTAAAATCGGGTCTGAGGAACCATTGTATCTGGCTGAATGTATCTGTGAATTCAGGTCAAAGTATGAATGGAAAATAGAACACATTTTGCATGCACGCATCAATCAGATCCGAGCATGCTTCTATGTGTAAAATTTTAGAAATGAAAATAATTATATCTTAAAAAATGGCATGAGGTCCCCCCTTCTCCCCTACTAGTACAACCAGGTTCTTTGAGCCAGTCCTGATTTCCGAAATACAGAGGAAAATTGGGACGATTGAGGTCCCGCCTGTATTTATAAAACCAGCACTCTTGGACCGGTCCTGGTTACATAAAAATGGGGACAAAAAGACCAGGGGGAAATTTAATAGGGTGAGAGATTCAGAAAGTGAGAGATTTGGTCAGAAATCTCCAGTTTATTTAAAGCGGCAATCATTTACACTGCAAAATCAAGCTTGTTTTGCAGTGTAAATGATTGCCGCTTTAAAAAAAACCTGGAAATTTCTTACCAAATCTCTCACTTTTTTGAATCTCTCATCCTATTAAATTTCACCCACTGAGTCCCCTGTATTTTTATAACCAGCAAGGTGACCCTTTACTTTGCAGTCAGGGTCATTTGCCAGTTTCCACCATATGAGGCCGTATTAAACTCCTTACATGGGCTCCTTATGATGAGAACCACTCATAGACTCCCATGTTAATTTCTTAACATGAAAGTCTATGGAGATGCGCACAGTCTCTCAGGCGCCGAACTCCTATGGAGCTCGCTCCTGATAGGCTGAGGGGAGTTTCATTGACTGATGTTAATGGGATTCCCTTCAATCTCGGATGGTGCCACATGTGTAAACACACATGCGGCTCCTCAGTCTGTCGATCTGGGACCTTCGTTTTTTTTATTTTAACGCCTGGGATGCCTACTTGGAACGAAGAGGACCGATCTACACTGGAAGAAGTAAGCATAATTTTTTTTTTCAAAGGTCCAGATTTGATTTATCTGGAGAAGAGGACCAAACCTATGTGTCAAGATAGGCGAGTAAATGTATATATGTTGTATGTATGGTCTGTGCAGGTATGTAAATAACGTTTTTATAAATTTTTGCCTTATAGTGCCCTAGTTAAAATATTATGCCCAGTCGTCAACCACATACACAGAGATGTTCTTGAACATCTTCCATGGAGCTTACCTATCCCACATCGAAGCTTCCTAATGGGGCGCTCCACATCCCATGCGTGTTATAGATGCGGAGAACCTAATGCGGACTTATACCATTGTTTCTGGTCCTGTCCGATAGTCCGGTCATTCTGGTTAAAGGTCAAACAATATGCGGAATTATCATTAATTAATTATGTCCCATTTACACCAGAATGGGCCATTTTTGGTATAACATCATCCTCCACGAGAACAACTAAGGGGGTTAGGCATCTCCTGCTGGCGATCAGCGCAGCAGCACGGAAAACTATCCTTCATGAGTGGATCTCTAGTTCACCCCCAACATTCCCTTTATTCAAATGTAAACTCTTGTTCAGGATGGGCCCTTATTCTGATTGACGCGGACTTTACCGCATACTTTCGGATCGCGTGTTTTCGGCGTCTGCGCATGCGTGGAGAACGCAACGCGCATGTGCCACGCCTTGACTCCGTACCAGTTCGGCCAAATCCCGTACAAAACTGTTCCCCGCAATCAGTCGGGAAATATGGGCGTATTATGGGCGTCATGCGGAATGACACATGGGCGTAGTTTCAAAGTGGGCAAAACGGGGCGGAAACATGGGCGGATACGGGGGAGTACACTTATGTTGGGGGGCGTACATTCGGATAGCACTCCGAATGCACGCGATCAAAAAGGGCAGAAATGTGCGGTGTCCACAAGTGTACTATTGCTTAGCGGACACCACTCGTTCATGCGGTAGGCGAACGGACCGCCTAATGACTACAAGCATTAACACCTGAACCCAATAGAATCGACTCCTTTACTCATTACTCACTAATAGGACGCTTGTCAGTGCTTTAATTGAAACCATTGCACTTCAATTGCTGTAAGGGTTAATGTGTGCAATGCATGTGTTAGGCATGCTTGTAAGGATATATTGGCATCTAATTGATTCCAATTCCAAATAAGAAGTTTTTTATGAGGATAGGTATTTGAATAAGTGGGTCATGTGATGTCTTGCAGAAGATACATAATAGTGGGTTGTTTGGCGTAAATACTCCGCTTACGTGCGGTAGCACCGCTTGGCTCCCGTTCGGATGCGGTATTCCCGAGCATACTCTGTAATACTCTGTAATACCGTGCAGAATCGGAGTGTTTCTCCCGCACACGCATGGTTTGTATGTCGTCCGTAAACACGCCCTGTTCTTAAAGAGTGAGTCCGTCCGAATGCGGAGGACCCGTGGGCGTTTCTACGGACGATGGCCGCACGCGGCAGAACACCGTGGCGTGCGGACCGCACCGTAAGAATGCGGGAATATCCGCACCGATCAGAATAAGGGCCATGGACTGGATTGAGGTCAGTCTGGACAAGGAACACAAAATAAATAAGTTCTTTACAATATGGGAGAGTTATATCGCCACATTGTCGGTGGACATGAGACAACAAATCCACCAAAGTTTACAAAACACATCTTGGTATCTACTTCGCCTAGTGGCCAATGACCCTCCCATTACATTTGATGAGAGAATAACATGATTTCACCATTTAAAAAACTGGGTCGCGGGATGGGGGGTGGGGGTTACGGGATGAGAGAGAGAGTCACAGACTACTAAATATTCCTTATTAGGTAATTCTATCAGGGATGCGGTCATTTGGTCTACTGCATTATGGTAGAAAGTCATTAGGTCGAATCCATTAGGTCGACATGCTGAAAGGTCGACATGACTCTAGGTCGACATGGGAAAAGGTCGACATGATTCTAGTTCGAAAGGTCATTAGTTCGACAGGTCATTAGTTCGACAAGGTCATTAGTTCGACATTGTCTATGTCGACATTCACAAGGTCGACATGGAGTTTTTCACTGTTTTTTGTGCCCGACGCATTGCGAGCGCAGCGAGCGATGCGAGGGGATGCAGTGCACTTTAAACTGTGTCCATGTCGACTGTGTTGACATTCAGGTAAAAAAACAGTGAAAAACCCCATGTCGACCTTGTGAATGTCGACATAGACAATGTCGAACTAATGACCTTGTCGAACTAATGACCTGTCGAACTAATGACCTTTCGACCTAGAATCATGTCGACCTTTTCCCATGTCGACCTAGAATCATGTCGACCTTTTAGCATGTCGACCTAATGGATTCAACCTAATGACTTTCTACCATAATGCAATAGACCAAATGATCCCAACCCTTCTATCATTATGTAATGTTTCAACGTAACATCTTGTTTAATATATTTATATCGTGGACGTAGATGTTATGATATAATAACGGACCATATCTGTGCTGTCACATGGGTTATATATTGTTCACTATTTCGCTACTTAATGCGTCATTGTAGAACTCATGGATGACAAAATATAATACCAAGCTTAACCACGAAGTTATACTTCAGTATTTATCTATGATATTAATCCGTCCTCACTGAAATGATGACACTGTACAATCTACGCATGAAAAAGTTGTATTTTATTGTTCACAGTACCTCAATAAAAACATTTTTGAAAAAAAAAAATATATTATGCCCCCTAGTAGTGCCCTAGTTTATTTTATGAACCATTATACTTTAATTCCTTAGTTTACATTATGTCACATACACTAATAGGGCTGCCAGTACACATTATGCCTCACAGTATTCCCAATTCATATTATGACATACAGTCCAGATCATACTGTTCCACATTAGAATGTCCTAGTTTTGTAACCTTATAGGGTACTCTTTACCTAGAAGGGCGCCAGCGATTGAAATCGCGGTCGTCGGGGGTAAAAATCGCGGTCATCGCGGTCATCGCGGGCATCGCGGGTAAATCGGGATGGCCGCGATGCCCGCGATGACCGCAATTTTCCCATAGGGAACAATGTTAAAAAGGCTGATTGACCGCGATTTGACTGTTAAATGCCTCAATGGACCCGATTTGGCCCTAGGAATCAATGTTAAATGGGCCACAGAGCCCAAATAAGCACAATTAACCCTTAAATGTCCCCCCCCCAATTTTTAACGCCACCCCACGATCCACGCGAACCCGAAGCGTGGCAAGCGCAGCGAGCCCGCGAGGGGCGGCGGTACGCGTCCTCCGACCTTTTCATGCCCTACTATCCACTAGGGCGTGGAGTGAGAATATAATAGTGTGGCGAGCGCAGCGAGCCACCGAGCCCGAAGCGTGGCGAGCGCAGCGAGCCCCGCGAGGGGACGCGGATACCTTCACAGGTAGACGCGTCCCCTCGCGGGCTTCACAGGTGTCGGCGTCGCCATGGACACCTGTGAAGCCCGCGAGGGGACGCGTATAACTGTGAAGGTATCCGCGTCCCCTCGCGGGGCTCGCTGCGCTCGCCACGCTTCGGGCTCGGTGGCTCGCTGCGCTCGCCACACTATTATATTCTCACTCCACGCCCTAGTGGATAGTAGGGCATGAAAAGGTCGGAGGACGCGTACCGCCGCCCCTCGCGGGCTCGCTGCGCTCGCCACGCTTCGGGTTCGCGTGGATCGTGGGGTGGCGTAAAAAATTGGGGGGGACATTTAAGGGTTAATGGGTTCTGTGGCCCATTTAACATTGATTTCTATGGCCAAATCGGGTCCATTGAGCCATTTAACAGTAAAATCGGGTCCATCGCGCCTTTTTACATTGATTCTTATGGGAAATCGGGAGCATCGCGTCGCGGGCATCGCGGGTACATTTATGGCCGGCCGCGACGCGACCGACACGATTTCCATGTTTAACATGGGTTTCAATGGGAAATCGCGGGCATCGCGTCGGTCGCGTCGCGGCCAG
This sequence comes from Crinia signifera, assembly GCF_055691185.1. NCBI lineage: Eukaryota > Metazoa > Chordata > Amphibia > Anura > Myobatrachidae > Crinia > Crinia signifera. Next base: position 83,739,963 of record NC_139228.1, on the reverse strand, counting down.
ACATAAATGTACCCGCGATGCCCGCGACGGGCGCCCTTCTAGGTAAAGAGTACCCATTATAGTGACCTCCACATTACAATGAGCAGATCAGTTCCTGAAACACGACAGTGCCCTCCTGTGTATATTGTGCCACATTACAGTGCCCTCCTGTGTATATTGTGCCACATTACAGTGCCCTCCTGTGTATATTGTGCCACACTACAGTGCCCTCCTGTGTATATTGTGCCACATTACAGTGCCCTCCTGTGTATATTGTGCCACACTACAGTGCCCTCCTATGTATATTGTGCCACACTGCAGTGCCCTCCTGTGTATATTGTGGCACATTACAATGGCCTTCAGTTAATGATGCCAAATTACAGTGCCCCCTTACCAATATCCGTTACGCACACCTCTCACCAAAAAATACAATGTCACATAATTTAGGCTGAGCATTAGGCTGAGCATTATAACCTAGGTCCAAGCTCCCTATGCCTTTGGGCCATACCTGCCGACTTTTTATAACTCCTCTCCAGTAGAAGCCCGGAGAGGAATGAAAGAGGGGCGGGTCGAGGCTACATGTCGGGGGCGGGATGAGGCTGATGTCACCAAGCCCCGCCCCCATGACAGCCAGCCGTGTTAATTTGTAGGTCTGCCGATTGGGGGAGGTGTTAAAATGAAGGGGCGGGGGCTGAGGCGGTGATGCGGGAGACAGCCTTCCAGGGGGCCGGGAGGGGGACCCTCCTGGCCACTCCGGGAGGGTAGGCAACTATGCTTTGGGCCCCATAACAATGGCACCCCTGCGCCCACTATAGTCCATGATAGCAAATATACCTAGTGCATACATTTTTTTATTTATTAATAGTGCACACATATTCTGCAGCACTTTACAAAGAATATTTGAACAATCTATATTCCCTACCACATGCACACACAGACATTCTACAGTTAATCTTTGTTGAAAGCCAATTAGTCTACCAGTATATTTTTGGATTGTGGGCGGGGAGAATATACAAACTCTGCACAGTTAGGGCCATGGTGGGAATCGAACCCATGACCTCAGCGCTGTTAGGCAGTCATGTAGCCATTACACCATCCGTACTGCCCGAATATATAACACATGGTGGGGATAGAACCCATGACCTCAGCGCTGTGAGGCAGTAATGTAACCGTTACACCATCCGTACTGCCCTGTATATATAACACATGGTGGGAATAGAACACATGACCTCAGTGCTGTGAGGCAATAATGCTAACCATTACACCATCCGTACTGCCCTGTATATATAACACATGGTGGGAATAGAACCCATGACCTCAGTGCTGTGAGGCAGTAATGCTAACCATTACACCATCCGTACTGCCCTGTATATATATAACACATGGTGGGGATAGAACCCATGACCTCAGTGCTGTGAGGCAGTAATTCTAACCATTACACCGTCCGTACTGCCCAAACATGATAATGTACCACAGTAATAACAGCTAGGCACTGTAATATATATATAATTGAAGTGCCCTGTCCGTATCCTGTATATATTACACACACACAGAGTTAATTATCTGGGTGTGGTGGGAACAGACTTGTACTGGAAAGCTCGGCAAATTTCCAGTCTGCATAATATTGATTTGAGGTTTTTACTCTGGAGATGGAACAGTAAAAACAGGAAAATCTCCTAATGGTTCTTAATGGTTTTAATGCAAATGACAATTTTTCGCCGTTTGTTTTATTTTGTTCAGTAAAAACAAGAAAGGACAATGGACAGATGAGAGCGTAACAAAAATAAGCAGAAGGGGTATAAATGACAGCGTCAGCCCCCACGTAACGGAACAGAGCAGCACAAAGACTGAGCCACTGAATGCATAACATATAAGAAATGCAGCATGCGGCAAAATGCGGTGCATTATTTACCGGAACCATATTCATACTTGTATGAGGGTCGCACCATGTAGTTTATCTATAGTAAATAATCTTGCACGATATGCAGCTCATAGATGCCTTCCTATTACACACCACATGGCAAATATAACTGGTGTAACACTGCCCTACCGGCTCAGGGTGATGCAGCCTGTACCGGTTGTCAATATCCGAGGTGGTTACACCAAAATGTATGCTCCTGCTCAGTGACCAAGAGCTGGACGCTGCAGTGTGACATTATCGTGCAGTGACAGTCACTTGGTTGAAGAAGAGGTGTTGGCACTGCAGGGAGAGTCTCTGCTGGGCGATATTAACGTATGGGCTCAATGGGCAACTGCCCAAGGACCCCCCAAATCTAGGTATGATTGGGTTGTGGGCATCCACCTCCTGAGCTTCTTGGGGGGCAGTAGAGAATGTTGTCCGGTTCTATCAACCAATCAGAGCCCAGTATTCTCTAGGTGCCTCCCATCCTAAGCCAGACAGTGATTGACTGTCAGCATGCTGATTTCTGACAGGATGGAGCTCTCCACCAATTGGAGTCCAGCATTCTCTAGCTGCCTCCCAACATGCAGTGAGACAGTGGATGCTGATTGGTGGATTGCTGGAACCCTGACAGCCATTCACTGTATGGAAGCAAGTGAAGAGATGGCGCACAGGTAGACAGGAGAGGCATGAATGGGTGTGGAGGGGCCCCAAATGCATTGCTTTGCCCGGGGCCTACAATGCTGTTACGATGGCCCTGAGTCTCTGGGGGCGCTGGGCATAGCGCCATAGTAATGAAAAGAGGACTGCATGAGGCCGCACACAGGCCACACCCTTTTTTTGTTGTCTCTTTGGTGTATCAGATGTCACTACCCTTCACCAACAATTAAAGGGGGTGAGCAGGGCTTATAATACACCACAAAGTAATGCCCCTTATTTACATTGTGTCTTTCAGTAGTGCCCTTATTCATGTTATGCTACACAGTAGTACACGTTACTTATACACAATGCCCACAGTTGTAGTGCCCCTTACACACAATGCCCACAGCAATAGCACTTTTTGATGGCTTGAACTCACATACATTGTGCCAAAAAAGGAAGCTGCTACGACAGTCTTATCTGCTAGAATTACTGTGCAGGGCTGTGGGGGAGGGGGGAAGGGGCTAGTTCCCCCTGCCATTAGAGGTGGTGTAACTCAGTTCCACCCAGTCATCCCCCCCCCCTCCCCCCACACACACACACACTTTAACCTCTGATGGTGAGTTAAATTGATTTGCAAATTCCACATATTAAGCTGGCAGAACACCGCCTGTTCTGAATACTTTTTGGGGGGGATTACAAGAGTCACATTACAGGTAAAAAGTCTTGTGTCATTTATTCTGATTTCAGGCTTTACATTACAGATCCCTGCAATATCAGTAAGGGTGCATAGACTTCCATCTACTGGTTCTTTAGAATCTGGGAATTACACGATGGGAATCTGGGAATTACACGATGGAGAAATGCAAGAAAGTTTAATCCGCACAATCGCATAGGTTTTAGTCAGTCACCCTATTGATTCTATCATCCAAAATTCGGGTATTAATATATAGGGAGGTGCTTCCCAGGAATTGGTATACATGTACAGAAAACGAAAGAGACAAGAATTCCTACAAGGGGCACTCTGGGCTGACATATGCAAATTTCATCAGCATATATTCCATATATTGTGTTAAGTGTCCCAAGAAAATGTTAAAACTTAACTTTTATTTATTCTACTGTTAAGAACTGCGAAATATTAAAAATAAAGTGAAAAAAAGGTGCATTCAAGTGATCAAAATAATTAAAATAGAGCTGTCCGTCTTCAATGTGTCTTAGATCTTTTTGTCAAATGACTTATTGGCTCTGCAGCTGTACCGCGAAAAAGTATAAAAATCAGTCAATAATTATCCCTTTAATGGTATAGAGTCTCTCAATTGATTACTATGTGAGAATGGTCATTGGGTACCATATAACCACTCTGTCTTTATCATATATTGTGGAGTGAGCTGGATCCAGTTATGGGTTAAATTGCCCTTTTAAATGAACACATCTCCTCAGTATATGGATGAATATTCGCCTGATAGTATTTTCCCCGATGGATATATAGCACCTTTAATTAGCAGTATAAATACCTGCAATTTCTCTAAAACTTATTGTATATATAAGTATGTGCCATTTGTCAGGGTTGAATGTTGGAAACTGAGGGGATGGTCCTCGTTTAATAATGACTGATCTCCACACTCCACTAGAAATCAGTGGTTATTGGGATTAATATTATAATACAGTAGGAGGTAGATTGTTAGTACATCCTCTATCGATCAAGAATGATTAGAGGGAAATATCTTTATTATAATATCAAATCGATACAATATGTATCAGAGCATCCACATAGTAATATCCTCTGGTGAATATGTAGCAGTAGTTTGGCAGTATAAATACCTGCAGTTTTTCACTGGACATTAATTCTACAGTCATATATGCTACTCATCAGGGTTAGGTGTTAGGAATGAGAGGAGTATCTAATTATAATAACTGATTATTATATATGTCATTATTAAACCACTAATGTATTTCACCTTAATAAAATTAAAAAACAGCCTCATATACCACCTACTATGATAATACCTATTGGAATATGTTTAGGAGAAATTAGACATATAAAAATACAAAAACATCCAATTGTGACAAACTTGACAATATCCATATGATATTGACATAATTTTAAGATTGTTCTACTCTCAATATGTTCAATAATCTCATAAAAAAGAGATAAACATTCCCAACAATTATAATCCATAAGAAAAATGAAAAATAAATAATAAATAACACATAATAAATATAAAAATATAAAATAATTAATAAAGGCAATAAATAATAATAAAAAATGTAGGTGCTCTTTGATATATTTCTATATTTAAATATATATAAACAAATAACTAAAATCCATAATATTCAGCACTTGATTATGATAGAAAAGAAGTCACTTCGTGGTCATTTAAAATCAATTATATAATTTAATGGATAATTGTTGCCAATGTACATGTTTGATAAACAGTCAGTAAGAATGAAAAAGAACATCATAGGCTGTTAATCCTGCCAATCATCAATTGTAGACAGACCATTCATCTAATGGGAGATCGAGAAATATAGCTAAACCACCATTGGATAACTAACATGTCACTCAGAGAAAAAGCCAATTGATTGGCGGCTTTTGCTAATAAAAACCCCTTCCAGCCCGTCAGTCGGGTTGGTCCTATGAGTAAGCGTTTGCGAAACGTACGTTAGGAGAATACAGGGGGGATACGGCACTGATATTGTATGTGACCGACCCACCCTGTTAGAGTCTGTCCGCCTTAAGAAATGTGTTACAGCACACGCTGTGAATAAAAGGATATCTGCGCTGTACCGCGCCTGCTAATATTACACAGACTACACTATGTGCAAATAGCGGGTTCACTACACGTGGCCCGCCGCCAATTAAAACCATTATGGGATTATCTGTGTAGTTCTGAACATATTGCTTTCATGTTTTAACTATATATGTACCAGCCTGTATTAGGGGGAAGCGCCTGTTAATATTACACAGACTATACTACGTGCAAACAGCGGGTTCACTACACGTGGCCCGCCGGTAATTAAACTATTACGGGGTTATCTGTGTAGTTCTGAACAAATTGCGCTCATGCCTCAATTATATGTGTACTAGCCTGTATTAGAAGGAAGCGCCTATGCTACATAGCAGACAATTTGTGAGCGATCCACAATACAGTAAATGGATACAATTTAGCACAATGTGGTAAATGACCCCCAATGAGTCACAAACAATGTGACCATATTAAACATTACTGCTCGATATTTATCTTGTGAAAGGGCTATATTTGTGGACTGTGTGATACTCCTGATAATAACCAATCGATCAGGATAGCACAGCCATTTTATTGGAAATCATTAAACCACAGTGCACGATCACTGCATAGGCATGGTAAAATTAATCTATTAATGTGATATAATAAACATGATTAGCATTTTCTTTTTGTGATGAATCACTAATAGTACATGTTGAATATAATAGCATCTTAATCCATACCATCTGGTCTGTAAAAATTGCGGATGTTTGTACCGCTAATCACAGTTACCAATACATGGCCAGAAATTTCCTGTGATAAACTGTGAATACAACACACACAGAATTAATACTATTACCATCTACATCCATCTATCTGGTAATTGGTATACTTGACTACAAACCCTACTGTCAGCCAGCAAATGCGGGTATTTATACCGCTAATTATAATTGCTAAAACTGACTAGATAAAAAGTAGATGGATGGTTTAAACATGTATAATAATAATCAGTTATTATAATTAGATACTCCTCTCATTCCTAACACCTAACCCTGATGAGTAGCATATATGACTGTAGAATTAATGTCCAGTGAAAAACTGCAGGTATTTATACTGCCAAACTACTGCTACATATTCACCAGAGGATATTACTATGTGGATGCTCTGATACATATTGTATCGATTTGATATTATAATAAAGATATTTCCCTCTAATCATTCTTGATCGATAGAGGATGTACTAACAATCTACCTCCTACTGTATTATAATATTAATCCCAATAACCACTGATTTCTAGTGGAGTGTGGAGATCAGTCATTATTAAACGAGGACCATCCCCTCAGTTTCCAACATTCAACCCTGACAAATGGCACATACTTATATATACAATAAGTTTTAGAGAAATTGCAGGTATTTATACTGCTAATTAAAGGTGCTATATATCCATCGGGGAAAATACTATCAGGCGAATATTCATCCATATACTGAGGAGATGTGTTCATTTAAAAGGGCAATTTAACCCATAACTGGATCCAGCTCACTCCACAATATATGATAAAGACAGAGTGGTTATATGGTACCCAATGACCATTCTCACATAGTAATCAATTGAGAGACTCTATACCATTAAAGGGATAATTATTGACTGATTTTTATACTTTTTCGCGGTACAGCTGCAGAGCCAATAAGTCATTTGACAAAAAGATCTAAGACACATTGAAGACGGACAGCTCTATTTTAATTATTTTGATCACTTGAATGCACCTTTTTTTCACTTTATTTTTAATATTTCGCAGTTCTTAACAGTAGAATAAATAAAAGTTAAGTTTTAACATTTTCTTGGGACACTTAACACAATATATGGAATATATGCTGATGAAATTTGCATATGTCAGCCCAGAGTGCCCCTTGTAGGAATTCTTGTCTCTTTCGTTTTCTGTACATGTATACCAATTCCTGGGAAGCACCTCCCTATATATTAATACCCGAATTTTGGATGATAGAATCAATAGGGTGACTGACTAAAACCTATGCGATTGTGCGGATTAAACTTTCTTGCTCTCTAATAAATTGTAACTGAGATCTGATCTCAGATTCCTCTAATCCGAGCACGTCCATTCAATTGAACAATAATTTAATACAGTGTCCCATATAGTGACGTGTTATCAACCAAACATAATATCCAAAAATGGCTGGTTTTAACCTATCAGCTGAATTGTTGGGAAGGAGACAAAGATGGGATAATGAAGTAGACACCGTCTTCTCAACCAATACAAGTGAAGGATCTCCACAACAGGGATGGGGAGAAGATCTATTACAACTAAAACACTATTTACAAAAACAGACTAGTGTATGGTGGGAAATGACCACATTTGAAAATTATATTAAGCATAGAATTACCCCTCGAGGCTTAAGGCCAAGAGTCTTCCCCTCCTTCGATTTAGCGACCGAAAATTTGAAAACTGAGTGGGAAGATGCACTCAAAAAATGTTCACAGGAACTGATGTTGATCTTGATAAAGCATGATAACCTAATGCTGGAGCAATACAGCAAAGAGATTGATCAACTAAGTGAAAAATTAAAAGTATACGAACAAGATCAACAATTCCAAATCAAATTTGAGGTATATAAAAAAGAACTAGGGGAATTGGAGTCCGTAATTACTGAAAGGAAGAGGAATAAATTCTCTAGGGATAGAAACGATTATGCAAAAAATCAAGTATTCAAATGGAATTTTCGAAAAACAAGGAGAGGTAATGAAAGAGTCAATCTGAACCCACATGGGTATGAGACCACAGATGTGGAATCCTCTGACACAGAGGGCTCAAATCACTCTTTTAGACTAAAAGACAATCTACCCTCCCACAGCTCGAGGAATTTTTTAGAGGTGTCTCCCGGAACCTCCCTAGATCCAGGAGGAGGAAGATCAGAAGGGGGCAGAAACACCCAAAGGGGCAGACGAAAAGGCAAAGAAACAACCAAATACCAGAGGAGAACCCCACGAACCCAGAGACCCTAACTAATTCCACTAACGAGAAAGAGAATAATTTGCGAATCATAAATCTATCCAAGAGGCAATTAAATCAAGGACATCTAATGATACTAAATAAAGGCCTCACTTTCTCACCATCAGCCCACTTCAACAGGTTCAAGTGGGAAAAGGACCTTAATTTGTTTGGGAGAAAGCTCCTACTTAAAAAATTCTATAGCAAAACATCAACGGAATCCCAGCTGAGATCCAACACTGAATCCTCCCCATCGAACCCATCCATTGAAGAATATGATCCAAACACTCTAACCCCAGACGATGAAGTAGCGGTCGAAATTTTGGAAGAATTGATGACGGATGAGGAACCTCAGTCATCATCAAGGCCCATCTGTAGAAAGAAAGGAACTTTCTACCCCCCCACAAATGTATGTCCAGTAGTTGGGACTTTTGTCGGATTAGTGTCCAGAGATCTTGACACACTTTGGACCAAAAAAACAACAAAAAGCTACGACAATCTAACACCAGAGGAGCGCATAGCACTCAAAGATATCCAAACCTGGGACGACGTCGAAATTAAAACCTCCGACAAGGGAGGGAACGTCGTTATTTGGCCCAAAAGTGAATATATTAAGGAAGCCATGAACCAACTGATGGACCATACATGTTATACACGCTTATTGTTTAACCCAATGCAGGATTACAAGAGACAATACAATCGTATTATCCAGAATGCTCATGACCAAGGTATAATTACAAAAACAGAACTTCAATTTTTGGCAACTGAAGACCCCAAGATACCAACATTCTATATGTTGCCGAAGATTCATAAGAATGAGAGCACCCCTCCAGGCCGTCCCATAATATCTGGGAACGGCTGCCTTACTGAACAAGCCAGCAAATACCTAGATACACACTTGCGGAAATATGCCACCAGCGTACCATCTTATGTACAAGACACCAGTGATGTCTTAAGGAAATTGGATGAGATCCACATAGATGACGGTGTACTTTTAATAACTTGCGACGTTGAATCGCTATACACCAGTATTAAACATCTAAATGGTATAAAAGCCCTAAGACATTTCTTGAGAAACGAAACCAACTCATCATATGCAGATTTCCTGGTGGAACTAATGACCTTTGTACTGAATAAAAATGTCTTTGTCTTCAATGACAAATTCTACTTACAAGTGCGGGGCACAGCTATGGGGGCAGCCTGTGCCCCCACTTACGCAAACATGTATCTGGGATGGTGGGAGGAGACCATGGTATTCTGTGAAGAACACGAACAGTACACCCAACATGTCCTAATGTGGCTACGCTACATAGACGACTTGTTGATTGTGTGGGATGGCCCAGTAGCTCGATTCATTGAATTCATTAACATTTTAAATGATAATGACATGAATCTGAAACTAACCTATGAAACGAGCGATAAGGAAGTAACCTTCTTGGATCTTAAAATCCAAAGGGATCCAAGTGGACATATTCAAACTGACCTATACAGGAAAAAGACTGCTACTAATAGTGTTCTACACAGATCAAGTGCCCACTTCCCACCAGTTCTGAGAGGTATTCCATATGGCGAATTTCTCAGGTTGAAAAGGAACTGCTCAAATCCTACCCAGTTTAACATCAGAGCTGAAGAATTAACAACCAGGCTAATTACCAGGGGGTATAGCAAGAGAGCAGTCAAACGAGCCAAATATGAAGCCAACCGGAAAGATAGGAATTCCCTCCTATACAATAACAAGAATAAACAATCAGAATCGGAAGTCATCAGACTGGTGGGGGATTTCTGTTCTGAATGGGAAGAGATTCAGGATATAATCAACAAGCATTGGAATATCTTGAATATAGATCCTGACTTGGCCAAAAACTTGGGCACAAGAGCCAACATCAGTTGGAGAAGATCCTCCAATCTAAAAGATAAGATTGTCCACAGCCACTTCTTACATTCCAGGAATAAGAAAACCACAGTACAAGGGTCATACAAATGTGGTGGATGCAAGGCATGTCACCACATGATTAAGACCACGGAAATTACAGACAAGTACAACAAAATCCACCCAATAAAAGACTACATTAACTGTAAGTCCACAGGAGTGGTATACTGTATTTTGTGCCCTTGTAATCGACGATATGTCGGTATGACCACTAGACCCCTAAAGCAGAGGATCCTGGAACATGTCGGTACGGTGAGGAACTCCAAAACGGACATCAGCAAGTCCAAACAACTAACGACAGTGGCCAAACACTTTCATGATTATCACCAGGCCGATCCCCAAATACTGAGAGCCTTTGGGATTGAACAAATCCATTTAGGAATAAGAGGAGGCAATATTAATCAAGAACTACTAAAAAGAGAGAGTTACTGGACATTCATCCTGGGAGGATTACAACCCTCGGGGATGAATGAACATATTAACTACGGTGCCTTCCTATGAATATTCAATCTCATTCTCCAAAATTTTGAACTCATGTACTTACAGAATCTCACATGTACTACTGGCAACAGACCAACTATATAAAGGACCTTCGATGTGCTATCTTTATAATATAACAATACAATACAAATCGGCAATTCAGATCTCTTTTCAATAACAATACACTTATAGAAAATTAAGTGGTGGTAAAAATACATTATATATTTTAATAACAATAATTATTATTCCAGGCACCATTGTCACTTATATATATATTTCCTCACTTGTTAATCACTTTTTTTGTTTTGATTTTAATTTGGTCACATTATAACACTTTTTAGTATTCCCCTTATAGGATGACACAACTGACATACATGATTTGTTTATTATTATTCTGCACAGTTCAATCATAATTCACTATCTGTGGATTATATAGATATTATTTGATCACTCACGGACTTATTCCTAAATAACATAGACATGGTCAACATTTATGGATCATGTTCATATAGTTTGATTACTCACTTGTGCACATTTAATTATTTAAACACTGTCATTATTAAACCACTAATGTATTTCACCTTAATAAAATTAAAAAACAGCCTCATATACCACCTACTATGATAATACCTATTGGAATATGTTTAGGAGAAATTAGACATATAAAAATACAAAAACATCCAATTGTGACAAACTTGACAATATCCATATGATATTGACATAATTTTAAGATTGTTCTACTCTCAATATGTTCAATAATCTCATAAAAAAGAGATAAACATTCCCAACAATTATAATCCATAAGAAAAATGAAAAATAAATAATAAATAACACATAATAAATATAAAAATATAAAATAATTAATAAAGGCAATAAATAATAATAAAAAATGTAGGTGCTCTTTGATATATTTCTATATTTAAATATATATAAACAAATAACTAAAATCCATAATATTCAGCACTTGATTATGATAGAAAAGAAGTCACTTCGTGGTCATTTAAAATCAATTATATAATTTAATGGATAATTGTTGCCAATGTACATGTTTGATAAACAGTCAGTAAGAATGAAAAAGAACATCATAGGCTGTTAATCCTGCCAATCATCAATTGTAGACAGACCATTCATCTAATGGGAGATCGAGAAATATAGCTAAACCACCATTGGATAACTAACATGTCACTCAGAGAAAAAGCCAATTGATTGGCGGCTTTTGCTAATAAAAACCCCTTCCAGCCCGTCAGTCGGGTTGGTCCTATGAGTAAGCGTTTGCGAAACGTACGTTAGGAGAATACAGGGGGGATACGGCACTGATATTGTATGTGACCGACCCACCCTGTTAGAGTCTGTCCGCCTTAAGAAATGTGTTACAGCACACGCTGTGAATAAAAGGATATCTGCGCTGTACCGCGCCTGCTAATATTACACAGACTACACTATGTGCAAATAGCGGGTTCACTACACGTGGCCCGCCGCCAATTAAAACCATTATGGGATTATCTGTGTAGTTCTGAACATATTGCTTTCATGTTTTAACTATATATGTACCAGCCTGTATTAGGGGGAAGCGCCTGTTAATATTACACAGACTATACTACGTGCAAACAGCGGGTTCACTACACGTGGCCCGCCGGTAATTAAACTATTACGGGGTTATCTGTGTAGTTCTGAACAAATTGCGCTCATGCCTCAATTATATGTGTACTAGCCTGTATTAGAAGGAAGCGCCTATGCTACATAGCAGACAATTTGTGAGCGATCCACAATACAGTAAATGGATACAATTTAGCACAATGTGGTAAATGACCCCCAATGAGTCACAAACAATGTGACCATATTAAACATTACTGCTCGATATTTATCTTGTGAAAGGGCTATATTTGTGGACTGTGTGATACTCCTGATAATAACCAATCGATCAGGATAGCACAGCCATTTTATTGGAAATCATTAAACCACAGTGCACGATCACTGCATAGGCATGGTAAAATTAATCTATTAATGTGATATAATAAACATGATTAGCATTTTCTTTTTGTGATGAATCACTAATAGTACATGTTGAATATAATAGCATCTTAATCCATACCATCTGGTCTGTAAAAATTGCGGATGTTTGTACCGCTAATCACAGTTACCAATACATGGCCAGAAATTTCCTGTGATAAACTGTGAATACAACACACACAGAATTAATACTATTACCATCTACATCCATCTATCTGGTAATTGGTATACTTGACTACAAACCCTACTGTCAGCCAGCAAATGCGGGTATTTATACCGCTAATTATAATTGCTAAAACTGACTAGATAAAAAGTAGATGGATGGTTTAAACATGTATAATAATAATCAGTTATTATAATTAGATACTCCTCTCATTCCTAACACCTAACCCTGATGAGTAGCATATATGACTGTAGAATTAATGTCCAGTGAAAAACTGCAGGTATTTATACTGCCAAACTACTGCTACATATTCACCAGAGGATATTACTATGTGGATGCTCTGATACATATTGTATCGATTTGATATTATAATAAAGATATTTCCCTCTAATCATTCTTGATCGATAGAGGATGTACTAACAATCTACCTCCTACTGTATTATAATATTAATCCCAATAACCACTGATTTCTAGTGGAGTGTGGAGATCAGTCATTATTAAACGAGGACCATCCCCTCAGTTTCCAACATTCAACCCTGACAAATGGCACATACTTATATATACAATAAGTTTTAGAGAAATTGCAGGTATTTATACTGCTAATTAAAGGTGCTATATATCCATCGGGGAAAATACTATCAGGCGAATATTCATCCATATACTGAGGAGATGTGTTCATTTAAAAGGGCAATTTAACCCATAACTGGATCCAGCTCACTCCACAATATATGATAAAGACAGAGTGGTTATATGGTACCCAATGACCATTCTCACATAGTAATCAATTGAGAGACTCTATACCATTAAAGGGATAATTATTGACTGATTTTTATACTTTTTCGCGGTACAGCTGCAGAGCCAATAAGTCATTTGACAAAAAGATCTAAGACACATTGAAGACGGACAGCTCTATTTTAATTATTTTGATCACTTGAATGCACCTTTTTTTCACTTTATTTTTAATATTTCGCAGTTCTTAACAGTAGAATAAATAAAAGTTAAGTTTTAACATTTTCTTGGGACACTTAACACAATATATGGAATATATGCTGATGAAATTTGCATATGTCAGCCCAGAGTGCCCCTTGTAGGAATTCTTGTCTCTTTCGTTTTCTGTACATGTATACCAATTCCTGGGAAGCACCTCCCTATATATTAATACCCGAATTTTGGATGATAGAATCAATAGGGTGACTGACTAAAACCTATGCGATTGTGCGGATTAAACTTTCTTGCTCTCTAATAAATTGTAACTGAGATCTGATCTCAGATTCCTCTAATCCGAGCACGTCCATTCAATTGAACAATAATTTAATACAGTGTCCCATATAGTGACGTGTTATCAACCAAACATAATATCCAAAAATGGCTGGTTTTAACCTATCAGCTGAATTGTTGGGAAGGAGACAAAGATGGGATAATGAAGTAGACACCGTCTTCTCAACCAATACAAGTGAAGGATCTCCACAACAGGGATGGGGAGAAGATCTATTACAACTAAAACACTATTTACAAAAACAGACTAGTGTATGGTGGGAAATGACCACATTTGAAAATTATATTAAGCATAGAATTACCCCTCGAGGCTTAAGGCCAAGAGTCTTCCCCTCCTTCGATTTAGCGACCGAAAATTTGAAAACTGAGTGGGAAGATGCACTCAAAAAATGTTCACAGGAACTGATGTTGATCTTGATAAAGCATGATAACCTAATGCTGGAGCAATACAGCAAAGAGATTGATCAACTAAGTGAAAAATTAAAAGTATACGAACAAGATCAACAATTCCAAATCAAATTTGAGGTATATAAAAAAGAACTAGGGGAATTGGAGTCCGTAATTACTGAAAGGAAGAGGAATAAATTCTCTAGGGATAGAAACGATTATGCAAAAAATCAAGTATTCAAATGGAATTTTCGAAAAACAAGGAGAGGTAATGAAAGAGTCAATCTGAACCCACATGGGTATGAGACCACAGATGTGGAATCCTCTGACACAGAGGGCTCAAATCACTCTTTTAGACTAAAAGACAATCTACCCTCCCACAGCTCGAGGAATTTTTTAGAGGTGTCTCCCGGAACCTCCCTAGATCCAGGAGGAGGAAGATCAGAAGGGGGCAGAAACACCCAAAGGGGCAGACGAAAAGGCAAAGAAACAACCAAATACCAGAGGAGAACCCCACGAACCCAGAGACCCTAACTAATTCCACTAACGAGAAAGAGAATAATTTGCGAATCATAAATCTATCCAAGAGGCAATTAAATCAAGGACATCTAATGATACTAAATAAAGGCCTCACTTTCTCACCATCAGCCCACTTCAACAGGTTCAAGTGGGAAAAGGACCTTAATTTGTTTGGGAGAAAGCTCCTACTTAAAAAATTCTATAGCAAAACATCAACGGAATCCCAGCTGAGATCCAACACTGAATCCTCCCCATCGAACCCATCCATTGAAGAATATGATCCAAACACTCTAACCCCAGACGATGAAGTAGCGGTCGAAATTTTGGAAGAATTGATGACGGATGAGGAACCTCAGTCATCATCAAGGCCCATCTGTAGAAAGAAAGGAACTTTCTACCCCCCCACAAATGTATGTCCAGTAGTTGGGACTTTTGTCGAATTAGTGTCCAGAGATCTTGACACACTTTGGACCAAAAAAACAACAAAAAGCTACGACAATCTAACACCAGAGGAGCGCATAGCACTCAAAGATATCCAAACCTGGGACGACGTCGAAATTAAAACCTCCGACAAGGGAGGGAACGTCGTTATTTGGCCCAAAAGTGAATATATTAAGGAAGCCATGAACCAACTGATGGACCATACATGTTATACACGCTTATTGTTTAACCCAATGCAGGATTACAAGAGACAATACAATCGTATTATCCAGAATGCTCATGACCAAGGTATAATTACAAAAACAGAACTTCAATTTTTGGCAACTGAAGACCCCAAGATACCAACATTCTATATGTTGCCGAAGATTCATAAGAATGAGAGCACCCCTCCAGGCCGTCCCATAATATCTGGGAACGGCTGCCTTACTGAACAAGCCAGCAAATACCTAGATACACACTTGCGGAAATATGCCACCAGCGTACCATCTTATGTACAAGACACCAGTGATGTCTTAAGGAAATTGGATGAGATCCACATAGATGACGGTGTACTTTTAATAACTTGCGACGTTGAATCGCTATACACCAGTATTAAACATCTAAATGGTATAAAAGCCCTAAGACATTTCTTGAGAAACGAAACCAACTCATCATATGCAGATTTCCTGGTGGAACTAATGACCTTTGTACTGAATAAAAATGTCTTTGTCTTCAATGACAAATTCTACTTACAAGTGCGGGGCACAGCTATGGGGGCAGCCTGTGCCCCCACTTACGCAAACATGTATCTGGGATGGTGGGAGGAGACCATGGTATTCTGTGAAGAACACGAACAGTACACCCAACATGTCCTAATGTGGCTACGCTACATAGACGACTTGTTGATTGTGTGGGATGGCCCAGTAGCTCGATTCATTGAATTCATTAACATTTTAAATGATAATGACATGAATCTGAAACTAACCTATGAAACGAGCGATAAGGAAGTAACCTTCTTGGATCTTAAAATCCAAAGGGATCCAAGTGGACATATTCAAACTGACCTATACAGGAAAAAGACTGCTACTAATAGTGTTCTACACAGATCAAGTGCCCACTTCCCACCAGTTCTGAGAGGTATTCCATATGGCGAATTTCTCAGGTTGAAAAGGAACTGCTCAAATCCTACCCAGTTTAACATCAGAGCTGAAGAATTAACAACCAGGCTAATTACCAGGGGGTATAGCAAGAGAGCAGTCAAACGAGCCAAATATGAAGCCAACCGGAAAGATAGGAATTCCCTCCTATACAATAACAAGAATAAACAATCAGAATCGGAAGTCATCAGACTGGTGGGGGATTTCTGTTCTGAATGGGAAGAGATTCAGGATATAATCAACAAGCATTGGAATATCTTGAATATAGATCCTGACTTGGCCAAAAACTTGGGCACAAGAGCCAACATCAGTTGGAGAAGATCCTCCAATCTAAAAGATAAGATTGTCCACAGCCACTTCTTACATTCCAGGAATAAGAAAACCACAGTACAAGGGTCATACAAATGTGGTGGATGCAAGGCATGTCACCACATGATTAAGACCACGGAAATTACAGACAAGTACAACAAAATCCACCCAATAAAAGACTACATTAACTGTAAGTCCACAGGAGTGGTATACTGTATTTTGTGCCCTTGTAATCGACGATATGTCGGTATGACCACTAGACCCCTAAAGCAGAGGATCCTGGAACATGTCGGTACGGTGAGGAACTCCAAAACGGACATCAGCAAGTCCAAACAACTAACGACAGTGGCCAAACACTTTCATGATTATCACCAGGCCGATCCCCAAATACTGAGAGCCTTTGGGATTGAACAAATCCATTTAGGAATAAGAGGAGGCAATATTAATCAAGAACTACTAAAAAGAGAGAGTTACTGGACATTCATCCTGGGAGGATTACAACCCTCGGGGATGAATGAACATATTAACTACGGTGCCTTCCTATGAATATTCAATCTCATTCTCCAAAATTTTGAACTCATGTACTTACAGAATCTCACATGTACTACTGGCAACAGACCAACTATATAAAGGACCTTCGATGTGCTATCTTTATAATATAACAATACAATACAAATCGGCAATTCAGATCTCTTTTCAATAACAATACACTTATAGAAAATTAAGTGGTGGTAAAAATACATTATATATTTTAATAACAATAATTATTATTCCAGGCACCATTGTCACTTATATATATATTTCCTCACTTGTTAATCACTTTTTTTGTTTTGATTTTAATTTGGTCACATTATAACACTTTTTAGTATTCCCCTTATAGGATGACACAACTGACATACATGATTTGTTTATTATTATTCTGCACAGTTCAATCATAATTCACTATCTGTGGATTATATAGATATTATTTGATCACTCACGGACTTATTCCTAAATAACATAGACATGGTCAACATTTATGGATCATGTTCATATAGTTTGATTACTCACTTGTGCACATTTAATTATTTAAACACTGTCATTATTAAACCACTAATGTATTTCACCTTAATAAAATTAAAAAACAGCCTCATATACCACCTACTATGATAATACCTATTGGAATATGTTTAGGAGAAATTAGACATATAAAAATACAAAAACATCCAATTGTGACAAACTTGACAATATCCATATGATATTGACATAATTTTAAGATTGTTCTACTCTCAATATGTTCAATAATCTCATAAAAAAGAGATAAACATTCCCAACAATTATAATCCATAAGAAAAATGAAAAATAAATAATAAATAACACATAATAAATATAAAAATATAAAATAATTAATAAAGGCAATAAATAATAATAAAAAATGTAGGTGCTCTTTGATATATTTCTATATTTAAATATATATAAACAAATAACTAAAATCCATAATATTCAGCACTTGATTATGATAGAAAAGAAGTCACTTCGTGGTCATTTAAAATCAATTATATAATTTAATGGATAATTGTTGCCAATGTACATGTTTGATAAACAGTCAGTAAGAATGAAAAAGAACATCATAGGCTGTTAATCCTGCCAATCATCAATTGTAGACAGACCATTCATCTAATGGGAGATCGAGAAATATAGCTAAACCACCATTGGATAACTAACATGTCACTCAGAGAAAAAGCCAATTGATTGGCGGCTTTTGCTAATAAAAACCCCTTCCAGCCCGTCAGTCGGGTTGGTCCTATGAGTAAGCGTTTGCGAAACGTACGTTAGGAGAATACAGGGGGGATACGGCACTGATATTGTATGTGACCGACCCACCCTGTTAGAGTCTGTCCGCCTTAAGAAATGTGTTACAGCACACGCTGTGAATAAAAGGATATCTGCGCTGTACCGCGCCTGCTAATATTACACAGACTACACTATGTGCAAATAGCGGGTTCACTACACGTGGCCCGCCGCCAATTAAAACCATTATGGGATTATCTGTGTAGTTCTGAACATATTGCTTTCATGTTTTAACTATATATGTACCAGCCTGTATTAGGGGGAAGCGCCTGTTAATATTACACAGACTATACTACGTGCAAACAGCGGGTTCACTACACGTGGCCCGCCGGTAATTAAACTATTACGGGGTTATCTGTGTAGTTCTGAACAAATTGCGCTCATGCCTCAATTATATGTGTACTAGCCTGTATTAGAAGGAAGCGCCTATGCTACATAGCAGACAATTTGTGAGCGATCCACAATACAGTAAATGGATACAATTTAGCACAATGTGGTAAATGACCCCCAATGAGTCACAAACAATGTGACCATATTAAACATTACTGCTCGATATTTATCTTGTGAAAGGGCTATATTTGTGGACTGTGTGATACTCCTGATAATAACCAATCGATCAGGATAGCACAGCCATTTTATTGGAAATCATTAAACCACAGTGCACGATCACTGCATAGGCATGGTAAAATTAATCTATTAATGTGATATAATAAACATGATTAGCATTTTCTTTTTGTGATGAATCACTAATAGTACATGTTGAATATAATAGCATCTTAATCCATACCATCTGGTCTGTAAAAATTGCGGATGTTTGTACCGCTAATCACAGTTACCAATACATGGCCAGAAATTTCCTGTGATAAACTGTGAATACAACACACACAGAATTAATACTATTACCATCTACATCCATCTATCTGGTAATTGGTATACTTGACTACAAACCCTACTGTCAGCCAGCAAATGCGGGTATTTATACCGCTAATTATAATTGCTAAAACTGACTAGATAAAAAGTAGATGGATGGTTTAAACATGTATAATAATAATCAGTTATTATAATTAGATACTCCTCTCATTCCTAACACCTAACCCTGATGAGTAGCATATATGACTGTAGAATTAATGTCCAGTGAAAAACTGCAGGTATTTATACTGCCAAACTACTGCTACATATTCACCAGAGGATATTACTATGTGGATGCTCTGATACATATTGTATCGATTTGATATTATAATAAAGATATTTCCCTCTAATCATTCTTGATCGATAGAGGATGTACTAACAATCTACCTCCTACTGTATTATAATATTAATCCCAATAACCACTGATTTCTAGTGGAGTGTGGAGATCAGTCATTATTAAACGAGGACCATCCCCTCAGTTTCCAACATTCAACCCTGACAAATGGCACATACTTATATATACAATAAGTTTTAGAGAAATTGCAGGTATTTATACTGCTAATTAAAGGTGCTATATATCCATCGGGGAAAATACTATCAGGCGAATATTCATCCATATACTGAGGAGATGTGTTCATTTAAAAGGGCAATTTAACCCATAACTGGATCCAGCTCACTCCACAATATATGATAAAGACAGAGTGGTTATATGGTACCCAATGACCATTCTCACATAGTAATCAATTGAGAGACTCTATACCATTAAAGGGATAATTATTGACTGATTTTTATACTTTTTCGCGGTACAGCTGCAGAGCCAATAAGTCATTTGACAAAAAGATCTAAGACACATTGAAGACGGACAGCTCTATTTTAATTATTTTGATCACTTGAATGCACCCTTTTTTTCACTTTATTTTTAATATTTCGCAGTTCTTAACAGTAGAATAAATAAAAGTTAAGTTTTAACATTTTCTTGGGACACTTAACACAATATATGGAATATATGCTGATGAAATTTGCATATGTCAGCCCAGAGTGCCCCTTGTAGGAATTCTTGTCTCTTTCGTTTTCTGTACATGTATACCAATTCCTGGGAAGCACCTCCCTATATATTAATACCCGAATTTTGGATGATAGAATCAATAGGGTGACTGACTAAAACCTATGCGATTGTGCGGATTAAACTTTCTTGCTCTCTAATAAATTGTAACTGAGATCTGATCTCAGATTCCTCTAATCCGAGCACGTCCATTCAATTGAACAATAATTTAATACAGTGTCCCATATAGTGACGTGTTATCAACCAAACATAATATCCAAAAATGGCTGGTTTTAACCTATCAGCTGAATTGTTGGGAAGGAGACAAAGATGGGATAATGAAGTAGACACCGTCTTCTCAACCAATACAAGTGAAGGATCTCCACAACAGGGATGGGGAGAAGATCTATTACAACTAAAACACTATTTACAAAAACAGACTAGTGTATGGTGGGAAATGACCACATTTGAAAATTATATTAAGCATAGAATTACCCCTCGAGGCTTAAGGCCAAGAGTCTTCCCCTCCTTCGATTTAGCGACCGAAAATTTAAAAACTGAGTGGGAAGATGCACTCAAAAAATGTTCACAGGAACTGATGTTGATCTTGATAAAGCATGATAACCTAATGCTGGAGCAATACAGCAAAGAGATTGATCAACTAAGTGAAAAATTAAAAGTATACGAACAAGATCAACAATTCCAAATCAAATTTGAGGTATATAAAAAAGAACTAGGGGAATTGGAGTCCGTAATTACTGAAAGGAAGAGGAATAAATTCTCTAGGGATAGAAACGATTATGCAAAAAATCAAGTATTCAAATGGAATTTTCGAAAAACAAGGAGAGGTAATGAAAGAGTCAATCTGAACCCACATGGGTATGAGACCACAGATGTGGAATCCTCTGACACAGAGGGCTCAAATCACTCTTTTAGACTAAAAGACAATCTACCCTCCCACAGCTCGAGGAATTTTTTAGAGGTGTCTCCCGGAACCTCCCTAGATCCAGGAGGAGGAAGATCAGAAGGGGGCAGAAACACCCAAAGGGGCAGACGAAAAGGCAAAGAAACAACCAAATACCAGAGGAGAACCCCACGAACCCAGAGACCCTAACTAATTCCACTAACGAGAAAGAGAATAATTTGCGAATCATAAATCTATCCAAGAGGCAATTAAATCAAGGACATCTAATGATACTAAATAAAGGCCTCACTTTCTCACCATCAGCCCACTTCAACAGGTTCAAGTGGGAAAAGGACCTTAATTTGTTTGGGAGAAAGCTCCTACTTAAAAAATTCTATAGCAAAACATCAACGGAATCCCAGCTGAGATCCAACACTGAATCCTCCCCATCGAACCCATCCATTGAAGAATATGATCCAAACACTCTAACCCCAGACGATGAAGTAGCGGTCGAAATTTTGGAAGAATTGATGACGGATGAGGAACCTCAGTCATCATCAAGGCCCATCTGTAGAAAGAAAGGAACTTTCTACCCCCCCACAAATGTATGTCCAGTAGTTGGGA
This sequence comes from Crinia signifera, assembly GCF_055691185.1. Lineage (NCBI taxonomy): Eukaryota > Metazoa > Chordata > Amphibia > Anura > Myobatrachidae > Crinia > Crinia signifera. The sequence continues at coordinate 83,717,754 of NC_139228.1, read as the reverse complement.
CTTTTGTCGAATTAGTGTCCAGAGATCTTGACACACTTTGGACCAAAAAAACAACAAAAAGCTACGACAATCTAACACCAGAGGAGCGCATAGCACTCAAAGATATCCAAACCTGGGACGACGTCGAAATTAAAACCTCCGACAAGGGAGGGAACGTCGTTATTTGGCCCAAAAGTGAATATATTAAGGAAGCCATGAACCAACTGATGGACCATACATGTTATACACGCTTATTGTTTAACCCAATGCAGGATTACAAGAGACAATACAATCGTATTATCCAGAATGCTCATGACCAAGGTATAATTACAAAAACAGAACTTCAATTTTTGGCAACTGAAGACCCCAAGATACCAACATTCTATATGTTGCCGAAGATTCATAAGAATGAGAGCACCCCTCCAGGCCGTCCCATAATATCTGGGAACGGCTGCCTTACTGAACAAGCCAGCAAATACCTAGATACACACTTGCGGAAATATGCCACCAGCGTACCATCTTATGTACAAGACACCAGTGATGTCTTAAGGAAATTGGATGAGATCCACATAGATGACGGTGTACTTTTAATAACTTGCGACGTTGAATCGCTATACACCAGTATTAAACATCTAAATGGTATAAAAGCCCTAAGACATTTCTTGAGAAACGAAACCAACTCATCATATGCAGATTTCCTGGTGGAACTAATGACCTTTGTACTGAATAAAAATGTCTTTGTCTTCAATGACAAATTCTACTTACAAGTGCGGGGCACAGCTATGGGGGCAGCCTGTGCCCCCACTTACGCAAACATGTATCTGGGATGGTGGGAGGAGACCATGGTATTCTGTGAAGAACACGAACAGTACACCCAACATGTCCTAATGTGGCTACGCTACATAGACGACTTGTTGATTGTGTGGGATGGCCCAGTAGCTCGATTCATTGAATTCATTAACATTTTAAATGATAATGACATGAATCTGAAACTAACCTATGAAACGAGCGATAAGGAAGTAACCTTCTTGGATCTTAAAATCCAAAGGGATCCAAGTGGACATATTCAAACTGACCTATACAGGAAAAAGACTGCTACTAATAGTGTTCTACACAGATCAAGTGCCCACTTCCCACCAGTTCTGAGAGGTATTCCATATGGCGAATTTCTCAGGTTGAAAAGGAACTGCTCAAATCCTACCCAGTTTAACATCAGAGCTGAAGAATTAACAACCAGGCTAATTACCAGGGGGTATAGCAAGAGAGCAGTCAAACGAGCCAAATATGAAGCCAACCGGAAAGATAGGAATTCCCTCCTATACAATAACAAGAATAAACAATCAGAATCGGAAGTCATCAGACTGGTGGGGGATTTCTGTTCTGAATGGGAAGAGATTCAGGATATAATCAACAAGCATTGGAATATCTTGAATATAGATCCTGACTTGGCCAAAAACTTGGGCACAAGAGCCAACATCAGTTGGAGAAGATCCTCCAATCTAAAAGATAAGATTGTCCACAGCCACTTCTTACATTCCAGGAATAAGAAAACCACAGTACAAGGGTCATACAAATGTGGTGGATGCAAGGCATGTCACCACATGATTAAGACCACGGAAATTACAGACAAGTACAACAAAATCCACCCAATAAAAGACTACATTAACTGTAAGTCCACAGGAGTGGTATACTGTATTTTGTGCCCTTGTAATCGATGATATGTCGGTATGACCACTAGACCCCTAAAGCAGAGGATCCTGGAACATGTCGGTACGGTGAGGAACTCCAAAACGGACATCAGCAAGTCCAAACAACTAACAACAGTGGCCAAACACTTTCATGATTATCACCAGGCCGATCCCCAAATACTGAGAGCATTTGGGATTGAACAAATCCATTTAGGAATAAGAGGAGGCAATATTAATCAAGAACTACTAAAAAGAGAGAGTTACTGGACATTCATCCTGGGAGGATTACAACCCTCGGGGATGAATGAACATATTAACTACGGTGCCTTCCTATGAATATTCAATCTCATTCTCCAAAATTTTGAACTCATGTACTTACAGAATCTCACATGTACTACTGGCAACAGACCAACTATATAAAGGACCTTCGATGTGCTATCTTTATAATATAACAATACAATACAAATCGGCAATTCAGATCTCTTTTCAATAACAATACACTTATAGAAAATTAAGTGGTGGTAAAAATACATTATATATTTTAATAACAATAATTATTATTCCAGGCACCATTGTCACTTATATATATATTTCCTCACTTGTTAATCACTTTTTTTGTTTTGATTTTAATTTGGTCACATTATAACACTTTTTAGTATTCCCCTTATAGGATGACACAACTGACATACATGATTTGTTTATTATTATTCTGCACAGTTCAATCATAATTCACTATCTGTGGATTATATAGATATTATTTGATCACTCACGGACTTATTCCTAAATAACATAGACATGGTCAACATTTATGGATCATGTTCATATAGTTTGATTACTCACTTGTGCACATTTAATTATTTAAACACTGTCATTATTAAACCACTAATGTATTTCACCTTAATAAAATTAAAAAACAGCCTCATATACCACCTACTATGATAATACCTATTGGAATATGTTTAGGAGAAATTAGACATATAAAAATACAAAAACATCCAATTGTGACAAACTTGACAATATCCATATGATATTGACATAATTTTAAGATTGTTCTACTCTCAATATGTTCAATAATCTCATAAAAAAGAGATAAACATTCCCAACAATTATAATCCATAAGAAAAATGAAAAATAAATAATAAATAACACATAATAAATATAAAAATATAAAATAATTAATAAAGGCAATAAATAATAATAAAAAATGTAGGTGCTCTTTGATATATTTCTATATTTAAATATATATAAACAAATAACTAAAATCCATAATATTCAGCACTTGATTATGATAGAAAAGAAGTCACTTCGTGGTCATTTAAAATCAATTATATAATTTAATGGATAATTGTTGCCAATGTACATGTTTGATAAACAGTCAGTAAGAATGAAAAAGAACATCATAGGCTGTTAATCCTGCCAATCATCAATTGTAGACAGACCATTCATCTAATGGGAGATCGAGAAATATAGCTAAACCACCATTGGATAACTAACATGTCACTCAGAGAAAAAGCCAATTGATTGGCGGCTTTTGCTAATAAAAACCCCTTCCAGCCCGTCAGTCGGGTTGGTCCTATGAGTAAGCGTTTGCGAAACGTACGTTAGGAGAATACAGGGGGGATACGGCACTGATATTGTATGTGACCGACCCACCCTGTTAGAGTCTGTCCGCCTTAAGAAATGTGTTACAGCACACGCTGTGAATAAAAGGATATCTGCGCTGTACCGCGCCTGCTAATATTACACAGACTACACTATGTGCAAATAGCGGGTTCACTACACGTGGCCCGCCGCCAATTAAAACCATTATGGGATTATCTGTGTAGTTCTGAACATATTGCTTTCATGTTTTAACTATATATGTACCAGCCTGTATTAGGGGGAAGCGCCTGTTAATATTACACAGACTATACTACGTGCAAACAGCGGGTTCACTACACGTGGCCCGCCGGTAATTAAACTATTACGGGGTTATCTGTGTAGTTCTGAACAAATTGCGCTCATGCCTCAATTATATGTGTACTAGCCTGTATTAGAAGGAAGCGCCTATGCTACATAGCAGACAATTTGTGAGCGATCCACAATACAGTAAATGGATACAATTTAGCACAATGTGGTAAATGACCCCCAATGAGTCACAAACAATGTGACCATATTAAACATTACTGCTCGATATTTATCTTGTGAAAGGGCTATATTTGTGGACTGTGTGATACTCCTGATAATAACCAATCGATCAGGATAGCACAGCCATTTTATTGGAAATCATTAAACCACAGTGCACGATCACTGCATAGGCATGGTAAAATTAATCTATTAATGTGATATAATAAACATGATTAGCATTTTCTTTTTGTGATGAATCACTAATAGTACATGTTGAATATAATAGCATCTTAATCCATACCATCTGGTCTGTAAAAATTGCGGATGTTTGTACCGCTAATCACAGTTACCAATACATGGCCAGAAATTTCCTGTGATAAACTGTGAATACAACACACACAGAATTAATACTATTACCATCTACATCCATCTATCTGGTAATTGGTATACTTGACTACAAACCCTACTGTCAGCCAGCAAATGCGGGTATTTATACCGCTAATTATAATTGCTAAAACTGACTAGATAAAAAGTAGATGGATGGTTTAAACATGTATAATAATAATCAGTTATTATAATTAGATACTCCTCTCATTCCTAACACCTAACCCTGATGAGTAGCATATATGACTGTAGAATTAATGTCCAGTGAAAAACTGCAGGTATTTATACTGCCAAACTACTGCTACATATTCACCAGAGGATATTACTATGTGGATGCTCTGATACATATTGTATCGATTTGATATTATAATAAAGATATTTCCCTCTAATCATTCTTGATCGATAGAGGATGTACTAACAATCTACCTCCTACTGTATTATAATATTAATCCCAATAACCACTGATTTCTAGTGGAGTGTGGAGATCAGTCATTATTAAACGAGGACCATCCCCTCAGTTTCCAACATTCAACCCTGACAAATGGCACATACTTATATATACAATAAGTTTTAGAGAAATTGCAGGTATTTATACTGCTATTTAAAGGTGCTATATATCCATCGGGGAAAATACTATCAGGCGAATATTCATCCATATACTGAGGAGATGTGTTCATTTAAAAGGGCAATTTAACCCATAACTGGATCCAGCTCACTCCACAATATATGATAAAGACAGAGTGGTTATATGGTACCCAATGACCATTCTCACATAGTAATCAATTGAGAGACTCTATACCATTAAAGGGATAATTATTGACTGATTTTTATACTTTTTCGCGGTACAGCTGCAGAGCCAATAAGTCATTTGACAAAAAGATCTAAGACACATTGAAGACGGACAGCTCTATTTTAATTATTTTGATCACTTGAATGCACCTTTTTTTCACTTTATTTTTAATATTTCGCAGTTCTTAACAGTAGAATAAATAAAAGTTAAGTTTTAACATTTTCTTGGGACACTTAACACAATATATGGAATATATGCTGATGAAATTTGCATATGTCAGCCCAGAGTGCCCCTTGTAGGAATTCTTGTCTCTTTCGTTTTCTGTACACGATGGAGAAATGTTAAGAAAGAATAAAATTTACTTTTATTTTTTTTTAAATATTGTCTCAAAACTTTTACTGTCAGTATTATGTTAAAAAGTAACATATCTGTCACCTTGAAAGCATATAGTAATTGCAAGGCAAAGATCAAAAGTAATACCGATAATGGCAGACAGGGTTGCATGCACTTGCAGGGCTGTACGGAGACAGGCAGGGAGAGAGATTACAGCTACAGTATGTGCAGGAATTCATCTGAAGATAAGGCATCATCTACTCATAATGGCAGAGTTCAGGAGTACGTTAGCTATTAGGATACATATGATCATTAACACTCAGGAATTACCACTGATTAGTAATCACAGCCTCAGCCTATCGTAGCGTCGGTCGTACTGTTTCACAAACCAGAGTCAAAAAGATTGTGGGGTTTATTCTGGTTTATTCGCAAGGTTGCGAATTCCCAGCCTTTGCGAGTTCACCAAACCCTGCCTTGTGAATGGTTGGCTGGTGCCACCCATTCGCAAGGGCGTTTCGCAGGCAGGGGCTTGCAAGTGGATGTTACACAGTAACGTCCATTCGCAGGGCAGAGGGAACCTCCCACATCTTTTGATGGTCGCGACCATCGAAAGATGTGGAAGGTGCACGCATATAAAAGTGACTCTCAAGTCACTGTATGAATGTATGAAAAGTAAATCCGGTACTTATGTAATATCTGGGCTCCCGTTTTTCTTATGAGACCGTGTCCCCTCGCGGGGCTCGCTGCGCTCGCCACGCTTCGGGCACGGTGGCTCGCTGCGCTCGCCACACTATATAAAATCAACTCCATGCGTATTTGGATAGTAGGGGTATGAAAAAATGGGGTGCATTTAACATGGGAGTCCAGATAATACATAAGTACCGTAAATCCTGTATATTGGGCACAATTCAGCATCGATCGCTAAGTTGGGAAAACGCAATCCGTCCGCATGCCTGCTGCAATTATCAAATGATTCTGCGTACGCATTCTGCTTCAGTGCAATTGCAGAATTGTGGAAGCCTTTGCCTGGCGCATTGACTCTCCAATGTTCTGGTTTTCGCGAATGGATCTGTGAAGTGGGTAGAATGCGGGAGGGGTGCCCACTATACTGGGAGTTCTGGGTAATACCCCAAAAATCAGAAGTCCCCCGTTGGATTTGCAAGAGAATTTTGTATGGGTAAAAATGACCATCATAACCATAAACCCTGCAAGACGTCACGGCCAGGGCCAGCTTTGTCACTACACCCGTGAGGCACGGGCCTAGGCTGGCACCTATTATGGGCGGCAGGCTGTGACCAGAATTAGTGACCAGGCAGCAGGATGTGGAGCGCGAGCCTCTCTCCTCCTCCTCCCCCCCATCCTGCTACAGAGGTGCTCCTCTCCCTGCTCTGCTACACTACTGCCACCGGATGCCACTTGTGCTGCCACTGTCGCATAGGCAGTCATGCCACGAGCGCAAAGCACACTCCAAAGCTGCTGCCTCAGCAGTGTCCCATGTCAAACCGGCAATCCCTGGGAACCGCGATAGGGAAAGCAATGTAGTCCGGTGGTAGAGGCAGCAGTACGGCGTAAACCAGTCCTGACTCTTCACTGCCTGAAGTAAGTGCATTTGCCAGTGGCGGAGTGGGGGGTGGTTCATTTGACCCTAGACCACCAGGGGCAGCCTAACCATTAAAACTGGCCGTGATCACCGCACCACTAGATTTTCACTCACTCCCATTCAGGGGATGCAGTCAATTAACCTACTGTATAGTCAAAATACAGACCACCGTTGACTGATGGTCAAAATACCAACATGTTCAAAATGCTGACATTCATTATGTCGACATACAGTAGACACCCAAAAATAAATAGACCTGCTGACATATTAAAAGTTGCATTTGGACGTGTTTTGTCATTTTGATTGTGTCGACATAATGGAAGCCAGCGTTTTGAACGTGTCTGTATTTTGACCGTCGGGCGTCGGCTATTGGTGGACGGTACTTTGACTATAGGTAAATCATACTGAACACCCATTCAGAGGCACTCTTTGACCTTTATTTTTAGGTAGAATAAAATGAAATTCAGGAACAGTGAAACATATTATAATGTAAAGCAGTAACTGCACTTTGGAGGTTCTGAGCCCCCTCCGCCGCAGCTTCTTGTTTCCTGCGTACGGTTATGATACTCTTCTCATCTGTGACTGTGTATTTTCTAAAACCACAAGTGTCGAAATAACATAGTAACTGTCAGTGTGTTTGCTTTATTTTCTCGTTTCCAGATCATGTCTGCACTTCGCTCACTTTGTGCCACTGCAACTCTCAGACCGCATCTGATAAAAATAACCGAGTAACTGAGTGTTTTTGCTTTATTTGGCTGTTTCCGTAGCAACCCAATGTAAGCCTGGGTGTAGCTGTAAAGCCGCAGTTAATGGATGAGTGATTAGTGACATAGATGCCAGACAGTCTTTACATTTTAATATTGGGATTGTAGTTAAGATGCTTGTTCTTAGTAAATAATCTTTGACACTTCTGGTTACAAAAAAGGTAGTTTAGGCCTGTGCTACTGAGGTCCCATACATATAATTGTAGGATAAACGCTTAAATATTATACTTTCACTTAATCTGCAAATGGGCTGTGAGAATAAAGGCAGCTGTACACACAGTACAAACACTTCTAGCAGTTTTAAAACGATTAGGATTTAAATAAAAAAAAAAACTAGCAGATCGAATATACGGTAATCAACATTCTGGCCCTGATTCTGATTGAGTCGGATGGCTCCGAATGCGGACGGACGGTTGATGTTTTGTGTTTGCGCATGTGCAGAAGCGTATCTGCGCATGTGCGAATGCCGCGCACGTCCGAATACGGCGTGAATTCTGTACAGAAAACAATCGGTTGGAACAATCCGAACAGGGGGTGGAGAGGGGCGTGAAGGGCTGTTTGGGCTCATTACCATATGCGGACGCCCCACGTTTCATGGGCGTTCCCATGAAAACACTGGGCATACGTATGGTTATCCAGCCGTGACGCACGTGTGGGGGGCGGACAGCTGACATAGCCGGATGTCAGCTGCCCGCCCATATCCATGCTTTCACATGGAGAAATGTCCGAGTGGTCTGGAGCACTCGGTGCTGTCTGACCACTCAGTCCAGCATTCAATGATCGGCGACTATCGGAGGATGGGGGAGGTTCCCACAGATGGAGGAGGTGTTCACACTCGGCGTCTTACCACGTTCGGACGGTGTGAGTGATCCGTATGGAAGGCGGGGCTAAGAACACTCGGTTCCTGTCCGAAAATACGCATCCAACCGATTGAACTAGAACAAGGGCCTAAGTAAAATTATTTTGGTTGACTTGCACGGCTGCCCCATCCACCATCCCCCCCCCCACCCCCCGAACCCCCGCAGGCATGCGAATGAATGATTTGCATAATTATCCAATCGCAGCTGATCTCCTGGTCGGGTCAGAGGAGTATGTTTGCTGGGCTCCTCCAATCAGGGCTCAGCACAGTGTCTTGTGTACCGTGGAGGAACCTATTAGCACAAGTAAGTGTTGTATCAGTTGTTAGAATATTTAAAAATATATATAAAAAACTGTATATATACTGTGTATGTACTATATGGAAATAGAGATTTACTTGGGAAGGATCAATTAGACCTTAAATTACGGCGGTGCCTACACAAGGATTACTGGGCCCATTTATCAATGAGTTGCGTATGTCAAATATTGCTCCAGCCAAAGAGCTCCTATCATGAAATGACATTTAGGAGCTAATTGTCTGGAGCCCCGTAATCACAACAAATCAGTGTCTACTCATCTTCACAGGTGAATGGTTGCTTATGGCAACTTCTCAGCTGGTCCACTTCTCCACTCTTTTCACTGTTTCATACATCTCCCGCTATAGTTTCTTTTCTGGACCATATATTTATCTCTGTAGTACCATGTTGGTGTCATATTTTTAATTATTTAGGTTAACCTTAGAATATATATTTGTACTGTAGTATCCAGTGGCGCCGAGAGGGGGGGGGGTACTTTTTACAAGTGTCAGGGCCTGCTCCCCCTTTGCAAGCAGCGGGAGAGAGATGACATCAGGCCGCAGCACAGCCTCTCTCCCCACCCATCCACACAAAGTCTGTTGGTGTTTTTGTCCTTCAGATGGCCGCGGCCACACCTCCCCAGCGTGTGTGTGGGGGGGGGGGGGGGGGGGGGCAGTAGGTTGAAGTTATGCCTAGGGTGCTGAGAAACATTACACTGTCCCTGCATACGGCAATCATTGCTTTTGCTAAGTGGAACATTAGGAAACTGCCTTAATGGCCTCGCTTCCAGCAGAACATTCTTTTCATACTTAAATTATATCCCATTTACAGAAATAACTCTGGGACAAGCAGTAACCCCAGGAGCATACAGGGAACTGAACTCCTAAATATATTCGCACATTTCTCTATTTTTTCTGTGGGAAAAATGTACCAGCTCTAAAGACAAAATAAAAAGTATTTCAATGGAAAAGGATATATACAGTATACAGTATATTACTGACATCTTTATTAATGGTTCTGGTCCAAAGTTACCAACGTGGCACAATTAAACACTGATATCGATCATTTTACATGTGAAAATAATGTAATCAAATCAAAATTAGGTCTTCTCATTTGAATATTATTATTGTTATTACAGGAACACCATCGTTTAACCAGCACCTGATAGTCCAGCATCGGCAAAAATGGGGCATGGCCCCGTGGTAGCATTGCAAGTATAGGCAACGCCTCCTTCCTGCTAGGTCACACCCCCAATATTTTGGGCACATGCATTCGCCGTGCACAGGATCCCCCTTCCAGGGCATCGCATGTTTGGAGGAATAAAAATGGAGGAGCCATCACTTCTTTAAACAATTCCAAACGCCTCTATTACTCGTACCCGTAAGCTAGACAAATTAAATTGGATACTTGAAACTGAGAGAGAAAATAACATCCTGTCACTCCCTCTGATTGTAAAATGCGACTTTGTCTTTACAGACTTTTCTAACAAATGTTCGATGTAAAAGAAAATACACAGTGGCGTAACTACAAAGTTTGCACCCGCCTGCCCAAAAAGTTTCTGTCGCCCCTCCCCCCCTCAAATACATTAATTTTAATATTTTTTCTTTACCTACATGCTTGTTGCCTGGGGTTTCTTTCTCATTGCCATTGGATTGCTTGCTTGTTGTCAGGGGCTTACATGCTTGTTGCCAGGGGGCTAAATACTCACAGCGTGCCATCGCTCCCAGAATCTGCCACTTCTGGGTAGCGCTGTATGCACTGCGCTTCCCTGACAGATACTAGCATCTGCCTGCTCTAAGGCGGCGGACATTTTTGGAGGGCCATTTAACCATATTCCATGTGGACAGCCAGATCGCATGGAATCTGTGGCGGCCCTGTGCCCCCACGGCTCCGGCGTCCCCTAGCCACAGCTTGGTCTGAGGTGTATATATTATAAATGGTTAAAATTAGAGCTTGTGTTCTTTGTGCTTCCACTGGTTATTACAGACTCTGGGCTAGATGTACAAATGGTCATCATGGATGAGAAGCAATGTCAGTGGCATTATGTGCCCTGTATGAAGGAGGAGGTTTGCTACCACAATATACAGGGCAAGGTGTGAATAGTCATTAGCGATAAGGGGTGTTACATACTGTAGGTGGAAGGAATTAATAGGAATGCTAAAAAGTGTTACACTGGTCCCCATAGACAAACACAGGGGGGAGGTTTCTGGTTGCCCAGAAACCCCTCTTGGCAAGTGCCTTCAATTATGACAATAGCACTGGTATATAATATGATCAGTAGAGCTGCCACCACACCATGCAGTGTAAGGAACAGAGCAGAGCTGCTGCACATGCCCAGTGTACCAGCTTCTTCTACCACATTTACTGTATGTGTGGATATGAGCCCTCAAACATCTCAATGGACCAGAGAGCAGCTTCCAGGAGGAAGAGACCGGCGCCTTACAATGAAGTGGGAGATTGTGAGCTTAGAAAGTGCAGTACTGGTTTTCCTGACCACTTATCTTATTTAAATGTCTGAAACGGCCTATACTACAGACCATCTGTACTGTTAAATATTAATACTGTATTCCATATATGTATGCATGTATAAAAAGACCAATTTTCAGGGCTGTTCCGTTCCTCCAGACTCCCGTACTTACTCGAATGGGCTGCAGAGTGGGAGATTTTGGGGTACATTTGGAAACACCCCTCTGCCCCAAACTCATCCCTAAAAGTGTAGCTAAGTAATATTTAGCATTATTATTCTCTTTAATGAACCCCACCCAAAACCGAATAGAATTTTGGTTGGTAGATACTTTAATTATGTTATTAATTTTTTCCTTTATAGCTAATTATATTTATTTGGTATTCCCTTTTAGTGTCAAGGGAATTTGTCAAAATAGGTGTGAAAATTGCCAAGCAAAATAGTAATATTCTCTTATTTGGCATTACAGTTTGTGACTCACAGATTATATAGTAATTAGAGGACAGTAATTCAGAAGTAGCCGCAATAAATTGAAAAATACACGAAACAGTATTTAAGGAATGTTCTGAATACATTAAGGCCAATATTCCCAAATAAGGACAGCAGTGGTTGAACTTACCTATTTTTAGACATTCTAGAAAAACTCTGATCTATATTAATTTTGGTAATCTGTGCAGCATACCAGGAAAAGCTAGGAATGACATTTTACATGGGTGACAGTAGCAGTAATGTAGATTCAGTATGTATTGGACAATAGTTTATTATTATTTAGAAAATTGACATTACAAATCTTCAGAGATAGCAGGACTTCTTTTTATATTAGGTTTTACAAATTATAACAATATATCAGCCCCATTGCACAGTGGCTCTTATTCTGGTACACTCGCAAAGGCATATTCCTTCTCAAAAGGACAAAACCATGTGCACTGCAGGTGGGGTAGATGTAACATGTGCAGAGAGAGTTAGATTGGGGTGGGGTTTACTTTATAGTGAGATCTATATTGCAGTGTAAGAATAAAGCAGTCACTATTTTCCCTGCACAGAAACAGAATAACTCACCCAAATATAATTCTCTCTGTACATGTTATATATGCCCCACCTGCAGTGCACATGGTTTTGTCCATTTAAAAAGGGCCAAAATGAGAACAATGTAGGATTCGCTGGCCGGGGACACCATCTTGGATAAGGGCAAACCAGTGATTGGCCAGGTTGTGGAGGTTTCCCATCCCACTGTTCAGTGTGTCTATGGCAGCAACCCTCTTGCTATAAGGAGGGCCTGCTTAGGGCCTTCTGGGTCAGTGCAAAGTGTTCCTATGATTGTTCACTTCCTGGAAGCCTCCTGACTATCATAGTGCCTAAGTTCACAGCCCTGTCTGTATGGTTCTGCAGCACCCTTTCACTCTCCAGCATCCATTCTGTCTGACCACCTGCCTCCAGCCTTCCTGGCCTTCCTGGCTTTGTTGGACCCAGCAGCATTCCTCTATCTCCGGTAAAACCTTCCATCTCCTCTCTCACCACCGTCTGTTTATATTTTTTCAAGTAACCTCGCAAGGACTTGAAAATTATTTTTGTTACAGACTGTATCCATTTCCCTCCAGGTTCTCAAGCAAAGACTGCTCCTTTACGTTTATCGTTATTATTATTATTTATTCGTCAAAGAAGTATTTGACATATCTATGTTATCCCTATATGAGTTATTTTATTAAACCTGCACGTTTCAAACCTCCATCTTCATCCTCAGTCCTTGAGCACCACTTAACACCATCAACATCACCAGTCCTGACAGATTGCATATTGCTACATTGAGATATCCCTGCTACTATGTGCTCCAGAGTCCTGAACATACCTAGTACTTTATATTAGTACTCCTGTTAATTGAGTTCCTGCCATACTGGTATTGCCTGATGCAACTACTTCATCTGAATTCAGTCAATTATATCAGCCCCTACTGCTTGAGGTTTAAGACACGGCGGCATCCTAATTACCAGGGAACAACAGGTGGCTGTTATAGACAGAATATCCACTCTGGGTCTGATGTAATTGTACAGGAGTTCCCTAAAAGGCAGTCACTGGTACTCTCTCTATTAAATGCTGGTTAAAGATACTCTCCATATTATATGATGGTCACTGATGCTCTCTGTCTTATACGCCAGACACTGTGGTGTTCTGTATATTTTATGGCAGCCATTGCGATAGTCTCTGCATTAAACAGTAGGACAGTCATATAGTTGGAGGGTGACCACTATATACTGATCTACTGGCTGATGCTGGGGGGGGGGGGGGGGGGGTTAATCTCATCCACCCACGAGGCAAAGTTTACCCTTTTGTGCACTATATGCCTCTGCATTGGGTGTCCTTCAAGGTAAGGATCTGTTGCTAATACCAATACTATATTAACTATGCCCCCCCCCCCCCATTAAGAAAGGCATTGCACTCCATAGACAAGTATTGAACGAGGGGGCTAACCCTCTCTGCAGCACCAACGCACAGCTAATGTACCATGAAAGTCCAAAGTATCTTATTAAAAACAAAACACAGTTTTTGGGATGGGACACAGATCAGGTGATTGACAGAAGCCTAAGGCTTAACATTTAAACACAGAATATCATGATCTTAGTCATTATTTACTAAGTAAATGGTGACAAAAACAAATCATGTCTCGTCATGTAGATAGTGTTTGATTAAGTCTTAGAAAATGCAATAAATAGACGCTTTGTTTTTTTAGTTGGAACCTCGGGTCTGTCCTGTGCATGGCAAAAGGTTGAATTTTGCATAAAGGGTCCCCTGACGTCATTAATGTTCCCTTATAAATGAGCGATACTGACAAATCATAATATATTCCCTTGAATTGTACTTTTAGGCTTCCTTCCAGAGACACCGCAAGGACTGTGGCTGCTCCAGAGGCGTACTAGTTGGCATAATTGTTCCCCAAACATTTTAAGAAGCAGCAGTAAAATTATAATGTGACTGGAATTCATGCATTTATCATTTTAATAGTTAAAATATGATTAAGACCCTGCTAGTTTTAATGCCGCACGCCGCTGGTGCATTCGCCCCCCCTTCCCCCTCACTCGGCGAGGACCCCGGGACCAAATCATTCTATGGTTAGGGACCATGGAATGATTTGGTACATAAACGCAAAACTAAAACAGTCTCAGGTGTCTCTGTATGGGAACAGGGCGGGTGGCTGACATCCGGTGATGTTAGCAGCCAACCCCTGGAAGCCGCGTCACTGATGAATTTCCATGGGAAACGATGGGTGCTCCCATGGGCGCGTCAACGTGCCACCACACCACGCCCCCTGCCCACAATGGTGGGTGTGAATGGGACAGCGAACTAGTAGTTCACTGTGCCCGTTCGCACCCAGCATATGTACATGTGCAGAAATGCGCTGCGCTGTGCAAAATCGTCCCCCCTCCCCCCGCTGAGAGCGCCGGGCAAGGGGGAAAGCCGCTCAGTGTGTATGCACTGAGCAGCTCCCCCCCCCCCCAGCGAAAACAGCGATCATCTCTTTCCATACACGCTGAGCATAGGTGCCTACAGTGTATGGACCTTCAGGGATGCCAATCCCGGGGCATTTTTTTTATCCCGGGAATCGGGATTGAATAATCCTCAATCCTGGGATTCCTGGAATCCCAGGATTGGCACCCCTACAAGATAAACACCCCACATCTCCCATATTAACTTACTTGGGCGAGAGGGGGGAGCAGGTGGAGGCAGTGGGGGGGTCATGTGGAGGCAGTGGGCGGGTGTTGCGCCGGGCGGTGAGGTGCCAGGTGGCTGAACTTCTGAAGTGGAGCTGGGAGTGGGATGGGGGAGGGTTCTGGCAGCTCCGTGAGCAGGCTGCACGCCGGGGTTGGGAACAGCCGGGCAGCATTTGAGCAAGGGAAATCCCGGACATTTTGGGGAAAAATCCCAGGATCCTGCCAATCCTGATCCGGATCCCTTACACAGCGCGAGATTGGCCGGTTTGTAAATGGATAATTGGTTTACAGTAAAGGGTGGGGTGTACTGGACAAGGGTGGGGTGTACTGGACAAGGGTGGGGTGTACTGGACAAGGGTGGGGTGTTCTGGACAAGGGCAGGGTGTACTGGACAAGGGCGGGGTGTACTGGACAAGGGTGGGGTGTACTGGACAGGGGTGTACTGGACAAGGGTGGGGTGTACTGGACAAGGGCGGGGTGTACTGGACAAGGGCGGGGTGTACTGGACAAGGGTGGGGTGTACTGGACAAGGGTGGGGTGTACTGGACAAGGGCGGGGTGTACTGGACAAGGGTGGGGTGTACTGGACAAGGGTGGGGTGTACTGGACAAGGGTGGGGTGTACTGGACAAGGGTGGAGTGTACTGGACAAGGGCGGGGTGTACTGGACAAGGGTGGAGTGTACTGGACAAGGGTGGGGTGTACTGGACAAGGGTGGGGTGTACTGGACAAGGGTGGGGTGTACTGGACAAGGGTGGGGTGTACTGGCCCACAAATCTGAATTGCATGTCTGTGACTTTCAAGACAAAATTTGACTGAATCACTGCTGTTTCCTCCTATGTTAAATTAAGCCCTTAATACAGGGGTTCCCAATCTTTTTCTAATCACGGCACCCTAGAGTATCAGAATTTTTTCCACAGCACCCCTAGGCCCCCAAATAAATATATATCAAATTAAGTAGATTGTGTTTGTATGTTCTTCTTAGGTTCAGTTATGTGGTAAGGGGCAGGATTTGGTTCTGGTTGTAGACATTTTATGATTGGCAGCCACCAGCACTGGTTTTGTCCAGAAATAATTGATCATAAATCATTTGAATTGGTCCTGGACGACCAACCCGAGGCACCCCTGCAAGTGTCCCGAGGCACCCCAGGGAGCCTAGACACACAGTTTGGGAACCACTGCCTTAATAGAATCCCAAATGTGTGTGATAGTGTACTGAGTAATTCAGGATTTGTGTGCCTGCACTGCCACCTGCTGGGGGCACTTTATATCACAGTCTGTATCTGTTCTCCATTCTCTCAGCTGATATAACTTCCTACAAAAAGAAACTTGGGTACTTGTGTATTATCATGGCGCCCGTTAAGTAGTGTCCTATTCAGCGTAGTAGGATCGCATGCGATGTGATGGTACTTGTGCAGTTTCACGACACCCTTGCATCGCATTACTTGACGTGTATTCTGTTCACCTCGCGGGGCTCGCTGCGCTCACCACGCTTCGGGCTCGGTGCTCGCTCGCCACACTTTATAAAATGAAGTCCCCGTCGATGTGGATAGTGGGGGCATGAACGGGTTAGGAGGACACGTACTGCGTCTCATCGCGGGGCTCGCTGCACTCGCCACGCTTCAGGGTGACGTGGATAGTGGGGGTTTGGGTATTGGCAGCTCTGAATACAGCCCCCAACACAGGGAAACACCCATGATTATCGAGTTTGGAACGTTTGGTCAATATGTCGACCACTATTGGTTGACGGGCAGAAGGCCGACATACATTAGGTTGACACAAGCAAAGGGCCAACATGGAAAGGGTTGCAAGATTTTTTCATTTTTTGGGGGTGTCAATGTCGACATAGGTCGACATGGACACCTTATTAGTGTGATGTGTCCCCTCGCTGCGCTCACCATGCTTTGGGCACATTGATATATTCCCCCTCTCTGCCCAATGGGATGGTAAA
Source organism: Crinia signifera (assembly GCF_055691185.1). Lineage (NCBI taxonomy): Eukaryota > Metazoa > Chordata > Amphibia > Anura > Myobatrachidae > Crinia > Crinia signifera. Next base: position 83,700,839 of record NC_139228.1, on the reverse strand, counting down.
GTATGAACAAGTCGGTTTAAATTTAAAAAAAAAAACATTGTGAAAAACTTATGTCGATCTTTTTCCATGTCAACTTTTTGCTTATGTCGACCTTTTGGCCATGTCAACCGAATGCATGTTGACCTTTTTACGCGTGGACCTTCTGTGGGGGATTATTCCAAAAATCTTGTATGACATACACAGCACACGCACAGGACCGCAGAGAGGTATGCTGGGACCAGGGACGTGCAGTCAGGGGAGGCAGGGGAGGCAGAGCCTCACCTGTCATAAATCATACATATACTGTGTTATAAATATCCTACTTCTATTTTTTATTTTTATAATTTATGGTGTGAGAGGCTGTGTGAGCGTTGGGAAGCAGCAGTAGCTGTGCCTCCAGCTGACAATTTAAAACTGTCAGCAGCAGGGGGCAGGGCTAAGTTGCGGGCACAAGCAGAGGCTGAAAAGCCCATTGAAAAAGAATGGGGAAACGGCACCTACTCCTCTGCCTCAGTGACAGGGACATGCCTTCAGCTCACATCAAAGCACGCCCCTGTCACTGAGACAGATGTCATTGGACAGCGGATCAGTCTGTCACACACTGACAGACTGATCCGCTGTCACACGTGGCTGGGTAGGAGGCTGCTGGACCCACTAACGGCAGTCGAGCTAGCCCAGGACCTGGCTGCAAAGATCGAGCTGGTGCGGGGGCAGAAGCATGGCCTGGAGCGGAGCCTGCTTTGCTCGCTCAGCATCGCCAGCAATAACCTGCAGTCCCGGGAGCGCAGGGTGCCCGGGGATCTGGTGCGGGACAGGCTGTGAGGACAGAGGTGTATTGGCTGCAGTGGAGGAGCGGGTACAGTTTACCCGACATGTTACGGTGGCCCAGCTATCCTCCCTCCTTCTACCCCGGCCTCAACCCCACTGGACCCTGCTCTCTTCTTATGCTGTGGCCGTATCCATGGAGCACGCTGGGAGGCCTGGCTCCCCTCACTCCTCCAGCTACCGCTCCCTGCTCTCTTCAAGATGACCCTGTAGCGGCTGTATATCGGGACCCCGCTGTGAGACCTGGCTCTCCTCCTTCTTCCTGCCACTGCAGCCTGGGATGACTTTATTCATGATCTGCGTCTGTATCATCCCCTCCGCTGGGCCACACGGCTGTACTCCCTCATCCCGCTGCCAATGCCGCAGGAGCCCTGGTAGGCTTCAAAAGTAAGTGATGATTCAGCCCTATGTCCCCACTGTCACTCTCCCCACTGTCACTCTCCCCCATCCCCCACTCTCACTATCCCCGCTGTCACTCCCCCATCTCCCGCTGTCACTCTCCCCACTGTCACTCTCCCCCATCCCCCACTGTCACTCTCCCCCATCCCCCGCTGTCACTCTCCCCACTGTCACTCTCCCCCACTGTAACTCTCTCCACATACCCCTCTGTCACTGTCCATAAAAGATCCTGCCTCACCTAACACTAACCTCACCGCACGTCACTGGCTGGGACCAAGTAACATTTTAGGGCGTGGCCTAACCGTGGGAGGCATGGTCACCTGCCGTGATTAGGGCATGCCCCCAAAATGTTTAAGGTGGGTGAAAAAACCCTGTAAAGTTGAGGGCGGGGTGTTATTGCCCACACTGTCCGTGAGACGCTCATGCTGAGCCTGCTGTAGGTGTGTGCTGCTGCCCGGGAGGGGCAGAGGGGGAGGTATGGGGGATCGGACCAGGGCCCCCGCCGGCCCCTCCAGCAAGCCCAGGCCTGGATAATTAGTACCTGCTTTTTGGTCCACCTTAAGCTGGCCATACATCAGAAAGATCGATCTTAAGATCGATTGCGCTCATGATTGTGTACAATTTCCCTTGAAATCCCCAGCAGTCCTTGGTGGTTTTTGGACACACAATCTGCATACAATCCATCATACAATCAGTCATACAATCCATCTGATGATTGATTGTATGATTTGTGTACACAAGCAGGGGCGGATTGGGATGAAAAACCAGCCCGGGAAATTTCTAAAAGCAGCCCAACAAAAGGGGTGGAGTCAATGAAGGGGGTGGAGTCTTTTAAAGCGGGAAAGGCAGGGAACCCTTTATCAAAAGCAACAGCTCCCTTAAGGGGAAGACTTAAAAGGAGGAGGAACAGGTAGAGACGTGAGAGGCGGAACGGAGACACTTCAGATGAGGAACAGGGAGAGATGAGAGAGGAGAAGAAACAGGGAGAGACCTGAGAGGAGGAGATGAACAGGGGGAGACATGAGAGTAACAGAGGGAGGCATGAGAGTAGGAGAGGAACAGGGGAAGATGTGAAAGGAGGAGAGCCTTGAGAGGGGAAACAGGGAGACATAAGAGGGTGTGACATGAGAGAAGGAATAGGGGAGACATGAAAGGAGGAGGAACAGGGGGAGACGTGAAAGGAGCAGGATCAGGGGTAGAGGTGAAAGGAGGAACGGGGAAGACGTGAGAGGAGGAGATGTAAAAGTAATAGGGGAAGATGTGAGAGGAGGAGAGAAATGGGGAGACGTGGGAGGAGGAGAGGAACAGGGGAAGATTTGAGAGGAGAGAAACGTGGAGATGAGAGGGAGAGAAACAGAGGGAGATGTGAGAGGAGGAGAGGACAGGGGGAGATGTGAACGGAGGAGAGGACAGGGGGAGATGTGAGCGGAGGAGAGGACGGGGAGATTTAAGAGAGGGAGAGAAATGGGCAGACATGAGAAGAGAGGAACAGGGGGAGACATGAAAGGAGGAGGAACAGGGGGAGAGTAGAGAGGAGGAGGAATAGGGGGCGACTTGAGAGGAATATATATTTGTACCACTGCTTCCAGCCACACAGCCAGGCTGCATTGCATCATATATTAATTATTAGTTTAATGTTATGTACCTTATGTATTCTTAGTTTTAATGTTAATGCAGTCACCTCAATCTGCAGCTGTGCTGTCCAGGTTCCGCCCATTCTGTTGTTGATGATTCTCGGCCGCGTGAAAAACTCCTGCATTGCCTGCTGGGTAGATCCAACCCTAGCCAATTGGGTGACCTAGGCAAAATTTTGGCTGGTGCCCCCTAGCCCTGCTGCTAGTTTCACCTATGTTTCAAAACATTCTCCCAGCAAAGGCAGGGTTAGGCAGGGTTAAACACTTGGAGGAGGTTAGGGTTATGGTGGGAGCAGTGCCAGATTAAGGGGGAGAATAGGGGGTTAGTACCCTAGGGCCCTACTCTTTAAGAGAGCCCACCGGCAAGAGCTGCTGCACAGGGATGACTGCCCATATTTAGGCTCCACCACCAGCGGCAGGGCTTGAAATGGTCATGGAGAGGTGGTAGAACTCACTTTCCCTGCCAATGCCCTCCCCAAGGGCTGGCGCTAGTGTGTTCAGTGCCCCCTACAAATTATAAACTGTGCCCTACCGCCAAAATGTTATAAAGGAATAGTGCACGCTGAAGGTGCACACCAAATAAAAAGGGTGGAGTATCACAAGAAATAAGTGTCGTCACAGAGTAGTACCCCCAGTTCAAAATATTATGCTAGAGTCAGTGGCGTAACTACAGAGGGTGCAGGGGATGCAGCTGCTATGGGGCCCGGGGCTTGGGGGGGCCCCAAGGACCAGCTTGCTATACCCTGTACCCTTCTGTAGTTAATTTTATCTTTATTTTTCATGCTGCGCAGTCGGAGCTTACCAGAGGTAGCAGGGCGTGAGTACAGTACGGGGCGGGGGTAGCGTGCCAGGCATGGAGAGATGTGTGTACTGTAGTGTGCCGGGCGGGAGTGTTGGATGTGTAGCGAGCCGCCTGGCTGAGGAACTCAGGGCTGTAACCTGTGCAGTGGGAGCAGCGCCTAGAGATGACAAGAGGTAGCGGGCGGGGGTAGCGTGCCAGACAATGGAGAGATGTGTGTAGTGTGCCGGGGTGGGGGTGTTGGATGCGCAGCGTGCCGCCCGGCAGGGGAGCTCAGGGCTGCCTGCTGCAGCGGGAGTTTACCGGAGGTAGCAGAGCGGGGGTAGAGACCGGGGGAGGGGGCCAGGCGCGGATCTCCCTGGTGGTGAGAAGTATTGGAGACGTAACAGCGAGATCTGGAAGTTAAGTTCTGCTGTGCGGTGAGCTCAGCAAAGTTTAATTAATTAAACTTCTGGTGACTAGTCGGTCCATACACAATGGGCAATATATTGAGCGATATTGCTCATTTTGGAATGAGTGATATAGTTCAATATATCACCCATTGTGTACACTGGACAATTTGCTAATCCTCACTGTCATCTGGCCACCACCTTTAACACACTGTCGTCACTACCCCCCCTCCCCCCAGCATCAAGTAGTGTGTACAGTATGCACTTACTGATGTCACCTGCTGTCAATATCGGCAGCCGCAAGAATCCCTCAGTGTGTATGAGCTTTTACACACCATATTCATGCGTACACACTTGGCGATGCAGGCAGCGGGGAGCAATGGGGGTGGGGGTTAACAATCCGCAGCCTCATCTGTACATGCACAGATGACAAAGGCGGTATTTAACTACCCGTGGGAGCGTGTGATGTCATGTCCCTATATCCACTTTTCCTTTTTTTTTTACTTTTCGGTGTCAATAAGGGAGGGGGGGGGGCCTCTTAAGATTTTGCTATGGGGCCCACGAGGTTCTAGTTACGCCTCTGGCTAGAGTAGAACAATCCTATTCACCTTACACAAGTAGTGACCCATATTGAAATTACACATCACGTAGTGACGCATACTCACATTACACAGCACGTAGTGGCCTCTATTCACATTACACAGCACATAGTGACCCATAGTCACATTACACAGCACATAGTGACCGATATTCACATTACACAGCACGTAGTGACCCATAGTCACATTACACAGCACATAGTGACCGATATTCACATTACACAGCACGTAGTGACCCATAGTCACATTACACTGTGCGTAGTGACCCATAGTCATATTACACAGCACGTAGTGACCCATATTTACATTACACAGCATGTAGTGACCCATAGTCACATTACACTGTGCGTAGTGACTGATATTCACATTACACAGCACATAGTGAGTCTAGTGACCCATATTTACATTACACAGCACGTAGTGACCCATAGTCACATTACACTGTGCGTAGTGACTGATATTCACATTACACAGCACGTAGTGACCCATAGTCACATTACACAGCACGTAGTGACCCATATTTACATTACACAGCTTGTAGTGACCCATAGTCACATTACACAGCACGAAGGGACCCATAGTCACATTACACAGCACGTAGTGACCCATAGTCACATTACACAGCACGTAGTGACCCATAGTCACATTACACAGCAAGTAGTGACCCATATCCACATTACACAGCATGTAGTGACCCATATTTACATTACACAGCACGTAGTGACCCATAGTCACATTACACAGCACGTAGGGACCCATAGTCCCATTACACAGTACGTAGGGACTCATAGTCACATTACACATCACGTAGTGACGCATACTCACATTACACAGGACGTAGTGACCCATATTTACATTACACAGGACGTAGTGACCCATATTCACATTACACAGCACGTAGTGGCCTCTATTCACATTACACAGCACATAGTGACACATAGTCACATTACACAGCACATAGTGACTGATATTCACATTACACAGCACGTAGTGACCCATAGTCACATTACACTGTGCGTAGTGACCCATAGTCATATTACACAGCACGTAGTGACCCATATTTACATTACACAGCATGTAGTGACCCATAGTCACATTACACTGTGCGTAGTGACTGATATTCACATTACACAGCACATAGTTAGTGACCCATATTTACATTACACAGCACGTAGTGACCCATAGTCACATTACACTGTGCGTAGTGACCGATATTCACATTACACAGCACGTAGTGACCCATAGTCACATTACACAGCACGTAGTGACCCATATTTACATTACACAGCATGTAGTGACCCATAGTCACATTACACAGCACGTAGTGACCCATAGTCACATTACACAGCACGTAGGGACCCATAGTCACATCACACAGCACGTAGTGACCCATAGTCACATTACACAGCACGTAGTGACCCATAGTCACATTACACAGCAAGTAGTGACCCATATCCACATTACACAGCATGTAGTGACCCATATTTACATTACACAGCACGTAGTGACCCATAGTCACATTACACAGCACGTAGGGACCCATAGTCCCATACACAGTACGTAGGGACTCATAGTCCCATTACACAGTACGTAGGGACCCATAGTCACATTACACAGCACGTAGTGACCCATATTTACATTACACAGCACGTAGTGACCCATAGTCCCATTACACAGCACGTAGGGACCCATAGTCCCATTACACAGCACGTAGGGACTCATAGTCCCATTACACAGTACGTAGGGACCCATAGTCACATTACACAGCACGTAGTGACCCATATTTACATTACACAGCACGTAGTGACCCATAGTCACATTACACAGCACGTAGGGACCCATAGTCACATTACACAGCACGTAGTGACCCATAGTCACATTACACAGCACGTAGTGACCCATAGTCACATTACACAGCAAGTAGTGACCCATATCCACATTACACAGCATGTAGTGACCCATATTTACATTACACAGCACGTAGTGACCCATAGTCACATTACACAGCACGTAGGGACCCATAGTCACATTACACAGCACGTAGTGACCCATAGTCACATTACACAGCACGTAGTGACCCATAGTCGCATTACACAGCAAGTAGTGACCCATATCCACATTACACAGCATGTAGTGACCCATATTTACATTACACAGCACGTAGTGACCCATAGTCACATTACACAGCACGTAGTGACCCATAGTCACATTACACAGCACGTAGTGACCCATATTCACATTACACTGCATGCATTGATCCATGTTCATGTTATAAAATAAATCGGTTCTGGCTCCAATCGGAATGCAGTTCCAGCTCACTAAACCCTTGGGTTAGTGCCGACATGATGGAGAGGGCCTATCAGGGCCGTAACTAGGGGGGGGCTAAGGGGTCACTCCTGGGTGCTGGATTAGGGGGGAACTAAATTACATTTGGCCACTGCCTGCGGTACTCTTGGCTGACTGCTGACCGCCACCCAACTCAGAGTCCCACTGATGCTATTCAAATCCCGGCCCTGCCCGAGGTCCCTGTTTGTGCCTGGGGTGATTTGCTGTTCCCTTCCTCCTGTTGCGCAGTGCGGATGACATCATGACACCATCGACTGCACATGCGTGTGATGTGGGAGGGAGGAAGAGCCGGACAGGACAGAGAAGGTGCAGAGAGGTCGGGGAGGGAACAGGGAGGCCACGCTGCACACGTATTAAGAAAAGCAGTGCAGTAAGCCGTGCAGCAAGCCAGGGACAGACTGCCAGGTACATAATAGATAGTTTTCCTTGTACTACAAGTCCCAGCATGACGTGTCAGTTTCTACTAGCAGTCTATCAGCAGCTGCCAGAGGACCACAGGCTATCTGATCCTCAGCATGTAGGTATACATGAATGAATGTTCAAATCTGTATACTAATAGAAACTAATCATGCTGGAACTTGTAGTACTAGCATAATTCAATATCCAACATATATGAAAATGATACTTTTTATGGTGTTTCTGGTGGGGGGAGGAGGGGGGGTGGGCAGTATGAAATTGCTGCCGTGCCCCTCTCCCTCAAGTCAGCACACATGCTGTATATCAACACACAGATATACAGTATCACACAGTGTGGTGACATGGTCCCCAGTCCATGATGCACACACACATTACCTGGCTTCTGGACGTGGATCACACAGCAGCCAGCTAGTCAGCTACTGCAGCGCAGACAGAGCCAGGCAAATTTGGGGGCGTGGCCTAATCGCGGACCCCCCGTGACCACGCCCCCTTTCGGAAACCTTCTTGCTGCAGCCGGAGAAGGTACCGTTCACCAGTTCCCCCCTAGGCTGGCTCTGAGTCTGCAGTGCTGCTGATGATCAGGGACACACTACCAAAGCCCCGCGGGAGGAGCTGCTTGTGGGCGCGCATGCGCAGAAGCCCTCCCGCGGCCATCTTTGATCTGGGCAAAACGCTGTGGCCGCGATTACGCGGTCAGCGGCCCAGACTGGGGGGGAGAGCGGCCGGATCTGTGGTCTTAAGGACCGGCCGACCGGGAAATGTCCCGGTTTCCCGCCAGGCCAATCCGCCCCTGTACACAAGATGTGCACACAATCTGCATACAATCCATCTTACAATCAATTGAGATTGTATGATTGGGTACAATATCTTTCTGATGTATGGCCACCTTTAGTGTTGCCTGGTAACAATTCATCTTACTGGCAGTGCAAAATGCTAGGCAGGGCAGTGAGAGCTACTGTGCAGCGATGGGGACCTAGGAAGGGGTATGGATCATTGGGTCAACCATATTTAAGTCAACATGCATTAAGTCGACCACTGAATGCCGTGGGCTGATTGTGCATATGTGGCTGTGTGTATACCGAGGTGTATGTGTGTATATATATATATATATATATATATATATATATATATACATGTGGGTGTATGTACATATGTAGTTGTGTGTATACATGTGTGTGTGTGGCTGTGTGTATACATGTGTGTGTGTGTGGCTGTGTGTATACATGTGGGTGTATGTGGCTGTGTGTATACATGTGTGTGTGTGGCTGTGTGTATACATGTGTGTGTGTGGCTGTGTGTATACATGTGTGTGTGTGGCTGTGTGTATACATGTGTGTGTGTGTGGTTGTGTGTATACATGTGTGTGTGTGGCTGTGTGTATACATGTGTGTGTGGCTGTGTGTATACATGTGTGTGTGGCTGTGTGTATACATGTGTGTGTGTGTGGCTGTGTGTATACATGTGTGTGTGTGTGTGGTTGTGTGTATACATGTGTGTGTGGCTGTGTGTATACATGTGTGTGTGTGGTTGTGTGTATACATGTGTGTGTGTGGCTGTGTGTATACATGTGTGTGTGTGTGGCTGTGTGTATACATGTGTGTGTGTGGCTGTGTGTATACATGTGTGTGTGTGGCTGTGTGTATACATGTGTGTGTGTGTGGCTGTGTGTATACATGTGTGTGTGTGTGGTTGTGTGTATACATGTGTGTGTGTGGCTGTGTGTATACATGTGTGTGTGGCTGTGTGTATACATGTGTGTGTGTGTGTGTGTGGCTGTGTGTATACATGTGGGTGTATGTGGCTGTGTGTATACATGTGTGTGTGTGGCTGTGTGTATACATGTGTGTGTGTGTGTGTGTGTGGCTGTGTGTATACATGTGTGTGTGTGGCTGTGTGTATACATGTGTGTGTGTGTGGCTGTGTGTATACATGTGTGTGTGTGAAGTTGTGTGTATACATGTGTGTGTGTGGCTGTGTGTATACATGTGTGTGTGGCTGTGTGTATACATGTGTGTGTGTGGCTGTGTGTATACATGTGTGTGTGTGGCTGTGTGTATACATGTGTGTGTGTGTGGTTGTGTGTATACATGTGTGTGTGTGTGTGTGTGTGGTTGTGTGTATACATGTGTGTGTGTGGCTGTGTGTATACATGTGTGTGTGTGTGTGGTTGTGTGTATACATGTGTGTGTGTGTGGCTGTGTGTATACGTGTGTGTGTGTGGCTGTGTGTATACATGTGTGTGTGGCTGTGTGTATACATGTGTGTGTGTGGCTGTGTGTATACATGTGTGTGTGTGTGGCTGTGTGTATACATGTGTGTGTGTGTGTGTGGTTGTGTGTATACATGTGTGTGTGTGGCTGTGTGTATACATGTGTGTGTGGCTGTGTGTATACGTGTGTGTGTGTGTCTGTGTGTATACATGTGTGTGTGTGTGTGTGGCTGTGTGTATACATGTGTGTGTGTGGTTGTGTGTATACATGTGGGTGTATGTGGCTGTGTGTATACATGTGTGTGTGGCTGTGTGTATACATGTGTGTGTGTGTGTGGCTGTGTATACATGTGTGTGTGTGTGTGTGGCTGTGTGTATACATGTGTGTGTGTGTGGTTGTGTGTATACATGTGGGTGTATGTGGCTGTGTGTATACATGTGTGTGTGGCTGTGTGTATACATGTGTGTGTGTGTGTGTGTGTGTGTGGCTGTGTGTATACATGTGTGTGTGTGTGTGGCTGTGTGTATACATGTGTGTGTGTGTGGTTGTGTGTATACATGTGGGTGTATGTGGCTGTGTGTATACATGTGTGTGTGGCTGTGTGTATACATGTGTGTGTGTGTGTGGCTGTGTGTATACATGTGTGTGTGTGGCTGTGTGTATACATGTGGGTGTATGTGCATATATTTATTACCAGTTACTTATATAGCGCACACATATTCTGCAGCGCTTTACAGAGAGTATTTTAACATTCACATCAGTCCCTGCCCCAGTGGAGCTTACAATCTATATTCCCTACCACATGTACACGCACACACAGACATTCTCGGGTTAATTTTGTTAGAAGCCAAATAACCTACCAGTATAATTTTGGATTGTGAGAGGAAACCGGAGTGCCCGGAGGAAACCCACGCAAGCATGGGGAGAATATACAAACTATACACCGTTAGGGCCATGGTGGGAATGACCTCAGTGCTGTGAGGCAGCAATGCTAACCATGTGTGTATACATGTGTTTGTGAGTGTATTTGGCAGTGTGTATACATCATACTTGCCTACTTTTGAAAACTAGTTTCAGGGATATTATAGTTGGTAGTAAAATTTTGCACAGCGCCTCATTGAGGGGATGTGCAATGCTCCTCCCAAAGGGCGTGTCTAGTTCCATATATGGGCCCTTATTCTGAATCGGACGGTACGGCCCGCGTGCGGCCGTACCGCCGATGTTTTTAGTCTGCACATGCGCAGAGGTCAATCTGCGCATGTGCAGCCCCATTCGCCGCAGACGTATTTCGTCCGCCGCAAAGGGGGCGTATAGGGGCGTGAGGGGCTTCATACCCTCATTTCCCTATGTATACGCCCCGCGTTTCATGGGCGTTCCCATGCAAACGCGGGGCGTATGCATGCTAATCAGGGTATGACGCCACTGATGGGGGCGGAAAGCTGACGTCGCCGGATGTCAGCTCTCAGCCCCCATACAAGCTATCACACGGACGATTGTCCGTGTGGTCTCAGCTTGCGGGAGCTGCTGTGGCGTGCGGCCCTGCCTTCGATGGTCGACGACCATCGAATGCAGGGGGCAGCTCCCACCATGGTGGAGGCGTACGCCCCACCATTTTTATGCGGATCGCCAGCCGTCCGTGTACGGACGGCCGTGGCGATCCGTCTCGTGGGCGGGGATTGGTTTGTGCGGCCGGAGCACCGTGTGCGGCTCCGGCCGCACCAACCAGAATAAGGGCCATGGAGAGAGTGTGAAAAGAGATTGTGAACATGGCACCTAGCAGCGTGGGTGTGTCCTGCTACATCTGAGGGGAATCTTGTAAAATTACTTATATCCAAATGTTGATGAGCCCCAAAGCAGTTAGTAAGAGCTACTATACTTGGTAATGTGCTGGGAAATGGTGCAGATGATTCAATGTAAATGTATCTATCTCTCATTCCTTTTTACCCCCAAAATGTATCAGTGTAATATGGGCTAGGTGACATGAGGGAGATTGCTAGACTAATGAGGAAGAGAGGGAGATTGCTGCTATGTCAGGGAGTCTCCTGCAGAATGCAGGAGGGGAGGTAACTATGATGTAACAGTGTAATGTGGGCTAGGAGACATGAGGGAGATTGCTAGACTAATGAGGGAGAGAGTGAGATTGCTGCTATGTCAGGGAGTCTCCTGCAGAATGCAGGAGGGGAGGTAACTATGATGTAACAGTGTAATGTTAGCTAGGTGACATGATGGAGATTGCTAGACTAATGAGGGAGAGAGGGAGATTGCTGCTATGTCAAGGAGTCTCCTGCAGAATGCAGGAGGGGAGGTAACTATGATGTAACAGTGTAATGTGGGCTAGGTGACATGAGGGAGATCGCTAGACTAATGAGGGAGAGAGGGAGATTGCTGCTATGTCAAGGAGTCTCCTGCAGAATGCAGGAGGGGAGGTAACTATGATGTAACAGTGTAATGTGGGCTAGGTGACATGAGGGAGAATGCTAGACTAATGAGGGAGAGAGGGAGATTGCTGCTATGTCAGGGGAGTCTCCTGCAGAATGCAGGAGGGGAGGTAACTATGATGTAACAGTGTAATGTGGGCCAGGTGACATGAGGGAGATTGCTAGACTAATGAGGGAGATTGCTGCTATGTCAGGGAGTCTCCTGCAGAATGCAGGAGAGGAGGTAACTATGATGTAACAGTGTAATGTGGGATAGGTGACATGAGGGAGATTGCTAGACTAATGAGGGAGAGAGGGAGATTGCTGCTATATCAGGGAGTCTCCTGCAGAATGCAGGAGGGGAGGTAACTATGATGTAACAGTGTAATGTGGGCTAGTTGACATGAGGGAGATTGCTAGACTAATGAGGGAGAGAGGGAGATTGCTGCTATGTCAGGTAGTCTACTGCAGAATGCAGGAAGGGAGGTAACTATGATGTAACAGTGTAATGTGGGCTAGGTGACATGAGGCAGAGTGCTAGACTAATGAGGGAGAGAGGGAGATTGCTGCTATATCAGGGAGTCTCCTGCAGAATGCAGGAGGGGAGGTAACTATGATGTAACAGTGTAATGTGGGCTAGTTGACATGAGGGAGATTGCTAGACTAATGGGGGAGAGAGGGAGATTGCTGCTATGTCAGAGAGTCTCCTGCAGAATGCAGGAGGGGAGGTAACTATGATGTAACAGTGTAATGTGGGCTAGGTGACATAAGGGAGATTGCTAGACTAATGAGGGAGAGAGAGAGATTGCTGCTATGTCAGGTAGTCTACTGCAGAATGCAGGAAGGGAGGTAACTATGATGTAACAGTGTAATGTGGGATAGGTGACATGAGGGAGATTGCTAGACTAATGAGGGAGAGAGGGAGATTGCTGCTATATCAGGGAGTCTCCTGCAGAATGCAGGAGGGGAGGTAACTATGATGTAACAGTGTAATGTGGGCTAGTTGACATGAGGGAGATTGCTAGACTAATGAGGGAGAGAGGGAGATTGCTGCTATGTCAGGTAGTCTACTGCAGAATGCAGGAAGGGAGGTAACTATGGTGTAACAGTGTAATGTGGGCTAGGTGACATGAGGGAGATTGCTAGACTAATGAGGGAGAGAGGGAGATTGCTGCTATATCAGGGAGTCTCCTGCAGAATGCAGGAAGGGAGGTAACTATGATGTAACAGTGTAATGTAGGCTAGGTGACATGAGGGAGATTGCTAGACTAATGAGGGAGAGAGGGAGATTGCTGCCATGTCAGGTAGTCTACTGCAGAATGCAGGAGGGGGGGTAACTATGATGTAACAGTGTAATGTGGGCTAGGTGACATGAGGGAGATTGCTAGACTAATGAGGGAGAGAGGGAGATTGCTGCTATGTCAGGGAGTCTACTGCAGAATGCAGGAAGGGAGGTAACTATGGTATACATGTGGGTATACAGTATGTGCATATGTAGCTGTGTGTGTACATGTGTTTGTGTGTATGTGTTTGTGTGTATAATTGTGGGTGTATGTGCATATATAGCTACTGTATGCGTATGTGACTGTGTATAGATGTGTGTTCCTGCGTGGCTGAGTGTGTATATGTGTGTGTGTGTGTGTGTGTATGTGCCTATGTGGGTGTGTCTGCATAATAGGATGGCTAACCAATAGTATAAAGAGCGCAGGGGTTTGGGGAGGGGGGGGGGGCAGCAACATCAGACTTTCGCCTCCGGGCCTCTGTTATACGCTTACACCACTGCATGGCGGTGCTGCTTACAGTATACAACATAATACATATTTTTATTTTCTTAAAACTAATTTGGTTCTAAAATGTTTTTTTATTTTGATGGCGTACAGGAGCTGATGGGTGATGTGGGCATACTGTATACATTGACCAAGGACATTTCTGCCTCTGCCTCCACCAACTAGAGTAACTTGGCTGGCGCAGGGATGGTGACTACAGCCACGTCTATCTGGCTGTGGGATGCCCGATGCAGAGGTAATACAATGCCACCATATGACATCATGGACACCCACAAAAGTGTTAGGCATCGCAGCAGTAATGTCCCAGACTGCAAGGGTATCGCGTGGGCACTGCGGGCATTTAGTCTCTCCCCTACTACATTATCTGCCCTTGTAGCTTTACAGCAATTCCAACAAATGGCAGACTTTCCACACGCCATACGGGCAGGAAATGGTACATACGTTACCCAGGTGCCAGCTGGAAGAAATCAACATTTCCATTCCATCAATGCCCAGGCAATATGTGACACATCACTGCTAATCCAGAGTCTGGCTGCCAAATATCCCGGGTACACACATGACTCCTTTGTGCCGCAGTCACATGGCACAAATTATCACAGAGGCAAGGTGGAGACGCGAGGCTATTCGGTAATAATGATGTTTGTTAGGAGCTGCGGGAACAGGATGTATCCAACTTCTTACTTCCCAGACTCCCCTGCAATGTTCTATCCCTTGTTCCAGATTTATGTCAAATTTGAAACTTTAGAACTGTAGATGTTTTCTAGTTCATTAAATAGACTAAAGCTCATTAATAACACCAACAATGGTATGTGTCAACTTAAAAGTTCGAAACTCATCTTTTTAATCATTTTCCGGAGATCGCCCCTACTCTTTCCGATGTTACACCCCGCCACGCACAATGCATACAATGCCGGACATGTCTTCACCAGATGACTTATTGAACGTTCATTGGTGTACTGCAATCTAGGCATGGCCATCGACCATCGATGATTAGAAATCATCAATGGTTTATGGCCGATGTCGAATAGTTTTGCCATCGATGGGCGAGAACCAGATGGTTTCCCACCATCGATGTCAAGCTTAAACGAATAGTTTCGTTTTTGCGTTTTCCTCAAGGTGCTGAGACACGGAGCATAGCTCCGCCCCTGGCATCCACAAAGACCCTCCCCCACATTTAGATTGGCCAACATACCAATCAATCAAAGATAATGGATGACCATCGATATTTAAAATCAACGATGGTCATCCATTGAATATTTCCCCATCCATTGAAAACGACATGTCGACCTTTTGACTGTCGACATTGCCCATGTTGACCTAATGTTTGTGTTGACCTAATGACCTGTCGACCTAAAGTCATGTCGACCTTTGTCCATGTAGATCTAGTGGTGTCGACCTAAAGCCATGTCGACCTTGCTCTTGTGGCCCTAATGTGACGCCACTAAGCCCCGCCCCCATGATGGCAAACTGCCGAAATCATGGATCTCCGTGGAGGGGGCGGGGCTGAAATGACCGATTGTGACATTTTAGCTCCGCCCCCTCCTCTGAGACCCGAGGATTGCGGCATTTTAATGCCACGATCCGGGGCGCAGGGGGGTCCCCCTAAATGCGGGAGGGTTGCCCACCCTTCCGGGGGGCCGGGAGCAGTGTTCCCTCTAAGCTGTGCGCACGTGCGCGCGCACACACCTTGAGGAGCATGCGCACAGACATTACAACTGAGCGCACAAAGCAGAAGTGGTCCCTTTTTGTAGTTGTGGACTCAATTAATGTGTGTTTCACCCATTAACTACATTGTATACTGTATTTTGAATGTTTAAATGTTTAATATCATTTTGAAGTAAAGATAACACAAATGCTGAATGTCATTTTCCAGTTATATATAAGTGACGCACAAAAATTTTAATTTCATTCCAAAGTTGCACAGCCAAAATCTTTAGCCGCACACAGCCTTCGTAAAATTAGAGGGAACATTGGCCGGGAGGGGGTCCACCATTCCGGGAGAGTCGGCAACCCTGAAATATATATATCCTGCTGCTTGGTCCATGCTGTGCTTTAATTGACTGGTTGCAGAACTCCTGATGAAGGTCCTTATGGGACAGAAACGTTGAGTACATTTTTGCTATCTTTTTGAATTGCTAAAATACACAGCTCTTTTACTTGCATTTATATACTGGAGAGTGTGTCCTTTTTTTCTATATAAATGGACTCCTATGTGTTCTGGATGTCACCCTAGAAGATGTATATGCTGGATGGAGTGCGGTCTTATGTTATGGTTATAAATATATATATATAATATAATATATATATATATGCCTGTGTATATATATATATATATATATATATATATATATATATATGCTTTATGGTTTATGCTCTGTTTTGCCCATGTGGCTTATGCTCTGTGGGCAAAACGGAGCGACAGTTCAAAGAAAGAATGGCCCAACATCGCTCGGCGATCAGGGCAGCGCTGGCAAGCGGGGCTAGTGAACAACCAGTAGCCCGCCACTTTGCCAGGCTACAACATGGGGTGGCCACTATGCGACACAAGATTATTGACCAGGTCTTGCCGTCCCCGAGGGGAGGAAATCGGGGCAAAATGCTGCTCCAACTCGAGGCGAGATGGATACATCGTCTCGACACGGTACATCCCAGGGGACTTAATGAAGCCCTCTGGCTGGGGTGTTTCCTCTGAAACACACGAAAGGTGGACTCTGCTACCCAGTGAAGCTGATATGTGGTTTTGCTGCCCAAGTTATGCAAAAACCGCTACGTGTTACACAGAGGGGATGCTGTTTATATGTTGTTGACACATGTTTTCCTAGGTCGACACACTTAGGAAATACACACATATTTAGAGGAGGGAGTCACCCTAATAGGGTTAACCGCAGGTGACCGGCACTGGTCCTTAGGGACACTCCCGATTACACTGTGGCAGCATCAATTGATTATACAATTGATGATAGATGATACATGCAGCCCTTCATTCTAACAGGTCAGGGCACAGGTATGCCGTACTGGTAGTAACACACATGCATTATACTGACAGAGAACTTTCCTTATTGTCTCTTTACCGTTCCCTGCACTAAAAACCGTTAGGCACACACTGTCCACAATTGACAGTTTTTCACACTCATTTTTCCCATTTTTAGCATCACCCCACGTACATGGACACACACTGAATGTGGTGGCACATCAGCGCTGTTTCACAGCGGATGCGCTCACCAGGCAGTGGACTCCTCTTTTCATCAATTTCACATTTGAAGGCGCACGACAGGGCTAAACTGCCCTGCACACACTTCACGATTGATTGCTACTAGCTCCTATTTAGTCTTTGGCCACGTATTTTAGAAATAGACACAGTAGTTTTACACAGCACACCACTTCTGATGATGTTATGCTGTTTTTTATTGTAGATTTTTAATTATGTGCAGTGAATGTTTGTTGGTGGTTTTGTCTCCGTTACCTAGGTAACAGGAGAAGCCGCATCCCCCACCCGACACACGGAGCGGCTCAGCTGTTCTGACAGCTTCCGCCCACGTCAGCAGCTCAGTGAGAGAGGGCTGGAGACGGGCGGAAGAGGAAGGTCCTGGCGTGCAGCCCGTGCACGGAGGGAGAGGGAGGCGCCAGATGCGTTCGTTAAGGTATTTATTCTGTTTTGATTTCACTGTTATGCACTTGTTGTTTTTTTGGCTTGAGAAAGGGGTCAGCCCCGAAACGTTGCCGCACTGCTAATAAACCTGTTGAGGTTTCACCTTTAAAAAAACCGTCTCTGAGTGCCTCCTGCTTCGTCTTCATATATATGCATGTATGTATATTATGTTTAAAATAAAGAGTGGGATGTCTATGGAGGGAGAGTCAGCCACAAAAGCAATATCGACAGCTTTCAATTAACTCATTTAAACTTGCAGGGGAGAGGTGCCCCCTTGAGAGCAGGAGCCCGGTGTCAGATGACTCCATTGCCTCCCAAAGTTCTGCCTCTTAAGCCAGTCATTTATTGGAGCACATTAACAAATTAAGAATTTGGAATTATTTCTAACATTAAAAATGCAAAAATATACTTGGGCCTCTCAAAATACGGAGCTCATGTACTGTACATGTCATTTTTGCACTTTTTTCCTGTCAAATGCATCTCATTCACAACAGTATGCAAATTGGACACACAAGCTGTAATTGTGTTCTTGTTATTGCCGAACACGACTCACCACAAGACTAAACAGCTCTATTTATGTCCATCTTTCTAGAACTAACAGGGCTGCCATAACATCCTAGCCTGCAATTGGTATTCTATACAACACATTCCTGTTGCTCTGAAAAAGTCAGATTAGATTTGCATTCAGAGAATTAAAGATGCACACCATTACATTGGCTGAGTTGCGGGAAACAGTTGTGCGACTTTTTCCCAGCCAGTATAATCGGGTCCCATTACATTTTTTGTGGTAGTATGTGTAGTATTTTGTGAATTGTTGCTAATCATACAACATAAACCATATACAGATTGAGTATCCCGTATCCAAAATGCTCGGGACCAGGAGAATTTTGGATAACGGATTATTCCGTATTTCGGAATATTTTAATATTTCAATGATGTATTTTAAAGTATCTTGCATTTATGCTGTATAAACACACCAACCACATGAAATACACACAAATATATTTTATTTGTTCAAAAAAACAAGGTTTCAAAACATGAAACAAAATTTGTGTACTATCTCAGATATTGAGTTTGAATGCCAAGCAATCATTTTCTTGCACATATATAGTGCCAGTTACATATCATGTCCCCAGTGATGCTGTTACAAATGTCCCCAGTGAGTTTTTAGCAAAAATAATTTTTTTTTTTCACTTTCTGGAATGTATGGTTTTTGGAATAATTCGGATAACGGATATTCGGATACGGGATACTCAACCTGTAATAATAAACTACAGCTCCCAACAGTTGTTGTGTTATTGCTGTGGTGGACATATGCAAGCATGTCAGGAGGTAGTCGGTCAGTCTTTTAAAGGGGAAGTGTTTTTATTTTTTTGCTGTGGGGCCAATTACATTTATTTATTTTTTGTGGGGGCAATGCATTTTATTTTTTTGTCCAGTGTGCACCAATCTGTTCAATTTTTTTCCTGTGGGTGCATGAGAACAACATCTGGCAAACCGTTGCTGGATGTACAGTGTGGATAGTTTTCAGACTAGTGAATATATAAGACTTTATTTGGCATGGTAAGATCCTTAAAACAAGCTGTTCTGGTGGAGTGTACACATTGTGAGTGTTACTTGGCATAGAGACACTCTGCCCTTTAATATCTATGAAAGCATTTGAATATCGAGATGTGAGATAAATCTGAGCAAATCGGTGCAAACAGAGGTTATAGAGACTTAAACAAGTCGAGTCGTTTGTAATTCCAGTTACTGTATATAATACCACATAAGAACTGCAGAAAGGGAACCTAGACAATTATCTTGCCAGGGAATGTGGACTTGGTGAGTAATGATGCCCCAAACCTACATTCCAGCTCTTCAGACATCAAAATAGCTCATTTTGAGTACACAGCCCTTTATGTCCTCTTGTTACGCAGCAGAGATGTTATATGACCAGACAGAGGTTTCAATACAGGATAAATGCAAATGAAATGTTGGATGAATTTGGGGAAGTAAAACATTTCTCTAACACAGATACTTAATCACCGGTGAAAGTTTAAACTGAATTGTACAGTATAGAATTTTGTTGAATGTTGTTTTATGCCAGTCCCACTGAGTATAGCTGACACAGTTTAAGACTTTCTTGTTCCTACAGCACAGCGATGTTTTTAAAACATCATGTATAACCAATATCGCTCATCTTGGCCCTTCTGAGATATATAGTTCTAATATCGTTCAGTGTGTACGCTCAACATCGTTAACAACCAGCCCCCTCCCCCCCCCCTCCGCGTCGCCTGTGCTGTATGCTCAAAGTTGACTATATTGCAGTGAGTCAGACTAGCAGCACAGGATGAGTGACATCACCGAACGATATTGTTCAGTGTCTATGCACGTATATCGTTCATCCTGAATTACCCTCGATATCGGTAACAATATCAGGAGTGGATATCATCCAATGTGTATGGGGCTTAAGGGGCATGTTCATTTACCTCTGGGGTTTAATTGAATATCCTTTCCCTGCACCATGCGTTGATTAAGCTGACTATTAGGCTAATTGAATATGCCCATAAAAGATTGCGGGCCAGATGAATTAAGCAAAAAGTGATCAAATGTTTACAAATATAGCCAGCCAGCTCCCAACTGTCATTTTCAAACATGACAGTTAGGAGCTGATTGACTGGTTGTCTATCACTCTCTATTTTATCAATTTTTAAAGCTTGATACATCTGGCAATAATTCTTCAGTACTTGTGTATTATCACGGCGCCCATCGCATCGCATACCACTAATTAAGGTATGCGATGGGATGCGATGGGACCCAATTTTTGCATCGCATGCCATTAAAATGGCATGCGATGCAACGCAATTTTTTATTGTACAGGCACCCTGATGGGTGATTACTATGTCAAATGCACCCCCATTGTTAACACCACCCCCATTGCACCCCCATTGTTGACCCGAAGCGTGGCGAGCGCAACGAGCCCACGAGGGGTGGCGAGATGCGTCCTCTGACCTTTAAATACCCCCACTATCCACGTCGGCGTGGAGTTGACTTTAGATAGTGTGGCGAGCGCAGTGAGCCACCGAGCCCGAAGCGTGGTGAGCGGACGCGGAATACATGTGAAGTAATCCGCGGCCCCTCGTCGCGCTTCGGGCTCGCCACACTATCTAAAATCAACTCCACGCCGACGTGGATAGTGGGGGTATGAAAAGGTCGGAGGACGCGTACCGCCGCCCCTCGCAGGCTCGCTGTGCTCGGCACGCTTCGGGTTGGCGTTGCTAGTGGGGGTGGCGTTAACAATGGGGGGGCATTTAACATAGTAATCACGATCAGGGTACCTGTACAATAAAAAATCGGGTTAAATCTGATCGCATCGCATGCGATCGCATACAATCGGGTCGCATGCGATGCGATCAATGCGATGGAAATCGTGGGTGCCGTGATAATACACAAGTACCAATTCTTCTTTAAGGTGCCCATACACGGCACAATGGGCCTTATTCTAGTTCACTCTTTCTGACAAAATTCTTCTTAGTTGGACAAAACCATGTGCACTGCAGGTGGGGCAGATGTTACTTGTGCAGAGAGAGTTAGATTTGGGTGGGGTTTTACTTCAAAGCAAGATCTATATTGCAGTGTAAAAATAAAGCAGCAGGTATTTACCCTGCACAGAAACAAAATAACTCACCCAAATCTAATTCTATCTGCACATGTTACATCTGCCCCTCTGCAGTGCACATGGTTTTGTCCATCTAAGAAGGATTTTGTCAGAAAGAGTGAACTAGAATAAGGCCCAATATGTGCTAGGTGCATTTTGTACTAGATCGCAGCGCATCTAGTTCCAATCGCATGCGATACGCTACAAAAGTGTGCGACATGAACTAGATGCGATGTCATGTAGTACAAAAAAGTACGGGCTGCAAATACTTGTTTGTTTAGCGATGCGAACTAAGTGGGAGAGCATATCGCATCACAAGCCAAAAAAAACAAGGTGTGAGGTGTGTGCACCATTAGTGTTAAACATTTCTTTTCTTTGTTTTTGTTTTTTTAAATGAATACCATCAGCAAATATTAATATTCAGTTTTTCCTTTATTCTACAATAGACTAAATTCCATTCAAAGCCAGTTTCAGGATCCCCACACAAGCGCACTCCTATTACAACAGAACTAAATTGGTCAATATGCTCCGGTAATACAATAAATATATTTATGTGGGATATAAAAGAGACATGCGTTAAAGAAGCCGGTATACAAGAGTAGGTAATACTGTATTATAAATTGAATATGTGATACATCAAGGAGATTATTGTTTATTTGGTTTTGCTGTACGCAGAGTGACTGTATGTTGGCAAGAAATAATACAATGCCCACTAGTTCTAAATGTACGTGATTTATAATACAAAATATGAAACACTGCGCTGGTCCCTGTTACTGCTACATTCATAGTGGGGGTATATTAGTGTTCTGGACTTGCTGTGCCTGCGGTGCACTTACAGGGAGTAGCCACATACCGTATATACTGCAGGAATCATTACATCTTCGTATAGGTGATTTTGGAAGTCACAAGCATTGTGGTGCGGTTCGTGAACACAAAGATTCTTCATTTGCTGCTGAATGACAGATATTATTCGCCCTCTCTTCAGACTAAGTGCGATCACTTAGTGGTCGACTGAACAATTTGGTTACTACCCATACCTTGTTTGGAATGCTGATTTGGGATACAGACATTAGGTCTACAGCATGATGGTCGACAAGAATTGGGTTGACATGGGGAAAGGTCGACATGGGACAAGGTCGACATGGGTCTAGGTTGACATGGGAACAGGTCAAAATGTCGACCAGGGGCACTTTGCCCGAGCGCAGCGAGCCATGCGAGGGGACTTGGTGCACTTTAACCTGTGTTTATGTCGACTCTGTCGACATTTGGGTAAAAAAACAGCGAAGAACCCCATGTCGAACTTTTGCCTGTCGACATAATGCTTGTGTTGCCTGAATGACCTGTTGACCTAGACCCATGTTGACCTAGACCCATGTCGACCTAATGGTGTTGACCCAATGCTTGTTGACCTAATTGCTGTAGACCTAATGACCTAAGGACAGTTTATTTGCAATAGCAGAATCGCTTTCTATAATCCACGGGTGGATTAGATATTGTGCAAGTATAAAAGATATATATATATATATATATATATATATATATAGCGCAGTGATTACAGATCGAGTACCATCTATACACACTGAATCCGGAGGTGCTGTGATTGGAAGTTATTCTATTTCCGAATTTTGGCGGTGTTCCTACACTTAAGCACTCAGCATACGTGGGACCCGGGGCTGGCAATGTACATCCTTGGTAGAGTAAATCAGATGCGCTAGGTCCTCCCACTTCTATTGCAGGGAGCAAAAACATTTATGAAATAGGCAGGAATTGTGTTTTGATAATATAAAACGGTGAGGCACGGTGGGCTGACATAAACAGGACAGATTTGGATGTGTTCCTCCTACCTGGGAACGTGGGCTAGTGATGTTCAGCAATCGTTACTGCACCAATGTTACTAGAGCACAGCAATCCAACAGTCATTTAATAACAGCCATGGCAGTCATTGTGATTCGCTGATCATCCCAACACTAAACTCACCGATTAAAGGGGAACAATCTGCATGTTAGTGTTTATTTCCACTATCCTTCATCTCCCTTATGGTGCCTAAAGAATTTTAATTGAGGATATTATCTGGTTAACATTGGATCATTCATTTCGCAATCCCCCCTAATTCTTCTTATACCCCAATTCACACCAGAAGCAAATTCCCGGGTTAAAGATGTTCAACCCGGGAATTTGCTGGAAAAACCCGGGATTTTCTTTGGTGTGAAAGGGTCAACACGGGTCTTAAATCCTGGCACTCTGCCCCTGCTCTTGACCAGGGTCGGAGTGCTGGGATTTAAGACCCACATTGACCCTTTCACACCACAGGAAAACCTGGGTTTTTCAGCAAATTCCCGGGATGAAAAGCTTTAACCCGGGAATTTGCTTCTGGTGTGAATTGGGGTCAAGCTTCACCCAGCAAAATGATCCGGCACTCAAAAATGCCGGGTTATTGCCGGACGGCCGGTGTAAAAGGGGTATTAGAAGCATTGGAATAAAACTTAAAGAAGGTGATAGTTCCCTTCACAATCCATTGCTCGCTACAGTAGATTACATACTGGACACATTTGGGAGCATTTAAAAATGTAAGCAGCAAATTAATTAATGAGCTGTAAAGTTAATTAGTTAATCGTAGATTGCCGGGCTCATCGCCGGATGACAGTATAACATTTTCTGTAAAACCTGCAACAAAACTAGGATTATGATCATATTTTGTGAACCGTTTATATATATATATATATATATATATATATATATATAAATATATATATATATATATATATATTACTGCCGCCACAGTTTTAAGAAATGGTAAGAATTTTGCAGTTGGAGGTGTAACTACCCTTTCTGATAAGTTTTCCCGCCAGTGGGACCAATTGACAGTCATCTGTGAGGTATGACCCCGATTTGGATTTGGAACAAACCATGTTGCACTGCAAGGGATGCGAAAATACATTTATATTTTTTTCTGTGCAGGGTCAATACTGTCTTCTTTTGCATGCACACATATTAGACATTATTATTTTAACACTGCAAGTGTGGGCAGTGTTTAGAGTGTGCGCTCTCTCTGCACATGTTTCATCTGCCCCATCTGCAGTCCAAACATGGTATTTCCCAGGTGCACAGTTACTTGCTTTTTTTTGTCTTTACTCCCAAATGAGAATCGGGCCCTATATGCGGACATTGTCCGTATATCTGTGTAATGTTTCGGAACCGTGTAATGCTAAACATCGCAAGAGCCATCCACAAAATGGACCTGTGTTACGTTAGGGCTGCCATCAAGTTTGTTTATAACAAATTATACTTGATAGACTGAAGTCCTGAGCCCGCTACCGTCCAGGCCTGGGATTGTAGTACTGTCAGTCGACCCCCCCTCCCCCTGAATCCGCCACTTTAACTATAAAGGTTCAAGACTACTAAAGATGTGACCTAGTTGTAAAGCTGCTTATGCACCATGTCATGTTCAATGTGTGTGGAACTTCCGTACTTATAGAATATTAAAGAACAAATAATACTGCAATTCTTGGAAAGCACATACAGAAACAATCATGTAGTACAGGGCTCTGCCTGGCTTCTAACGTAGTGAAAACTATACATTGAATCACGTATCATTTAAAGTCAGCATCGATTTTAACATCGGGTATAAAACATGGAACTTGTGACCAAAGCTGTATTATCTACGCTTCTCTAATAACCAGTTTAGTGTCATCAGCTAGAAGTAATACAAATATTGTGAGGGGGGTCTCCCGGGGGGTGACGCTGGGACATCTGTGGGAACGTCTTAGGGTTGAGCCTTTGCGTCTGGTTCTTTCTCATAGATGTAACTGCCGACACCTCCTGTGTTCACACCTGTAGAAAGACAAACGTCACTCTGTTTACATAAGCCGGGTAGGGACTCTCACACGGGCCATGCTGCCTGATATACTGCAGAAAGGAATAGATTACTGTGCACATGTCATACCGAAATATCGATGTAAATGGCCTTACTCAGGGTCAACTTAACGGTAGTGTAGGCCCTGGGCAAAGCAAGGCACCGGGGCCCCTACCCATCCATTCACTGGAATAAATAAAAAGTGACGGATCCCACCTGCAGTCCCGGCTATATCTCCAATCTCTTTGCATGCTTCTCTGCTGTGAACGGCTGTCAGCGATATGATTGGTGGATAGATCCAGCCCACCACCAATCAGAATGCTGGAAGGTATTCACTGTCTGGGAATGTAATCCACAATCAGAGCGCAGCATTCTCTGCCTGCAGTGTTGTGCTTTACAATTGGAAATAATGATACAACCAACTGGGTAATTACAGGCATGGTAGAAGGGCCCTGCATCTCGGCATGAATTATCAGCTCAATTTCAGTGTTTGTAAACTAACCTTTTGGTCCAAAAAGGATTCCGTAGCAAGGCTTGTGACAATAGGGCTTCTCATCATGCTGACGGATAAAGAAAAGAACAATAGGAAACATGTAAAAATAAGCAGCCAGTGATCTTACAACAATAAAGTAACACATTGAGATATTCTTCTCACACAAACAAAGAGGCGTTCCAGGCGTTTCCCCACACCAGGCGTTTCCCCACACCAGGCGTTTCCCCACACCAGGCGTTTCCCCACACCAGGCGTTTCCCCACACCAGGCGTTCCCCCACACCAGGCGTTTCCCCACACCAGGCGTTTCCCCACACCAGGCGTTTCCCCACACCAGGCGTTTCCCCCACACCAGGCGTTTCCCCCACACCAGGCGTTCCCCCCACCAGGCGTTCCCCCACTTCCCCCACACCAGGCGTTTCCCCACACCAGGCGTTTCCCCACACCAGGCGTTTCCCCACACCAGGCGTTTCCCCCACACCAGGCGTTCCCCCCACCAGGCGTTCCCCCACTTCCCCCACACCAGGCGTTTCCCCACACCAGGCGTTTCCCCCACACCAGGCGTTCCCCCCACCAGGCGTTCCCCCACTTCCCCCACACCAGGCGTTTCCCCACACCAGGCGTTCCCCCACACCAGGCGTTCCCCCACACCAGGCGTTCCCCCACACCAGGCGTTCCCCCACACCAGGCGTTTCCCCACACCAGGCGTTTCCCCACACCAGGCGTTTCCCCACACCAGGCGTTTCCCCACACCAGGCGTTCCCCCACACCAGGCGTTCCCCCACACCAGGCGTTCCCCCCACCAGGCGTTCCCCCCACCAGGCGTTCCCCCACACCAGGCGTTTCCCCACACCAGGCGTTTCCCCACACCAGGCGTTTCCCCACACCAGGCGTTCCCCCCACCAGGCGTTCCCCCACTTCCCCCACACCAGGCGTTCCCCCACACCAGGCGTTCCCCCACACCAGGCGTTTCCCCACACCAGGCGTTTCCCCACACCAGGCGTTTCCCCACACCAGGCGTTCCCCCACACCAGGCGTTTCCCCACACCAGGCGTTTCCCCACACCAGGCGTTTCCCCACACCAGGCGTTTCCCCACACCAGGCGTTCCCCGCACCAGGCGTTCCCCCCACCAGGCGTTCCCCCACTTCCCCCACACCAGGCGTTCCCCCACACCAGGCGTTTCCCCACACCAGGCGTTTCCCCACACCAGGCGTTTCCCCACACCAGGCGTTTCCCCACACCAGGCGTTCCCCGCACCAGGCGTTCCCCCACTTCCCCCACACCAGGCGTTTCCCCACACCAGGCGTTCCCCCACACCAGGCGTTCCCCCACACCAGGCGTTCCCCCCACCAGGCGTTCCCCCCACCAGGCGTTCCCCCACTTCCCCCACACCAGGCGTTCCCCCACACCAGGCGTTTCCCCACACCAGGCGTTTCCCCACACCAGGCGTTTCCCCACACCAGGCGTTTCCCCACACCAGGCGTTCCCCCACTTCCCCCACACCAGGCGTTTCCCCGCACCAGGCGTTTCCCCGCACCAGGCGTTTCCCCGCACCAGGCGTTTCCCCACACCAGGCGTTTCCCCACACCAGGTGTTTCCCCACACCAGGCGTTTCCCCACACCAGGCGTTCCCCGCACCAGGCGTTCCCCCACTTCCCCCACACCAGGCGTTTCCCCACACCAGGCGTTTCCCCGCACCAGGCGTTCCCCCACTTCCCCCACACCAGGCGTTTCCCCCACACCAGGCGTTTCCCCCACACCAGGCGTTTCCCCCACACCCGGCGTTCCCCCACACCCGGCGTTCCCCCGCACCCGGCGTTCCCCCGCACCCGGCGTTCCCCGCACCCGGCGTTTCCCCACACCCGGCGTTTCCCCACACCCGGCGTTTCCCCACACCCGGCGTTCCCCCACACCAGGCGTTCCCCCACACCAGGCGTTCCCCACACCAGGCGTTCCCCCACACCCGGCGTTCCCCCACACCCGGCGTTCCCCCACACCCGGCGTTCCCCCACACCAGGCGTTCCCCACACCAGGCGTTCCCCACACCAGGCGTTCCCCCACACCCGGCGTTCCCCCACACCCGGCGTTCCCCCACACCCGGCGTTCCCCGCACCCGGCGTTTCCCGCACCCGGCGTTCCCCCACACCCGGCGTTCCCCCACACCCGGCGTTCCCCCACACCCGGCGTTCCCCCACACCAGGCGTTCCCCACACCAGGCGTTCCCCACACCAGGCGTTCCCCCACACCAGGCGTTCCCCCACACCAGGCGTTCCCCACACCAGGCGTTCCCTACACCCGACATTTCCCACACCAGGCGTTCCCTACACCAGGCGTTCCCCACACCAGGCGTTTCCTACACAGGCGTTCCCTACACCAGGCGTTCCCCACGCCAGGCATTCCCCATGCCAGGCGTTCCTTACACCCATAATTTCCTACACCGGGCGTTCCCCACACCAGGCATCTCCCTACACCGGGCGTTCCCCACACCAGGCATCTCCCTACACCAGGCGTTCCCCCACACCAGGCGTTTCCCCACACCAGGCGTTCCCCGCACCAGGCGTTCCCCGCACCAGGCGTTCCCCGCACCAGGCGTTCCCTACACCAGGCGTTCCCCACACCAGGCGTTCCCCACACCCGGCGTTCCCCACACCCGGCGTTCCCCGCACCAGGTGTTCCCCACACCTGGCATTGATGCCGGTCTTTATTGACTGTCACCTTGTTACAACTGTTTAGTTGTTACCTTGTTTGAAAACTTTACAGGAAGACAGAAACAGTAACGTGCGCTGCGTGATGTGCTGCAGCTGCGCGATGTGCTGCAGCTGAGGTGAGAGGTTCTACAACTCACTAAAGGTTTCAGTTATGAGACTGTGGGCCTGATTCAGATCCATCGCTCATCTGCAAAGTTTGACCCTACCAGTCCTCTTTAACAGAGACGGGCTGTTCAATTCTGGTGCTGGAGTCACAGATTCTCCCTGACAGCATACGATTACCCCCCCCCCCCCCAAAACGCCGGCTTCTTGTCAACCTCCAGTCACTTTGCATGTGCAGTCATTTGCAGCGATGTATTGCAGCTGATACAGTGCGATGCGCATGGAGTGCGATGCTGCGGGCAGCGAGAAGGGTGCAACGGGGAGAATTGAAATATTTTATTCAAAGTACTTGGCCACCACTGATTGGTTGACAGAGCTCTCTCCACCAGTCAGCGGCTTCACAGTCTTCTGAATAGGATTTTTCAATTCTGCTGCCCCCCAATTCTGATTTTGATCGGATCTGATTTATGGAACCTGGCGTGCCAAGAAGGTGTTAACACTTACAGCAATGTTTGCCAAATCACGTGTAATCATTATTAGACATATCATTAGCCCCACCTGGTGGCTGCAGCTGGAAAAACAACTTAATTATTTCACGCTCATCATTATAATAAGTCTGAGTCCCATGCAGCAGCCAGGGGCACTATTCAGACATGCTCGCTAAGCTGGGTATTTTCAGAGCCTAGCGAGCAGGTTTACGCTGCCCCAGCGAAGGTCCCCACGCGCCGCACGTATCCCAGAAGTCACTGGGTGTCTAACCCCCAAACAGGCAGTGGTAGGCCTTCGTTCGCTGGGGCCTGCCCGCCCAGCCTTTCTATGGGTGCGCCCTCCATTTTTGTAGCCATGCTGGGGGTCCACCCCAGAACGCCACCTGCCTGTCAGTCACCTAGCATATGGCCAGTGAAGGGCAATCTTAGCACGCACGGTTTACCGATGTTCGGATGCAAATTCGCCGCCCTCCGGACAAGTGTGAATCAGGCCCTTAATACACAAGGGCCAATGCCAATGTTATGTTTAATATGTTATATAAGCAAAGCGTGACAGAAAATCTGCGTTTGTCATGTGACAATATAACACACAAGCAGTTACCCGTGTACCTATTAATAGTGTACAACTGACTGGCTGCTAATCACTGGAGGTAACGAGATAATGAAGGAAATTAGTCAGCAAAAAGGAATCTCGAAACAATTATGCATCAATTAATCATGGAAGACATTCAATGCCGGAGAGTTCTGCACGGATTCCCATACTAATACGGACTGGTATAGGGCAGGTAATAGAAGCACTTGTACATTTTGCTTGAATAAACAGCTATTCTTCTAAACAGATCAGGAACCTATGAGTGCGTTACAACACCATAAAGATGGGGAAATAATGCTCGTGTCCCCCAGGGCTCCAAAACAAAAGCCTGATTAGGAACATGAATAATTTGTTCTTGGGTTTCACAAACAGAAATGAGAGCGCAGGGAGGCCGAGTGCAGACATAACGCACGTCATACCCAGTCATCCAGTGCGCTGGGTATACAAAATAGGCTGTAAAACTACTGCGGGGGTGATACAGGGACAGACACAAATAGCATTGCTGCTGCGTCTTTGGACTTAAAATATCCTAAAATATGCTACTGATACAGGAGTCAACTGAGGGCAAAGGATGTCTAGGATATGACAATATGCACATGCGCAGAACTTCACCATCGGTCCCATGTGCGAATGCACCAGGGATGCTCACTAATTAGACTGAGGGCCCAGATAAACATTGGGGCGGAGGGAGGTACTGCGCCAGGCCTTCACATAAGAAAAAGGTCCATCATGATAGCAAAATAATCAGCAGCCACTATCTGGCCGCAAATCGTTAAAGTATTACATTGTATTTATATTTTCCACACAAAATGATGCAATTTTTGCCTTTTAGGGGCCCATTTACTAAGGATCTCATATGCAATGCGATACAGGCGGATCTTACCGCCCAGGATCACATTGCAATATGCGATGCTATCGGTGCAATGTATCTCACTGCGATCTGCTGTGCTGGGTGCCGGGGGGGGGGGGGGGTGTGTCTGCGCATGTGCTGTAAGAATGGCGGTAGCTGCAGGACCTGATGCGATGACGCCTGATATTGGTACATTGGGAAGAAATAGAAACCTACGGGGGAGGAGGTGGTTGCCGGCATCATACATTTCAGAGGTACTTGATATCCATGGCTAACATTAATTAGACGCAAATATTAAATGATAAATAGGTCCCTTAAGGAGACATTGGAGGTGATACTGTACATCAGGCATGTCCAAACTGTGGAACCCCGGCTGTTTTGAAACTACAAGTCCCATCATGCCTTGCCACAGTTTTGCTATTAGGGAATGCTAAAACTATGGCAAGGCATGCTGGGATGTGTAGATCCTTCCCAGCATGCCCTGCGGCCAGCGCCTTGCTCTGCGCATGTGCAGACGGATTCTCGGGGCTCAGACTCGGAAGTCCAGCGCCGTGGCCGCATCGCAAGGGACCGCTCTTACCGCAAGAGCTGTCCCTAGCGTTAATAACCGCATATGTTAGAGAATATGCGGTCATTAATAATGAGGTGACCGGCGATACAGGGCTGCGGATGTTACAACATCCCGCCCTCAGTGTGAAACCTGACTTCATCTCTGCACCACCTATTAAATGTACAAATCTCAAACCATTCAATGTGTAATATAAGGAGGATTAAACGCGGTAGTAATCAGACATTGTTTCTAGTATAAGCATTGCTATCTGTGTCCACAGCCACACAAATGATTGCACTTGAACAGCGGCCGGTTCTCGGATAGGGGGCACCTGTCAGGCCCTTGTGGCGCACACGCACTGGATTAGTTGCGCCGATCGTCTGCAGATTCTGCGGTTACTGAATGGGGCTTGCTAGACAGTTAGTATATGAAGTTACAGTATGTGTGTGACAACATGTGTGAGGCATATGACAGATTATATAAATGATACGCTTGGACACTGCCTGCCAAGTCCATCTGCTGAGGAGAAGTCATTTCAAATAAAAATCATTATCAAATGTCTTGAGAACTTGATGAAGGGATGTAGCGGGGGTAAATTTAATAACGCTTCTAAAAATGAAAAGAGGAGATGTTGCCAATGACAACCATCAGATTCTATTTATTGTTTCTCTATTGCATCCTAGAAAAGAATACACAGAATAGTGCAATAGCTAATTGGGTCCATATGCAGATACACGGAGAGCCCACGTGGCAGCCAGCACTATACACACAGACATACGGAGGATTGGGATACAGTTACAAGGTCAGCCCTTTAGGTCAACTGAAGGTCGACATTGCTTTGGTTGACAATTTAAATGTGTCGACATGGCTAAGGTGGACAGGGTTGGAAGGCCGACAATGGGAATGTTGTGACCCATACACGGAGGCACAGTACAAGCACAGGACCAGAGGGGGTCCATGCAGCGGGTGACGGACGGGTTCAGTCGTTTACCCAATGTCGGGATCCCGACTGTCAAAATGCCGACAGCCGGGTGCCCAACGGCCACCCACTATTTTACCTCGTGGGGGTCCATGACCCCCATAGAGGGAGAATAGAATAGGTGGCTCGCGTAGCGAGCCACCGTGCCCGCAGCGTGGCGAGCCCGCAAGCGTCTTTTTTGCGCTCTCTTTTTTTGTTGATACCTTCTGGGTCCAGGAGGACCTGGACTAAGGTAAGCCAGAGGGAGGGGGAGAGGGGGGGTCGGCGGGTTTGCGGCGGAGGCGTCGGGCGGCGAAAAGAAGCTCATAGGCTTCTATAGGGTATACCCTTAACTGCGGTAACGAGGCGGCGGGGTTTTAATACATAGGAAAATGCGGTAAAATGGGGGTTTTACCGCATTTTCCCCTTAGTACATCCCGCCCCCTGTGTTTGATTGGTTGATACTATTGGGGAAATTTACTAATGGAAATTTGTAAAAAATAGGTGTATTTGTATCCAGAAATACACTATCCCGAAAATAGGGCAATCAATACGAATACGAATTGCCGTATATTCGGGATAGTAAATGTCAAAAATAAGTGTATTTCTGGATACAAATACACCTATTTTTTACAAATTTCCTTTAGTAAATTCCCCCCTATGGGTCAGATGTATCAAGCTTCAAAAAGTGATCAAGTGGAAAGTGATAAACAACCAACCAATCAGCTCCTACCTGACATTTTTCAAACTCAGCCCGCAACATGTCATGTAGGAGCTGATTGGCTCTCCGTTTTATCACTTTTTGATACATCTGGCCCTTTATCTATTTCCAGGGCTTAGTACCTAGGAACCTTTATGAACAAAATTGATAAAACAAACCAGAGATCTCACCTCAGCATGGCCGCCTGGAGTCAGCGTTTTTGAGCACCGTTCACACCGCAGACAAGGCCGGTGCCAGTCCTTCCCCAGAGAGGTCACTTTTTCTGCTACAATATTAAGAAATAAAAGTATTTACGATTTTAGAACTATTAACACATTTCTTTTCCTTGGTAAATAAATATGCATATCCAAAAGCGGTAAGTTTTGGCTGTGTATTTCACAGGGAAGGAGGAACAACATGAGCAGATGCACAGGTTTCCATGGCAACCCCTAACCATCACCTTACCATGGCACCCCCCCCCCCCCCCCCCCGATTGCCCCACCTCCCTGCGTCTCCTCAGATGCCAACCATCACAGTGACATAACTTTGGTTCCCAATAGTGAGATCTCTGAAGGGACTTGGCTCTGTAGCTACAGTACACCTTCCTATGTCTGAGTAATGTGACAGGTTAATATGTAGCCTAACACATTACCTTCACCTTCACTGAGTGTTATCACAGCACACATGGAGAACTGGACATAGTGACTTAATTTCACGCCCCCTTCTATTCCTGTCAGCATCACTAGCGATTGTAGGCTACGGACACAAACGTGCGTCTGTGGGTCTGATTCAGCCCGACCGGCGGGCAGTAGCGAACAGGAAAACACTGCCTGCCGACTGAACGCCCCCCATCTTTTGATCAGTCAAGACTGCCTTTTATTTACGTACTGTACTTGTCCTTAAATTAAAAATAACTATAAGTTCTCCAACTACAATACATCACTGTGAAATAATAATTTAAAATACTGACTTCAAACCAGAGATCACGGACAAAAGCCAAGTAGCAGAATTTACTGCAGTATTAAGTCAAATGAATGAAAGTAGACTTGTAACATGAATATGAATATATACATGTAAACAGTGTATTCTCTGCAACCTATAAAGTGGCAAAAGGTGACATAAATCACCTTGTATTAAAAAGTGAAATAAATAATAGTGAAATATAATATATCTTCTTCAAATAAAATAAATGAACTTGAAAAAACATGTTGTGCGTGTACGGAAAAGCTTTTACCTCAGATCCTAAAGCTTCTGTTTGAGTTTTCTGCAAAATATTCTGTCAGATATTTGCAAAAAAATAAAAAATAAAACTATATATAGGCCAAAATTTACTAAGATAGGAGTTCTATTTCAGATAGTTGCTATGGGCAACCAATCAGAATCGACATCTTATTTATTTATCAACTTCTAGAAAATAATTACAGATTATGGGCGAGATTTACTAAAGGGAAAATGCCGTAAAACCCCCGTTTTACGGCATTTTCCTATGTATCAATCCCTGTCCTCCCCGTTTTCGCAAGGCTGGGTATCACCACCCCCTGGGTGGCGATACCCTAGAGAAGCCTAAGGGCTTCTTTCGCCTCCCGCCGTACGACGTCCGCGCCCCCCCCCCCCCCCTTCCTCCCGTCCTCCAAAATCTCCTCATCCCCCTGGTGTGACAGCCGGGAGGACATCCGGCTTCAGGGGGAAGGAGGAGACGCAGGGGGACGCTGCCAGCCGCTGGGAGGTGACAGAGACCCCCGCAGCCCACATCACAGGTATCGCGGGGGTCTCCGTCACCGCAACCCGATGCTGGCCGCATATGTTAGTACATATGCGGCAGCATCGCGGCGGCTGCAGTGCGAAGGGCGGCGATGTATGTTAATACATCCCGCCCAGTATCTGATTGGTTGCCCGTAGCAACTCTCCCATGTGAAATTGAACTCCCATAAATTTTCTCCATAGTGCATTGTGATTAACCCCTTCAGTGGTGTTTTTTTTTTAAGGTAGCGCTCCATACTGGGCGAGTTTTTTATGGGGAGCGCTACCTAAAAAAAGCTACCACGCTGTCTCCCGGGGCCGGGCAGCGCAGCTAAACACTGTGTCAGCCGCTGCCCGGCCCTGCCCCCTGGCAACTCAGCCCTGCGGAGGGCGGGGAGAGGAGGAGATGCGGTGGAAGAGATGGAGCGCTGATCAGTGGCACTCCCGAGAATTTTCCGGGCTTGCCAGTCTGGGCACTTAGGCATAGCCCGGAAAATTCTCAGGATTACCACTGAAGGGGTTAATCAGTGGTAGAATTTCACCTCCACAGTAATGTATGTGGGAGAATGAACGAATACAGATTCTCAGGAATTCCAAGCATGAGGAACCACCATTAATGCCTGACAGGGTCTATGATAACTACAACTGATAAAGACCTCAGGTATTCCTCATTAAACAGAATTTGTGGCCAGTTTAATATCCTCTAGTTAGCTCGTAAAGATGTATTCCAAAAAATGCACTTTCATAACATAAATTCATATAGACAGAGATAAAACCACCCAGATATTAACCCCGGTGTGCTCGCTAATGTCAATCTTCCTACAGGATTAATGAGAGAATGGGGCCATTGCCCAAGATGTTAAATAGTCCCAGACAGGGGCCCTTTCAAATACGAGAGGGTCCATGTGCAGGCTGTGATTGGGCCCCCTCCTTTCTGGTGGTGCAGTGGACTCTTGCATCAGAGTCTTTTGTGGCTGTGCAGGTCTCCAGAAACATGGCGTCTGTGCAACATTTCCGAGGACACCTCTATTGCGCATATCACTAAGAAAATGGCTGTAATGGGCATTTTCCCAGTCATTTTTTTGCCGTTGTACTGCCGGCGCTAGACTCAGGTGAGTATGATTAAATGGGTTCAGCGTGTGTGGTGGTTGGCCCCCTAGACCCCTGCACACAGGGTTCTATGTGCGTGGCACCCATTATATATATGCCATTGGTCCCAGGTTAAAGCAAGGCAAACATTTGTTCTCTTGTGCCAAGGAAGTTCCATGGTTATTCATAGGTGGTTCTGGCTCTTCATAACTGATAACTGACAACTGATAACTGACAACTGATAACTGACAACTGATAACTGACAACTGATAACTGACAACTGAGATCAGCTTCATTTTTGCAAATCAGATTTTCTGTTGATGGTGTTGCCAGGTTTCAGCATGTGCCAGGGAAGTACCAGTCACCCGGGTACCCTGCAATAGCTCCCGGTCTTCTAGTCACAAAGCTTGGCTATGGGTTACTGTGACGAGCAAATGAAGGTCGTTAGGTCAAGATGGGTAATGTCGACAAGGTTGACACAAGCATTAGGTCAACAATGGGAAGGTCGATAGTCAAAAAGTCGACATGAGTAAAATGTTGACTTCGGACATTTCTGTTTACTACCCCAACACTCTGTAGTAAGGGTAGGGCTCGCCGAGCAGTCTTGAGGTATACACTTACTGTACACCCAGAAGAATAATACAACAGGCCATGTTTTCTGCCTCCCATAAGAGAACGTAGTTATGGCTTGTTTGTATACTTTATATAATCTATCCCCCTCCGATATCACTCACAGAGGTTTATTTATCATTAATCACAATCTTAGTGCTATCTGGGTGCAATATTAGCACACAGCATCACCGTGCAGTATGTCATTACACTGGGCAAATGTATTAATGGGCAACTGCGGGGACACAGGGCTCATCCCTGCGATGTACTCCACGTGGAAGCGAATGTCTGTGCAGGTGCGGTCCCGCTGATCATGCATACGTGCCGATGCTGGGGAGGGTCCAGGTTATCCTCTGCCAGATACTTATGCATAGGATACAGCAGACGAACACCATCTTCAAATGGCATTATCTGCAGATGTCCATTCCTGCAATCCTTTGCATTCTGGAACTTGGCAAATCTGTCAGCATCACATCACTCATAGAAATGGGGGTTGCAGCTTCAAGGGGGAATGGCGGGATCATAGCAGATACCAATAAGGTGCTACTAAATATATGCAGTTACCCCACAAAACACCCCTGGAAACATGATCTTATTCCTTTGCTGAAAGTCCTTTCCCCCCTCTGAATGTGTCTAGCATGTACAGAAACACGTTTTTTGTTTTAAAAACTTTTCCAGCAAAGCATACATAGATAATGAACGTCATGTCACGAAGAAAGCATGTTATCATTATGTAAACAATGGTGAATAAGGTCATTGTTGAATTAATAACTGTGCAGATAAATTCAAACTATTGTAATCTAGATGCCCAGCACCAACTCCTCCGCTTAAACTCATTCCTACACGTAATGCTTAAGCCTATGCACAGATAATATATCCCTTCTTTAGTGTTAAATGAAAAGAAAATGCTAAATCCCCTTATCCATTACAAATGGAAAAGTTACAACGTAAATGATGCAAAAAAAAAGTAAGGGTAAAACTCAGGAAGAAAAGGAGGCCTACAATGTAATGTATGATATTAATGAGCGTAGGCTGACCTGGAACCCAAGGCCCAAGCCCCAATGCGCATTTCTCAACAGCTCCATCAGGAGGTTTGTGGGAATCCAGGAACAATGCCTACAAATAGGTGGTATGGGGTGAGGATGAAATCATGAAGAGAATTACATAGAATGGGATTAATACATTGAAGTTAAGCAACTGCAGCAATATAAAGTAGTGTCAGAAAGAGTACTGCAAGACAACCCTTGACATCTATGTATGGAGTGCAGCAAAAAATAAATAAAAAAACATCCCGGCATTGCGCTCTAACTATATGACCTCTGACCTCAAGACAACCCCACATGATGCACCTAGAATGCATTGGAGCCCTGGCTGACCAATCATATTGCCTGCTGCCGCTTGAATGGAATAAGGATGACCTGGGTGGATATACCAGCCGTCAAAATACTGATGCCGGCATCCTGAAGAAGGGAATCCCAACAGGGGTCAGGTAAGTATATGTACCTTCCCCCTAACCCCTCTTCCCCCCCTCCCTCCCCCTGACCATAGCTTCTCGCAGCCTGACCCTAACCCTCCCTAGTAGTGCCTAACCTCTATACCCTGCTGCCTAAACCTACCCCCCCACCCCCACCCCCAGCAGTCTAACTCCTCCTCTACGCAGCCTAACACTAATTCCCCCCACTAGTGCCTAAACATGTGTGGGTGGGGCTTCCTGTATACTCATCGATCGGGATGCTGACTGTCAGTATTCTGTCATCGGCATCCTGACCTCTTCAGAGTTGCAGCGCCGTTCTTGCGAAGGCTATCGCGATACCAGCGTCTGTATTTTGAACGCTGACATCTGGACCGTCGGGATGCTGATTGCATTCCTCTCATATAACTACATTCTCTATTCCTGCAATGCTTTGTACTGATCTCTTCTTTGGATTATATGCATTTACTAAAGGATGACTCCCCCACACATTACGTACAGTGACGATATTACACGTCTAAGTGTAATCAGTGTCTGATATCTCATGCAGGTGCAAACGATCTCTTACCAAAAAATACTTTCTTCTCACAGCGAGGACACAGATTGGGTTCCCCTGTAAATGTCGTTATACTGGAAGCTGAAAGAGAACAACATAATAGTGTCATCAAAAAGTCAGAAAATGAATTTAAATGAAATCTGTGAGCACAGGACACATATTTATGGTTTCTGCAATCCAGAAGATGAATACAGTTCTCTTTCCTCATGCATGGCGAATGTATCATTACGGGCGGAGATAAAACTGTTACACTTAATCCTACTGTATATAGTAGAAGTGTTTTCTAGATTGGTAAAGAATAAAAAAGACACAAATGAAGAGGTGGCGTATGAGGCATTTGAACGGGTGCCACATATCACACACAATTTTTCCATCCCTAACGTTTCGTTCTCCAAGTCTCTGAAACGCTTAAAACATTTTACAGGCTCCAACACAACCAGGACTGGCAGTACTGTAGTTACCAGGACGTCTATGAGGGCAAACCTGTGGAGCTGGCTCCTCGCGCCTAGAACCGGCCAAAACTGTTTCTCAAACTTGTTTTTTTTTTAAACCAGCTGGATTCTCTTAAAATGTGAAACTTTGCTGGAATTTCTATAAGCACCAGTTTGCCCTGGCGTCCCAGGCCTGCTGGGACCTGTAGTAACTCAAAGAGTAGAACTATGATGAATACACACCTATCAGTGGTGCTGCAACATCAGAAATCACCCAGAAAATGCGCACTAGATATTTGCCACTGGAATGACCTGTCTCCTTTTCCATCTTCCTTGACAACTTGATCCCCGACTTCCCTGTTTTTTTTTCTTTACGACTTTCCCTCCCCATAGATGATCCTGTGGACTATGGCACTTCTAAACTTCTGTCCCTCAACATTCCCTTCCCCATCACCTCATCCACCTCCCTCCCTTTTTCAACTCTTCTCCTAAATCCACCTGAACTCTGCTCAACCTTGACGCCTTGAACCATGTAGCTTTTTTCCTCTTACCTGGACTCTTTTCTGAACCCATTCTACACCCTTTCCTGCCCTGAACTGGCTGCTTCCCCTTATACCTCCACCTCAACTTCTGCTCTTGATTCCTCGGTCATTAATACCCTGACCCTTACACACGCCTCTCTCTCCAACCATGTTACCTGCAACCTCCAAAAATCTTAACGCTCAGTCAGACATCAAATCCACTAAAGTCACCAATGCAAGAGATTCCTCTTGATCACCTTCAATTCTCTTCTTTGCCACCCACCTCTACTGTTCCTGTCTATGACACTGCTACTTTTGTATTCTCAAAGATTGCTACTTTATGACATTTCCTCCTCCAAGCCCTCACTGCCTCCCACACCTTCCGGTAGTGATGTACAGATCATGTACTCATCCTTCTTTGTTGCCTATGATGACTAAGTCCATTCACTCCTCACATTGTCTTCCCTCTAACTACCCAACAGACTCTATTACCTCTTAAACCATCCCCCAAATCCTTATTCTGCCAATAGCCTCCTAGGTCTTTCAGCAGCTTGTCTTCCACTACCACATTACCTTTATTTCCTCTCATTACATGTTTTATTGAATCTGACTTTTGCCTACATCATTCCAAGGAAAACGCCCTTACCAAGCTCACCAGCAACTCCTTAAGTCTAATGGGGCATACACGCAGGGTGATTTAAGTCCCATTTACATAGTAACATAGCAATTAAGGCTGAAAAAAGACGTTAGTCCATCGAGTTCAACCTATCTGATGTGTAACTACTGACGTGAGTAAGTCATATCTATAGGATTCCCTTAGTGGGCAAAAATGCACAGTAGTTACAGTAGTTGCTGTGATCACCCCACCGGCAATGAGTTCCAGAATGTTACTGCTCTAATGGTGAAGAATCTTCTTAATTCAGTACGGAATCTCTTTCCCCCGAGCCTCAGTACATGCCGTGTGTCCTAAGTATAGGCCTGTTAGTGACCAATCATCTCCCAGTTCCATATGATTCCCAATCCTGTATCTGTACATACTAATCATATCACCTCTCAGCCTCCGTTTCTCGTGATAACATATTCAGCTTGGTTATCCTATCTTTGTATTCTAGTGATTCGAGACCTTTTGCTAGATTGCTCAGAAATAAAGCACAAATTGTTGTGTGTGTATGCCCCACAGGGATAGCATGCTTGAAATATCTAATCATCGCCCATGTTCTCTCTATTGAGAACACTGGTAGTTACAGATCGCTTTGGTGCAGTGTGTGTGTGCTGAACTATCTGAGTGATAACTCGTCCCATGTGTATGGGGCATAAGGGTTACTATTCTACAATCAATAAAACACCGCCTATAAGATAATGACAGTACAGTATATTTTCTCCCTTCCAGTTAACCTCCGAGTTAGCCTAAAATCCTTTAGACTGTAATCTCTTGCAAGAGAGCCCTCTACACTTTTGATTGCTACCCCCAATGAGATAATGTCAATGACTTTGATCCCATCCATCTGTCCTTCCCTGGCATGGGATAATCGTTTGCTAAAAGAATTGTATCTCATTTTGTTGACTAGTTTTGTCATGTTTGGGATTTTTTTTGCTCTGTTGTGTCTGTTTTATACAGAATCTTATCATTTTTATTAATTTTGTCTAGCCGTTTATCCTTTTGTGTTATTCTTGTGTGGCAACGTGTATACTCTGTGCAAGGGCGTAACTACCAT
The DNA here is from genome assembly GCF_055691185.1 of Crinia signifera. Lineage (NCBI taxonomy): Eukaryota > Metazoa > Chordata > Amphibia > Anura > Myobatrachidae > Crinia > Crinia signifera. Next base: position 83,660,323 of record NC_139228.1, on the reverse strand, counting down.
AGGTGTAAGGGGTGCAGCTACCAAAGTTTAAGTAATATGTTTGACATATATTTGTCAGTTGCTAAATACTGGGCCCTTACAAACTTTTGCTATGGGGCCTATGAATATCTAGTTACGCCCCTGACTCTGCGATAGAATAAGGACAGCTTATAATACCTATATGAGGAATTTGCGGGTGACTATTGTTCCATTGAAATGTGGAAAACAGCTTTTTAAAGTCAGGAATCAAAACCAAAAACGTACAGCGGACGCACGACTTGCTCCTGGCTTCTCTGCAGCACAAATACCTGGACTTGTCTGCAAGTTACTAGTGTGGCTATTTCCCACTGCAGTCATTTCCCACTCCAATACCTACCATCAGTGATCCATGAGAAGCAGGTGTGATGCATTGGCTATAACAGGCTTTTATCTATACGCGCTGGATTACCAACAAGGAAATAAAAGGAGAAATAACCTAAAAGGAAAATGGAGTCTTTATACTGTGATGAGGAATATACCAGGCATTGATGTGCTTAGACATCTCTACCCAAGTCTATTGATATGCTCATATCAGTGCCCTTCTCTTCCAATGGCCAGGGAATACCTGAGTGGGACACTCCCACAAAATGCTGGGTTACTGCGCCCATATGGTCGACGGTGGTCAATGACCCTGCGCACAGCCAGCGCTGGCTAGCCATCACTGGCTGCCTTTGTACAGATGGCTTGCGCACTGCAGACCGTGCGCATGTGCAGTCGTCCGAAAAATCACTCGGGCTGCAAATTCGCAGCACTGCGATTGAGGCTGAATCAGACCCTAAGTAAGTGCCTTAGTCTCCTGGGGCCAATGATTTTGAAAGATTTAACCCTTCGCACACATTGCCCCTTGTACACTTCCAAAAATCCAGGAAACAAATGACTTCCCTGCAAATGGGCTATTTATCTATCTAGGGTACACCTGTGGTTGGCATGTATTTTTTTTAAAAAGGCACACTGATTGCACAAGTGTGCAGTGCGTTACTGGGAGTTGACTTAGTCCCATGAGACTGCAATAGAGGTCAGAGGCCGGGAGGCTTGTGCTGAGCTCTGCTTGGTGGAGCTTATCTTGTGCTTCTCAGGCCCATGGAGGACAGCAGCAGCAGTGTCTTGTCATGGGAGGGTTTATAATCAGATGCAGCGCTGAGCCTGTCAGTATGTGTTTATAGTAAACCCCCCACCCTGCAGTTACCCATTGCCCAAGTTTATACTGCCTTTACTTTTGACAGTGTAATATTCTCCCGTGCAGTAGATAACTATAGATAATAAATTATATAACTACTTATACCCCTTTCACACCAGAAAATGCAGGGACCCACCTGGGAATTCGGCCCAGGGATCCTGGGTTGGCCCATTTCACACCAAAAAAGTCCCTGCATTTTCTGGTGTGGGAAGGAGGCGGCCAGGAGGCGGGCAGGAGCTGGGATGGCAGTGGAGGCCGCTGAACAGTTCTCACCCTGGGTTGCTGGTCCTCGGTCCAGGCCAGTGATCCACACAGGTGGCAGGCGCAGATTGCGATGTTGCATCGCATCTGATCGCATAAGTGTATGGGCACCATTACTCTACTGCAGAGATGGAATAACAGAATGAATGGGGACAATGCACTATAATGACTGTGGTGGGCTGTCTATCCTGCGGGAGGTGGGGCAACATGTCAACAAACAAAACAGCCTCCGGTATATGTTGGCCCACCGGGAATCTACCCTGCTGTCCCTATGGGCAATCCGCCCCTGGTGAGAATTGAAACCGATGGTAACATCTCTTACACACATCCAGTGACTTCACATATAAAAGAGGTTTCCGTTTTTTGGAAAACCTGCTCCTATTCAGCTGTCTCCCCATGTAGCCCAGTGATGTACCCGAGGCTTTGCAGACTATCACAACCTCTACAAAACAGCGATCTGCTTTGTGTTGCAGCACTGAGAGGTGATGATGGAATGTACCAGTGTTGCCGTACAAAGTATACTGGCACAGATATTGTGTAATCAGCCGTCACACTGGCTACACTAACTGCATCTTGGTACTTACTCATCTGTTTGTGTGAAATGAGACCATTCTTGTGCATTACTTATCATTTGGATGGCTGTAATATAGTAAGATTTAGGCTGATGGCACTTTCGGCCCAGGACACCGATAGTGGGAATACTAATAGTTTCCCTCCTACCTCCATGTCTGTCTGTTTTTATCAAGTTTGTTCTATCACTGTTTGCAATTGTAATTGTCTATTTTGTCATTGCCTAGGTACCCACTTTCATTACAAGTCAATATACTGTAGCAGGCCTGGTCATCCTGTGGCTCCCCAGCTGTTGTGAAACTATACATCCCAGCATGCCATTCACAGTTTTAGCATCCCCTCATAGCAAAATTGTCGCAAGGCATGTTGGGATTTGTAGTTTTACAACAGCTGGATCGAGCCGTGAGTTTTCTGCAAGTATTGTGCGGCTTCCCTCTGCCAAACTGAATAAGGATGTTTCACATTCACAGCATACCTCCAGTCCTGGCATTTCCTCCCCATGCTGTTACATGCAAATGTCCAATGTTCAGCCAACAGTCCCCTACTCGGCAAATACATCTGCAGCGATGTATACTTGTCGCCCCTGCCAGCTTAGATGATTACAGAGAGTATTGCTGAGTGTTCAGGCTCAGAGGTCTCACCTTTGCTAAGACTCCTTGTGGGCCCACTAGGTCTCTTCTCTTCCACCTTTGGGGCATCCTCAGTGGGAGACAGAGGTTTGTCCTCGCTTGGTTTCCTGTAGATGTAGGAACCGGCTCCTCCAATATTAACTCCTGAAACAGTTCCAAATATACATTTTGAAACAAAGATCGGTTGAATTGTTGTTAGAATGCAAAAATTATATTCAGAGAATATAAAGTCATTTTAGGTCATCTACACCGGGCTGGCTCTACCATTGGACATCTTCATGGAGCTCGCTAAGGCACCAGGATCTGGGAGGGGGGTTGGGACGCTACTGAGTCTGCCTATCACATGTGGGCCCGGACAGGGTTCGAGCACTCTTGGTCGAATGCGTCTAATTAAACGTCTAAAGATAGTCAACAGCGTCTAGCTTGACGGGAACGTGATCGACAGGGATCAGCTGGATAAAGTATCCATAGAAATAATTCATAAATATAATACCTGCCTGGCATTAGGCAATGCCCAGTGCATGCCCATCTCATGTAACTCAGATATCCATAAATATACGACTGAAGAGCCCAAGTATTATTGTGCCATGTTCCTAAAACTCCAGGGGGTAAATGTAATGTGGTGCGAGAAGCCCGAGGTGGGGGGGATTTACTCCGAGAGGGCCAAATGTAATAGGTTGTGGGAATCGGAAAGTGAGAGATTTTGGGAGAGTTCTCCAATTATTATTTTTTAAAGCGGCAATCAAGCACATGGCAAAATCAACCTGGTTTGTCAATGTAAACAATTGGCATTTTAAAAAAATGGGAAAACTCTCCCAAAATCTCTCACTTTCCGATTCTCACACCCTATTGCATTTGGGCCCTGATTATGGCGTGCTTGATAAGCTTACTGAGTACCAGAGACGCCGCCCCGCCGAATACCAGTGGGGGGATTTGTCGTCTCTGCCATGGTTGCACCTGCGCTGCGGCTGACTAGCCTCCGGTGCTCAGCCAGTGGGCAGCGGCAGGCAGCAGCATATCAGTGCGTCGAGCGGGTGCCGGCACCCACACAGACCCCACTGTGACTTGCTCCCCCAAGCGGCAGCTGGGGCTGCCTTACAGTAGTTACACCACTGGTGCTAGCTATCATCATGTTGCGACTACAGCTGGGGGCTATTTGGCGCGGCGGCAGCAATGACGTACGAGGATATATCTGTATGCGCCATTTCTACACTTGTTCACATGTCCAGGTTTAATACATTTTCCTTATAGATGACTAAATCTCACGTCAAGGGAGAATGTATAAGTCCTGGGCAGGAGAGTGTAAACTCCAACGTAGGGAGGGCCGGAGGGGGCTTTCCCAATAAATAAGAAGCCAACTCACATAATTTAATTCCATTTCAGAGATTTTGAAGTTTGCTGGATGTAACAGTTCATCCAAAATAGAAGCTGCACCCATGAAACACTTTCCTCATTGTTACCCCTTATAAAGCCTCCCACTGCAAGACTTCATTTCCTATACACCCACAGATACGGCATAGGGATCGGAACATTTCCTTATCACAGTATAAATGTGGCTGGCGACAAAACTTTCCCTGTGCTAATGTGAAAAAAGTATCATTTGTTCTGATTTTAACTCCACATTGACAGATTTAAGCAGTGTCCCATTTAAGCAGTGTCCCATTTGAAGTATAATACTATAGATGACAAGTTTTGTATGTCTTACAGCACAGGTTCTCAAACTCGGTCCTCAGGACCCCACACAGTGCATGTTTTGCAGGTCTCCTCACAGAATCACAAGTGAAATACTGAGCTCCCCCTGTGGATCTTTTAAAATGTTGCAAAAGGAAGGAGAGGGAAAGTGGACTCTTTTTGTGGGGCACTCTTGAAAATATGATAGATTATTAAAACTTAACTTTTATTATATTTTATTCCATAAACTATTCATGGACTGACACACTGTTTGGTGTCCAACAAACAATTAAGACAGACAAAAGGACTAACAAACAATGATTGCAGTGAGCTTGAAAAATATATGCTATGCAATGCGAAATGGAAGGGTGAGTTCTTCTATAGTGGAACTATCTCCTTCCTTTTGCAACTTATTACGGACTCAGGGGAGCACCACCAGTAGAAACCGACACTATCTCCGGAATCAGGGTATAATCGTCCATCACAGCTGGTCCTAGGCGACCCAGGCCGAAACCCACCAGCATGGTGAAAGGGTCTCACTTGACCCTTCTCACATGAAGTGGGCGTAACCTTGTGCGGCTCCCAAAACCCCACTCCCTTACCCTGATCTTTTAAAATGTGTCAGTAATGAGTGCACCTGTCAGGTGATTTGGAAAACGTGAACTGTGTGGGGTCCCAAGGACCGAGTTTGAGAATCACTGTCTCACAGTAAAGAAGTACAAACACACCTTTTGGTCCGTACAGAGAGGCATAGCAGGGCTTGTGACAATATGGCTTCCCGTCATGCTGAAACGAAGAAAAGAGAAAAGACGCTCAATGAAATAGTCATTGTTAGTTGGGCAAACACATTCATATTATACTATATAACAACTGACACCGCCTTTCAAATCTGCATTTCACATACCAGTGCATAATTACCCATAATGCACTCCTCAAAAAGTGTAGTGTGAAAAATTAAGTACATTCTTACTGCTTCCATATCAATGAAGGTAGATAACCACCCATTATCCAAACCCTCCACTCCTCTTACCACCAAGGACACAAGCTGGACCCAGTGTGTTGGAGTTTGCCTGTGCTCTGACGTGACTACCTGGGCCTTCTGCAGCAGCGGGCCACTAAAGGGGTTGTAGACCATACTTGCCTACCTGACCCTCTCCGTGAGGGAGAAAATGCTGTTCCTGGACTTCCCTGGTAATGTATGATTGCCAGCACCTGTGGTGACACCTTTCTTATCAGTTACCCAGCTCCCCACAGGTGCTGGCAATCATACATTATCCATACCTCCCAGCATGCCCCTCTCCAGGAGGACACAATGCTCTGTTCCTGGGCTTCCCTGGTAATGTAGGATTGCCAGCACCTGTGGTGAAACACTTTTACCTAGCTCCCCACAGGTGATGGCAATCATACAGTACCAGGGAAGTCCAGGAACAGACCATTTTTTCCCTCACGGAGGGCTCAGGTAGGTGACCCTGTTGTAGACCCACCATCTTGGGGGCAGGATTCCTCCTACCTATTAGGTAACTAGACAGGCCCAGGTACTTTGCATCTGGCCCCCCTTGGGGTTTAAAGTACAGTTATAATGACACATTTGAACAATACACTTACGATAAATGGGAGCAATAAAAAGATCCAAGGTAACATAGTAGAAATTGTTTAAATGTCTCTCGTGATTGCTACTTTATCTCTCCCTGTTCTAACTCTTATCTGTGAAAACAGCAGCATGTAAGTGCACATTCCTCTCTCTGCCCCCCCTCACACCCTTGCCACTTGCATTTATGGACTTGTGCACTGGAGAAGTACGAGGACAATATCTATCTCCAACACTTCAACTCTCCCATTCCAATGACTCGAAGAGCATTTATCTCGCTGCTTCTGTATCTCTGAGGATGTGGCTTCTGTGCCAGCCTACGTCGCCAGGCATAGCAAATGCAAACACAAAGTGTCGCTGCCCATGGTTGTCTCCGGTGTTATGGGTTAAACCTTACATGGAGATTGCAATAAATAAATAAATATTAGTTAAGTGCTGCCAACTGTCCTGTAAAATCCACGGGACTTACACATGTCTGGGAAGCTTAGGGTGTGGTTTAATAGAGTTACAGTAAAAACATTGACAATCAATAGGTCGACATGACAAGGTAGACAGTATAAAAAGATTGACAAGTACAAATAGTCGGCAGGGTCAACAACAAAAATGGTTGACACCAGTGTGTGTGTGTGTGTGTGTGGGGGGGGGGGGGGGGTTAATGTAATTTTGTGTGTTTTACTATATGTGAGCCAAATTAGTGGAAACCAGTACACTCCCGGGCAAGCTTTGCTTACCATTGGTAACGGTTCCAATGCCAAGATTTTGGGATTAGACTGCGCATACGCAGTCCAATGCCGGGCAGTGTCCGAGCTGGTGCCTGCCCGATCGCCCACCAACTTGCGCGGCTCCATCGCCCGCCCACCTGGCTCCATCGCACATGTAAGTAAATGTGTAGGGCGGCCGGGGCGGGTTTTTGTATCCCGAATTCCGGAATTGAAAAAATGCCCTGCCATACGCCACTCCCTCAAATCCTTTCATAAGGTGTGGACGCCTTGGATGACTTCTCAGAACACCCCCCCACCATATGATATAGACTAACGGAAGTCCACCCCCTCCCTCAACCTTCCCCCCCCCCTTAACCCCCCACCCCCCTTCCATGCCCCACTGTGACACCACCTGGCTTCCTTGGAAGGGACAGGGTGCCCCGCTGCCACCGGGAGGACGCCCTTTACCCTTCTCTTTTTGCTTTTTTTCTTTTTTCCCTCTCTTCTTATATCTCCTCTTTTTTCCCATCACTCTCTATTCCCTTTCTTTCCTCTTCTTATAAAAAACAGAAAATTCTTTCTCTCTTCCACTCTTCCCCCCTTTTACTCTGGAACACGACATCGCGGAAAACTAGACTCGTATATTGTTTGCAACCCTTGATTATGTGTACCGTGTCGTTGAGATTTCAACTGTTTGTACTTTGACATGTTCCAACCAATAAAATGTGTTTAAAAAAAAAGAAAAAATGCCCTGCCATCCCTAATTCCCAGTCGTAGTCCATGTGATTGGTAAATGATGGAAAAGTTGAAAGGGGAAAAAAAAAACGTTTGACCTTGTTGACCTTAAGCAACGCCTACCTTTTACCTGTCGAACTTTTTGACCCTTTCGACCTTTCAATGATGACCAATTGACCATTGACCTATTGACTGTCAGTATAACGGGATACCAAGTTGTACATGAAAGCCAATCAGCTTGTATCTATCATTATAGAATGTATTTCGATAAATGACATCTATAAGCTGATTGGATGCTAGGGGAAGTTTCTCCACTTGTTTGATACCTTCCCCCAAAGCTATTAAACCTAAGTATTATTAACTGTTTTACTATGGTATTTAATTGTTTGACAAGTACAGACATCCTATAAACCAGGCTAGCCTCCTGTGTAGATTTATATGGAATATTCTCTACGCTGACAGAGAAAACCCAGCAAACACTGCAAGGGCTGCTCCACCTTGTTGGCTTGACATCACTCCCTCTGGCAGACAGAGCACAGGTTCTATCTGGAATGATGCTATGAAATCATTTCCTTTGCAAATAAAACGATCATATTGTTACGGTAACATAATGCGAGTCTACCATTGTACAACGTACGTTGGTTGGATAAATATTCAGCTCTGGTTGTGTCATGAGCAGCAGATAATGGCAAAACTAGATTGCAGGCATAATCTGCTTGGCACTGCCAATAGACATTAAACAGCCACAACCACCACAAAGAAAGCATTGTGCGATCTCCAGTATTGCGCCATAAGTGTCGGCAGTGGCGAATACCAGATGGAGGAAATGTCACATACCATTTGTAGAAGTTCTCAAGAACCAGGCTTATTATTATTATTATTATAATTTTATTTATAAGGCGCCACAAGTGTTTCGCAGCGCCGTACAAAGGAACAATACAGGGAAACAAAACTTGGCATAACATTGAATAAATAACAAAAATACAGTACAAATAAAGAGCGCCACAGATCAATACACATTACAGCTTGGATATAAGTAGTGAGGACTCAATCAACATACAACTAGAGGCTTGAGGCCAATGATGGAGATGAGTATGAAGATGGTCACTGAGTGTTGGAGTAAAGGAGAGCTGTGAGTGAAATGTGAAGAGAAGTGGGCTTTGACAACAGGAGGGAAGAGGGCCCTACTCGGAGGAGCTTACAATCTAGTAGGAAGGGGAGACAGACAGATTACAAGAGGTGCAAGCGAGGGGGTGGTGGTTAGATAGCAGGATGTAAACAGGAAACAGGCAAGGGGTCGGAGAACCAGCTGGTTTATGCAGTGGAAGGGTACGCTTTGATGAATAGGTGAGTTTTCAGTGCCCGTTTGAAGCTTTGCAAGGTCGGGGAGAGTCTAATGGAGCGAGGGAGTGCGTTCCACTGAAGGGGTGCAGCACGGGCAAAGTCCTGTACTCTAGCATGGGAAGCAGTGATCAGGGTGGAGGAGAGACGACAGTCGTCAGCTGACCGTAGAGGGCGGGAGGGTGTATGAATGGAGATGAGGTTAGAGATATATGGAGCAATGGAATTAGAGATGGCCCTGTATGTGAGTGTGAGGTGTTTGAAGAGGATTCTGTAGGGGAATGGAAGCCAGTGCAGATTTTGTTGAAGGGGAGTGGCAGAATTAGAGCGGCGGGAGAGGAAGATAAGCCTGGCTGCAGCATTGAGGACAGATTGGAGAGGAGGCTTGCCCTAACCCCCCCCCCCTCTCCGTGTATTGCATTTCAGCCTCAGTTTTGCACTGTGACAATCCCCAAAAACGTGACTGTCCAACCAAAATCCGGACATTTAGAAGGCATGTCTTGAATATACTTCCTTTCTTGGAACCCTTACTAGTTTATGTATTTATCGGGGTCATGAAACTCATATATACTGTAACTGGGACATCTGTATATTTTAAAGATTGCAATACGTGTATTTTTATTATAATACTAGTTAAAAGCCCGTCAAAATGACAGCTTCTGCAATGTGCTTTTACTTTGATCTGTGACAGTTTTTACATTCACTTTGAGCGGTGACAGTTTTAACCCCACCCCCAGTACCTAACTGCTCACTGGTGGTCACTGGTGGTACTTTACTATATAGAGGGGAGGAGGGGTTTGCTGTATATATATATATATATATATATATTTTATATATAGAAGAGAAGCAGAGACAAGGCCTTAACATCTGAATTACTTTTTGCTATTATAGTATTTAACATTTTCCGTTTTTTCCATATAAATGACTGATGCCTTTGTTTTAGTGAGTCTTGGCAGGGCAAAAGCACTGAATTCCTTTGTTTGGATCTAGCAGGATTGTAATAAAAGAACGTGTCTGTTCATGATGTCTTCCACACAGTGATCATTTCCATGTATAACAGCCCAGTGTGTACAGTACTGTAGTTCTTAATTCATCTTCCCTCTGTTTTGTCTTCACTAGTGATCAGGTCGTGACACTCATTGTCAATACCTAGAAGCACCAATATCATTATCATCAATCCCACAGAAGTCATGAAGATGAACAACTACTGAGGGTTTTTCCTCTGGTCATGCATTATTGGAATTGCTGGCACAGGACAATAATAGGCAAAACGACAGTAAATGCCCGTACACACTGGGTGACTTTGAGCTGAAAGCACTCGAATGAGCTTCTTTCAGCTCAAAAGCTGTGTGTACGGGGCAGCCATGAGCAGTGAGCAGTGAGCGCTGATGCGCGCTCCCGAACCATCGCTGGCCCGGTCGCTCATCTGCTGGTACTACCAGCTGCCGAGCGACGGGGATGACAGCTTTCCTTAATGTCCTGCTATGGAAAGTCATCCACTCCTGGGAAAATCGCTAAAACCGGCGAAAATCGACCAGTGTGTACGCACAATATTTGAATAAACTTAATTTCATTGACTTCAGATCATTTGCCGGCAATAACTAAAGTGATTGATATCCCTCGACTACGGCGCTGGCATTTTCAATGGATGTTTTGCACAACTCTCGCAGCAACGTTGGGTTAAGAGGGAGTCGGAGCTGTTGCCTGACATCAACTCCTGCTATCCCATGTCTATTTCCTCCAATTACATTCTCTACCAAGATTCCCACCAACCCTCCTGCAAACATTAACTCCTTCCCATGGATGGCCACTACTTGCATGACTATTAGTTCTTGCATGAAGCCCCCGACTGTTCACTCAACAGCAACCGACACAGAAATTACTCCTCAATCAACTACTAACAACTCTATCATCCAACCTTCTACAAGTTTAGAATCTGTTACTGTCTCCCCATCATCTCCACATCACCTGGTCGTCCCGAAAACCCTCTGAGTTTTGGCCATATATCCCTGCTATCCCTCCCCACAAGAGACTGCTCTGTTATCTTCTACACCACATCACCATGTCAAGCGATATCAAACAACAAATAACATTTATTACTCCTGGCATACCGACCTATATTAGTTAATTAATGGGAAACAGTGCTGCAGGCCATAGAGAAAAACACGGTTAACTGTAAAAGGACATTTTAGGGAAGATTAGCCTGCATAGTATGCACCAAAAAACCCGTCAAAACCTCATGTTGGCCTTTTTCGCGTCAACCTTTTTTTACTGACCTAGACTTGCGGCGTCCGGGTCTGGTTGGACTCCTGACATCTTGTGACATCATCAACCCCCCTCCCAGAAGACGCGTTCACCTGGAGTTACCCAGCGGTTTCCTAGGCGCACCCACTGAAATGTACGAACGCCGCAACGACTATGCAACTCGCCGAAGGCATCTGCACAGCCCTGCTCATGCCCATATGCGACTAAGCACATGCGCAGAGCGTAAATATCGGCCCCCATTGCGAATTCGGGGGACCAAACAGACCAGAAAGACCCCCTATATTGCCAGGAACCAGGTCTATAGAAAATATCCCTATATCTTGTCAGTTTGGCCAAAGCCATGTGCACTTTTTCTCTCAATACGCCACACATGACATACGAGATTTCGGCCACCTGATATGTGACCACACAGTATTTGCCGACAAAGGCTATAAAGTATAGAATATCTTAATGAAATTCTATAGTTAGCTATAACGTACAACAGCTGCAGGTTCCAGCACATTTCATGGAAGCCAAACACACTTTAGTACAATTGAAATGAAAGAACTTGGAACACATTCCAATTATGAAATAAGGGTGGAAACAGGAATAAAAACGATATAATTGTGCACGGATTTGGTTTCCATAATGACAGCGCCATTACCGAAGGGTTTAAACTGGGATTTTAGCTAAAGTGCAATGCTAGAACCTTATTTTGTGAGGTAATAAAGTCATCTTTGTTAAGACTGAGACTAATATTTCTTCATGTTTTACTGCTACTTCACTTAAGAATCCACCTAATTTTTGGGTGTATGTTATATAATTACATAACTTAAAATAGTAAATAAATTTTACCCATAAAGGCGCTGAAGCAGAGCATGGGTGGGATGTATTAATATACATCGCCACCCTTCGCCGCCCGCCTGCCACAATGCCAGCGCATATGTACTAATATATGCGGCTGGCATCGCGGTGCAGTGATGGAGGCTCCCCCCGCGATACCTGTAATGTGGTGTGCGGGGGGTTTCTGTCTCCTCCCTGCTGCCTCCTGCTCCCCTCACGCCGGCTAAGCAGGCTGTCCTCGGCGCCTCCTCCTCCCCCCTGCAGCCGGAAGGACCTCCGGCTGCGTTTACCAGGAGGACCTGCACTAAGGTAAGCCAGAGGGAGGGGGAGAGGGGGGTCGGCAGGTTTGCGGTGGAGATGGCGGGTGGCGAAAAGAAGCCCATAGGCTTCTATAGGGTATCGACCACCCAAAGGTGGTGGCGGGGTGTTAGTACATAGGAAAATGCGGTAAACCGGGGGTTTTACCGCAGTTTCCCCTCAGTAAATCCCGCCCGTCTGGTGCAAAATTGCACCATGCATTCCCCAAAATCCGCCATATGCAAATGTTTGATTGTCACCAGTCCCTGAATAAAACATAATTAACATGTAACAAGCTATAGTGTTCCCCCAAACAAAGTGCCTCAGACATATGCAGATGCCACGGTGATGGTGAGCCCCTTACCAGATTCTCTGGTGCGATGACTGAACAAGATCCCGTGACACACACAGCGGGCTTGGTAGGAATTCTGGGTATTTGCAGTAGCTACATTCCACCCTTTATATTTCACTTGTTAAAAGCTTGTCAAATAATGTAATGTAATGTACTTTCACTTTAAACTGTGACAGTTTTTAGTTTCACTTTAAACTGTGACAGTTTTTAGCCGACAAACTCTCCACCCCCACCCCCAGCCCCTATCTGCTCCTACCTCCAATCTCTGTCTTCACAGCTCCCTCTCTCCATATCCGGAAAGTTTGAAACGGCAAAAATTGCTTTCACTTTCTGTTAAGGAGTCACATAGAGGTGAGGCGTAGTTAGCCTTTCATATACTGTATATAGATGTAGTGGCTGCTGGCAATGCTGTGAGGAAGGGGGGTTTCCCGGCAACTAGAACACCCCTCCCCCCACGCTGCCTATGCCATGCAATGCAAGATTGGCCAGAGGTGGGAATACACCTATATTTGCACCAAGGATGGGGATATTGTAATTCAATTACATACGGATGATTGCCAATGTGAAGCCCACTGTACAGTTTGCTAATTGAATCACTTTGATTTAGAGTATAAAACACGTGACATAAATGCCATTCAATGAAGAATCAAACGAGGGCCCGATCAAATTCCATCGTCATTTTTGGATTACAGCACGCAGCCTACACCCTTGGGAACCACCTGTTCTCAACCAGAAACAAGATTTCTATTGTCTCCGAGATGGAAATGGGTGGTCTCCATAGTAACCAAACATGAAACTACAGAGGAGCTATTTCGAGGCTGTAAGATGGTAATGTTTCAAGAAAGATGAGGAAAGTCACAGCTGGACAGAGACATGTGCAATACCATACCGAACAGATGATAAATGTAACACATGCATCCGGCTCGCTCAAAATGATCCTGATAAGGAATTTTGTAGGAGATTTTTTTTATTTTTTTATTTAATAATATCATCTGCTCCACTGGTGTATAAAATTATTTGCAGACTGAAAAGTTGGAGGTCTTGATCCGCATCGCTTTACCGGTAGTTGACATTCAGTACTAAATATACAGCTATATAATTCAGAGATTTCATTTGACAGTTTCTGCAATCAGCGCTGTTTTTCAGGCACAAACAAATATAGTTACTGTCGAAAAGCTGGGTACACCAGCTGCACCCCTAAAGGAGCAAAACGGAAGTATGCAGAGATAAAAACCTGCCTCAATAATCCCAACCTGGTAATGGAAGATTCTGGCGGTAGATACACAATGGTGCTCAGTACTCCCTGTGCTATATAGATTCTCCAATACATTACTGTAGGACAATTGCTGCTGGGAAGGATTATCTGATCCCAAAACAAACATTACAATAGAACTAAGTGAACAATGTCTGACTGTACATGGGGTTCATATATTTGTGATATATATATTGTACTAGTGTTGTTATGAACAATTCAGATCTTGCAGGTTCCTGTGGATTATGAATTTATAGGAACCTGAATAAAACACCAAGATAGAATGGTAAATCAGTGGTGTAGCAATAGCCCCTGCGGGCCCCGTGGCGGTTTGGAGGTGCTTGGTGGCTTGTAGGAGCTGGGGGTCTTTCCGGGGCAACTGCCACAACCTGCTGATGTCTGTGGTCCCTCTGTGACTGCCCCAATTAATATAAATGGCCTTTTGGGAAGGCCATTTCTAATGGGGACATGCGAGACAGACCTGCAGCAGCAGGAGAGGGAGGGGGAGACCCCTTGCAACTACAGGACCCCTGTCAGGGAGAAGGACATTAGGCAGCGGTTACGGTCAAAGGGGGGAGGAATCCCCTGACAATGAATTGGTGCCATGTGGGGGGGGGGGGGGGAGGGGGTGGTTGTCTAAATTTTTTGGCAGCGGGGGCATCTGCTTTATAGTTAAGCCATTGTGGTAAACACCAGTGCCGTAACTAGATATTTTGGTGCCGAGGCAGTAATGGAATTGGTGTGCCCATACTTACAATAGGATATGCACGTTGAAAAATTTAAAGGTGTGGCTTTATTGGAAAGGGGCGTGGGCACATAATAGTACCAATTCACATTACACCACACAGTAGTGTCCATCATTCATCTCGTTCCTGTGCTCTATCACACTGATGCAATCCCTCACCCTACAGCCTGCGTTCTATCGCACTGCTTAATCCTACTCACTGGGGCCTAACCCTAACCCTCATACCTAGCCACCTAACCCCCCCCCCCCCAGACCTTACCCTAACCTCCCTCCCCGCAGCCTAACCATATCCACCCCTAAGGGATTTTGACAGCCACGTACACACACACACACAAGTTCACAAGCAAAACACACACATGTTTACATGCAAGATACACACAATTACCACTCACTCTTACCTTCCAGAGTGCAGGATCACTTCAGCAGGCCCTCCTCTCCCTCTCGCTGCTGCAGTTACAGCCTGATTCCACTTAGTTCCACCCTCCCCGTGTAGCTGTGCCCCCTTTGAGTTCCCAGCAGCAGCCAGCAGGATGCAGAGCGGGGGGAGTACCTCTCCTGTCCGGCGCTTCCCCACTCTGAAGACTAGGGGCGGGATGTATTAAAATACATCGTCGCCCTTCGCGGCCCCCCGCCGCGATGCCGACGCATATGTACTAACATATGCGGCTGGCATCGCGATGCGGTGACGGAGGCCCCCCGCGATACCTGGAATGTGGTGTCACCTCCCAGCCGGCTCCTGCATCCCTCACGCCGGGGACAGCTAAGCAAGCTGTCCCTGGCGCTTCCTCCTCCCCCCTGCAGCCTGAAGGACGTCCGGCTGCGTCACTAGGGGGAGGAGGGGTTTACCTTCCGGGGTCCAGGAGGACCCTTCAGGAAGGTAAGCAAGAGGGGGGGTCGGCGAGGCGGCGTGTTTGCGCCGGCGTCGGCGGGTGGCGAAAAGAAGCCCATAGGCTTCTATAGGGTATCGCCACCCAAAGGTGGCGATACCCTACACTGCGGTATAATTTTTGATACATTGGAAAATGCGGTAAAACCTGGGTTTTACCGCATTTTCCATTTGATACATCTCGCCCTAGGTGTGTGCCAGAGGTGCAGCTGTGGGCAAAGCACCACTGGCACACACCTAGTTACAGCCCTGTTGACGTCAGCTGCCCCCCCCCCCCCCGTATCTGCATCACCAGTGAATTTCCATGGCCCGCCACCCCACCCGCACTGCTGTGCGCGAGTGGCCAGCAAATAATTAATTCGCCGTGACGGCTCACAAAATGCAGCTGCACATGCGCGTAAATGCTTGTGCGCAGTCTCTAAAAATCCTCTGTGTGAATGCGAAAGAAATGAAAATGCAGATAGGCACACCAGGCACTGCTAATCTGAGTAATTATAATCATTGGTACTTGTTTCCTAGCACGGCCACACCGATTTCCAAAAATCGCGTTGGTCGCATCGCATGCGATTTGGTCGCATGCGATGCGACGGACGCGACCGACCCGATTTTTTTATTGAATCTAATGTGAATAGGGTCCCTGGTACCCGATTTTACATTGGATTCAATGTAAAATATTCTCTAGACCCCCAATTTTACACCGTAAATCCCACCCCACGATTGACACCAACCCATAGCGTGGCGAGCGCAGCGAGCCCGCGAGGGGCGGCGGTGCGCGTCCTCCAACCTTTTCATTCCCCTACTATCCACGTCAGCGTGGAGTTGAGAATATAAAGTGTGGCGAGCGCAGCGAGCCACTGAGCCCGAAGCGTGGCGAGCGGACGCGTATAACTTCACAGGTATACGTGTCCTCTTAGCGGGGCTCGCTGCGCTCGCCACGCTTCGGGCTCGGTGGCTCGCTGCGCTCGCCACACTTTATTTTCTCAACTCCACGCCGACGTGGATAGTAGGGGAATGAAAAGGTCGGAGGACGCGCACCGCCGCCCCACGCGGGCTCGCTGCGCTCGCCACGCTTCGGGTTCACGTTAATTGTGGGGTGACGACGGGGACATATATAATGTGAAATGGGTCATATTGGCCCATTTCACATTTTTTACTATGTGAGATGGACTTAATCAAGTCCATCTCATCTTGTGCCATTATAATGGCACAAGACCGACACGATGCTCCCGATTTCAATGTTAAAAAATATTTTAACATTGAAGCCTATGGCAAAATCGCGTCGGTCGCGTCGGGGCCAATGTTAGTGGTCGCGACCGACGCGATGCCCGCGATTTTCCCTTTGCCGGCAAAATGGACCTGATTTCAAAGGAAATCGGGTCCATCGCGGGCATCGTGTACCTTAACTTAAAGGTACACGATCCCAACGATTGTGGCCGTGCTAGGAAACAAGTACCTAATCATTAATTATAATTAAACTCTGAAATCTAACGTAGAGAAAAATCTGAGCGGAGAAGTCACAGCCGATCCCACTTGAACCTCCCGGGACCTTTTCCAAGCAGCAGGATCGCATAGGATCACAGCAATCTAGCGATGTAGGGACTCTGATCCGATGCGTACAGGACTGCGCTTCGGTTTAGACTCAGAGTGGATCTAAAACGCATGCGATTTGCCCGTTTTCACCTAATTTCTCAGCCCGATGCGTTATAACCGGGTGAAATCGGCAAAAATCGCACTAGTGTATGACCACCTTAACATTCATACTAACCTTGGCCTGTCACAGTAAATTAGTAATTAAGCAAACATAGGTCATTATATTCACGCCTTTAATTCTGAGTATGAGCTGGGCCGTTGTGTACATTCATGTGTTTATGGGACTGAAAGGACGTGATTGTACCGGAGAGCACTTACCTCAGCGTGCCCACCGGGATTAAGGGTCTTGTTACAGTGCTCACATTTCAGGCAGAACTTGTGCCAGTCCTTTCCCAAAGAGGTAACTTTCTCAGCTGCAGAAAGGGGAAGAAAGAACATTTGTAATGGAACAAACTGCTCCTCGGTGACAAATGTACTGGCCGCAGCCTTTACAGACACAAACAGAATGACAACACAAATGTGACTTATTGCTTGTCTGTTTTATCTATAAACAGCATGAAATGACTCCAGTCAAATCTGTAATGCAGAAAAAGTATTTGTTTCACGTAAAATCAAAAGTTGTTTTTTTTTAAGCATTTTTATTTTAAATTTTGGATTCTGAAGAACAAAAAGTGCATTAAAACCTTTCGGGGTGAGGTATTCCTTAGAAAACTTGTTTTCTCTGTCTATGCGCAGTAGACAGACTTAGGACTGTGCCATCAGCCTAAGCCCTCATGGATCAGTCCCCACAGTGGCTGAACTAAATGGAAATAGGAGACCTGCTCAGCTTTACCAGGCAATGACTTTAGAACAAAATGGTCTTGGTTCAGTATAAATATCCCTGTCATAGTATTTGCGCCAGGCTGTTTTATACCGCTTTTCCAACAAAATCCCTGGTCACACACGTGATTTTTGATATGGGATTTTGGCGGGTCTCCTACCCATGTCCCTGTTTCCATTGCCCTGTTTTCCTGGGTTTACACCATTTCATCTGAAACGGGAAACCAAGTAAAGCAGGGCAGCGGGTGGGCACCTCAGCGGTGGGCAGCTGTAAGCTCCGGGCCATCAGCTCAGCAGGAGGCACCCAGGTAAATGGCGGCAGTGTGCAGGGACCAGCAGGCGGCCAGCGTGCTGGTGGCAGGGCAGCATTCTGGGACCAGCAGGCAGGCGGCCGGGCAGCCTGAGGCGACTGGTAGGCACCCCAGGAATAATGCGGGTCTGGCCAGCTGCTCCTGTCCGGGTCGAAAATCCAGAGTAAGAGCTGTTTCCACAACTCGTTACCTTGGAAAGACCCGCTAAAAGCCCTGATAATGACCATGTAAAAATGCCAGGTCACTTTACCTTTTCACCATTTCCACTGACAAAAGTCCCGGGTAGGCAAAAAAACTGGGTATACCCTAATTAGTGACATTGGAGGAGCTTTCCCGTCCCAAATAGAGACACCAACAGCACCAAACCCTCTTCCCAAGTAGCCACACCCCCTTTTCGAGCTTCTTTAACTACAGAAAGTGTGGTGAGTGATAGGCTTATCCACAGTCTCATGGTACCATATATTTTGCAAGCTGGCTTTGATACTATGTATTGCTAAAGCTAATTTTTAAGGACTAGATACAAAAAAACTTGGAAATCTGGAGAACAGGATCCAACCAGCTTCTGCCTACCATGTCACAGACTGTGTTTGAAAAATGTCAGGCAGGAGCTGATTGGCTGGCTGTTTATCACTCTCCATTTTATCACTTTTGGAGCTTAGTGCATCTGGCCCATAATCCCTTATGCTGGATCACTCGCAAGGGGAAATTCCTTCTCAAATGGACAAAACCATGTGCACTGCAGGTGGGGCAGATGTAACTTGTGCAGAGAGAATTAGATTTGGCTGGGGTTTTACTTCAAAGTGAGATCTATATTGCAGTGTAAAAATAAAGCAGCCAGTATTTACCCTGCACAGAAACAAAATAACTCACCCAACTCTAACTCTCTCTCTGCACATGTTACATCTGCCTCACCTGCAGTGCACACGGTTTTGTCCATTTGAGAGGGAATTTGCCTTTGCGAGCAGAGCCGGCCTTAGCCATAGGCCAACTAGGCAATTGCCTAGGGCATTTGGAATGCCTAGGGGCATCAGCAGCTTCTGCTGATTAAAATGATATGCAGCATGCCTATATTCTGTGTGTGAGTGAGGCTGTATCTGCATATGAAATAAGTGTATTCATGGAAATCACTGTAACCTAGCATTCCGTATGCAGGTACAGCCACAGTCGCACACAGAATATAGGCATGCCGCATATCATTTTAATCATCGGAAGCTCCTTGTGTGTGCTGGTCATAACAATGCAAATAAGACGAATTTTCAGCAAAAAAGGCACCCAACGTTATCAGAACAGGCCAGGAGCTGCATGACCTATTGAGGAAACATCTGTATCCAAGCAGAGGCAGAGGTCACAGTGTTAGCGGCTGTGCGAGTGCTGTCTGCGGGTGGGTTGGTTGTGCAATAGTGTTCGGCATATGTGTAACAGGCATTATGTGTGTCATGTATAAATGCATTAATAATGTGCGACATATGTGTAATGGGCATTATGTGTGTCATGTGTATAAGGGCATTAATAATGTGCAACATATGTGTAAGGGGCATTATGTGTGTCTTTATGTGTATGAAGGGCATTAATAAAGGTTGGCATAATGTGTAAGGGGCATTATGGTTATAAGGACATTAATAATGTGTGTTATGTGTAAGGGGCATTATGGTTATAAGGACATTAATAATGTGTGTTATGTGTAAGGGGCATTACTGTGTGGTATTATCAGGAGTGCCGAGAGAAAGGGGTAGAGGGGAACAAATTACCCAGGCCAAAGTCTGACGGAAGGGCCCAGTGGGGGCCCCGGGCCCCCTCCCCTTAAGTGACAGCAGCAGCTGCAGCTCCTCTCCTCTGCCCAGCACACACTGCTTTGTGCTGGGTTGCAGTGTGGCCATGGAGGTGCTTAAAATACAATATTTTCTCAAGATTTTTTTCTAAGGGTATAATGTGAATAATGTGAGGAGTAATGTACATAAGGTAAAGTGGTACTACAGTGTGATGTAACGTGAATAAGGGACACCATCGCATGATATAATGTGAATAAAGTGAGGAGTAATGTACATAAGGTAAAGTGGTACTACAGTGTGATGTAACGTGAATAAGGGACACCATCGCATGATATAATGTGAATAATGTGAGAAGTAATGTACATAAGGTAAAGTGGTACTACTGTGTGATGTAAAGTGAATAAGGGACACCATCGCATGATATAATGTGAATAAAGTTGCACTACTGTGTGGCATAATTTGAATTGGGGGTACTATTGTATGGCCATGCCCCTTCCCAACAAGAACACACCCGTTTGGGCTGTGCACCGAATGTGTGCACTGTTTCTATTTAAAATACTGCGGGTAGGAGCACCGAAATGATGACTGCTATGATGAGGGTTGATGGTGCTGGGAAAGGGGAGCAGGGTCAGAGGCGGAACTAGTGGCGGTGCTAGGGGGCCCCAGCCAAAATCTTGCCTAGGGCGTCATTTAGGCTAGGGCCGGCTCTGTTTGCAAGTGAACCAGAATAAGGGCCTCACTCCATCTCTGTCATTGTCACAGGCTGGTAACTAGTTGTATATAAATGACCCGTTGTGTTATTTGCCTCAGTTTCTGTCCCCGCCCATATATGTGTTATTCCTACTATTTTGTGTGAGCTATTTTTACACGTAAGTGAGAATCTTAGTTTTCCATTCTGTATTATAAATACCACTAGCACAGACCCAAACTGCTCTATCCCGCAGGGTGTGACCTTGACTGGACATGTCAGCCTCATTTTCTTCATTTCCTGATGCATTCCTATGGAAAGGCTTTTCATGGAACAAATGACCTTATTTCCTGCATACGCTATAAATAACGCAAACCGCTCCAGCACATGGGCACAGAATGAACGCCCAGCTTCTGCGGCTAGTCCTTAGGTCAGACTGCCCGGGGAAATCAGGCGAAGAAGCCGGGGTAATGATCCCAGGACAGGAGGCCGTCCATGCGTTACTAACTGATCGTTCACACGGCTTTGTTACAATGCTGCGCAAAGCAAACTATTGTCTTGTCACCAAAATCATTTATTTTACAGGTGAACAATAACCTGCATAGGCTGAATACAAAGGAGGCAAGTCGTAGGCATCGGCCAACAGTCTCCTGGTAACGCATACACTGCCAGATTCAGAGTTAGGATGTGAGGCCCATACACACTGGGCGATATCGAACTAAAAACGGGTCAGTTTTGTCGTTTGAGCTGCTTTCGGCGCTGAGCACGGTCCCTCATCTTCACCGGCTGCCACCACTCACCTGCTGGTATTACCAGCGGATGAGGGGCGGGGTGGGTGGCTTCCCATAGCGTCCTGCAGCCTGAGTGCCCCCCCAAAGTGTCTGAGGCACAAGTCAGAGCAGCTTTCCCTTGAGCTCCCCGGAAGTCCTCCATCCGACTTGGCACTTAAACCGCATGTGGTGTTCGCTATGCGTGTATGCTCCTTATTCTTTCAAAAGTGATACAATTACCAACCAATCAGCCCCTAACTGTCATTTTCAAACACAACCATTACATGACAGTTAGTCGTGTAATGTTTGGTTTCTACTTTATATTTCTCCACTTTATCACTTCTAAAGGTTCAGGGCCTGATTCAGATTTGGCGCTGCGCATGTGTATAGATGCACAGTCGACGAGGCACGGGGGTGGGGTGGGATGGAGGCGGTCAGGGGGATGGCGCACTGGAATGGGCGTTCCCATGGGTATGCGGGTGGGCCGATGCCTGCCAGGCGTTCTCAGAGCCACATGCCGCAAATACAGGTCAGTCAAAACTGAGTCATATTTGCAAACAGGGGAGAAATCATCCGCTGGGATGGATATTTATGGATGTTCATTCGCAAAGCGCCGCGGATGTTCGGACGGCGGCGTGTGGATCAGGTCCTGAGAACATTTCGCCAGTGATGTTTGCAGTGTATCGGTCATGTGCTTACATTATGGACATACGCCCGGAGCGTGCGGCCACGGTGCACGCAAGACGGCGGGCGGGGGGCGGCAGCAGATAGTCCCGCCCATGTGAACGCCCATCGTTTTAATGGGCGTTCCCATGGAAATTGCCCAGTGATGTGGGTGCTGGGGGCAGGGAGCTGGCATCACCGGATGTCAGCTGTCCACCCACTTCCTTCCGAATGTCTAGATCTAAGGTTACCTCAGAGTAACCTTAGATGTGCGTGGGCCTTTCACATCATTCGATGATCGGCGACCATCGAACGATGTGGATGTTCCCCCTCAGCCCGAGCGCACGAAAGCGGTGTGCGAGGGAGGGCGTACGTATTGGCATTCGCAGGGCGGCTTCTGGTGGACTGGCAACGCTGCAAATTCGCAGCCTTGTGAATCATCCAGAATAACCCCCTATTTGTATGTGGGTGTTGGTGCCATGTTTTTAGCTCCCCCTAGTTGATGCTTCCTGACAAACTTGCCAATATCCAGGTAAAACCAGAGCATATGAGTGTGTGTGTGGGGGGGGGGGGGGGTCATTGACTCTCCAAGCGCCATCCATAAGGGTAGGAAGCCCTCTCTACTTCAGAGTGAACCCCTGTTCTGAATGCAATGTATAACCGTGTCGTGCTGCTACATTCTTGGCCGGACCTCTGCAGGATTGGGTAAAATAATGTATTGTCTGATGAGGGGAGAACAATATATACACTTTATGCCAATGCAAATGTTGCCCAACACCTGTCACTAGAAGAAAATGAGTGTATGTGGGCGTTATGCCAAAGTGGAGGATAACCACGTACATTACATAACCCGATGTGTGAGGGCGTCAGGGAATGGAAGCCAGCACGACTGTCACTGAATCACTTGAATTCCATCAACCCTGCGCATATCTATTGTGGCAGTACTCAGTCCCAGGAAATACTGTGCTGCCGCCCAGCAATGGATCTACAAGGCCCTGGTATATGGGCCCCTAAGGCTAGGAGGCTGCGCCTGACTGGGAAACAAAGTAGTCCCTGGCATTTACAGCATGCACAGGCCCACCTCAGCAACAGCATCTGGCTCCTGGCATAGATCCCTCCTTGTTTACAGCCCAGGCGGATGCGGTAGCCTGGCAGAGAATTTGCGCTGGTAGTGCGCCAGGTCACATGTTGGGTGACAGAGAGCCGACCCACGGTGGCGGCCGTCAGCACAGAAATCTCTCTCAGAAACTGCCTTATGTGTAATGGCGTCGGACTCGGGTGGTGCAGGCGTGTACGCAGCTATGACATAAGATGCACATACACTAGGGCGGTTCACATGCGATTTTCATTGTGCCGATAAATTGATTGATAAGCATCCAAAATGGCGTGCGACTTACATCAGGTGTGATGCGATGCGCGATCGGAGCCTGATAATCGCACGGGCTGCAGGTAAAATGTGTTGCATCACCAGCTGGATTGTATATGATACATCGTACGCAGAATGACTGTATACAGTGTATGCGGTCCTGCCGCCTGGGATCGCCAGCGACTTATTCCCTTGGAGAAGTCGCACAATGTTATGGCCACCATTAGAGGAACCCTGACAAATGAGCACAACCAGAGGTGTGTTGGCTGGACTGTCCGTCTGCCATTTGTCACAACTGATAGACAGCCGGTCCGGCCCTGCTAGTGGGGCCCACACCGCTCATCCTGAACCCAATCACCGGAGTCATCTAACCCCTTGTGCCTGTGCGAGGAGGTGAGGGGCACACAGAGACTGCACACTGGGCCTGATTCAGACCTGTTAGCATGGCTGCAATTTTATCAGATGGACAAAACCATGCTGCGCTGCAGTTGGGGTAGATGAAACGCGTAGAGAGTTAGATTCGGGTGGGATGAGTTTAAACTGAAATGTACATTGCAGAGTAAAAATAAAGCGGACTGTATTTACCCTGCACAGAAACAAAATAACTCAGACAAATCTAGCTCTCTCTGCACTGGTTACATCTGCCCCACCTGCAGTGCAGCATGGATTTGCCCATCTGCAAAAAGGTATATGTTCACCACAGGAAGGTCGGCAGATATTAAGATGACACACTCAAAAGGTTGACGTGGCTTTAGGTCGACAAGGTCATTGGGTTGACACAAGCATTAGGTCGACATTGGGACGGTCGACAGTCAAAGGTCTTCATGGGTTTTTCTCTTTTTTCCAAATGTGCCGACAGGCGGTATCTGATGCCCACCATACACATATCTGATGCCCACCATACACATATCTGATGCCCACCATACACATATCTGATGCCCACCATACACATATCTGATGCCCACCATACACATATCTGATGCCCACCATACACATATCTGATGCCCACCATACACATATCTGATGCCCACCATACACATATCTGATGCCCACCATACACATATCTGATGCCCACCATACACATATCTGATGCCCACCATACACATATCTGATGCCCACCATACACACATCTGATGCCCACCATACACACATCTGATGCCCACCATACACATATCTGATGCCCACCATACACACATCTGATGCCCACCATACACACATCTGATGCCCACCATACACACATCTGATGCCCACCATACACACATCTGATGCCCACCATACACATATCTGATGCCCACCATACACATATCTGATGCCCTACCATACACATATCTGATGCCCACCATACACACATCTGATGCCCACCATACACACATCTGATGCCCACCATACACACATCTGATGCCCACCATACACATATCTGATGCCCACCATACACATATCTGATGCCCACCATACACATATCTGATGCCCACCATACACATATCTGATGCCCACCATACACATATCTGATGCCCACCATACACACATCTGATGCCCACCATACACACATCTGATGCCCACCATACACATATCTGATGCCCACCATACACATATCTGATGCCCACCATACACACATCTGATGCCCACCATACACATATCTGATGCCCACCATACACATATCTGATGCCCACCATACACACTAGGGCGAAAAACTCATGATGACGTTCTGCTGATCTTCCCATTGTCGACCTAATGCATGTGACAACCTTCCTACCCTGGAGACCTTTGCCATGTCGATTTATATCAGGTGTTGACCTTGAGTGGTCGACACAGAGCATGTCGACCTTAACAGGGTGGACGTAATGACCATGTCCCAGCTGAATACCACTGACGATGTGGCAGCCACAAGTGTACCAGCACAAGTAGATCTAATCCCGGCTGCCATGTCATTTGTTCTGTGTGCCCAGAATCCTTCATCTACAGACACCCCCCCCCCCCCATGTCCCCATCATTACTATAGTAATAATACCAGATCGTATCATATACATAATCCCCCCCCCCCCCATGTCCCCATCATTACTATAGTAATAATACCAGATCGTATCATATACATAATCCCCCCCCCCCCATGTCACCATCATTACTATAGTAATAATACCATATCGTATCATATATATAATTTGGCCCCCAAAAAAGTTATAAAAAAATTGCCATTTCTTGATTAAAACGTAGATCACGGATCCTAAAGCTGATTTACTAAGAAAGTGGCTCAGGAATCCTGCTGCAGTGTCTGACAGACTGAAGAACCAGATCACCCCCCTCGCCCCCTGGCGTTATTCCCTGCATCTTAATGTCTGTGCCCATCCCCTACGTCAGACCACTCATATCACATGCGTGCAGCAAAACAGAGGTTTGTGGATTCCTTCAAGCGACAAATTCAGGTCATTCAAGCACTAAAAATAGCCGTCATGGACATGCGTAAAGACAGGGGCTGATTACATAAAGCTGCTGCTGCGGGAGCCTCATACGGAGGAAGGCGGAGAGCGGGGACCAGGCAGATGTGAAAGATATGGAAATTGTCAGAGGATATTAACATTAGGGGGAGATGGTGAGAAGAATCAACCAATCAGCTCCTGTCATTTAAAAAAAATCCAGCCAGCAAAATGACAGGAGCTCATTGGTTGGTACTTTATCTCTCTGCACTTTGGGCCTGATTCACACCGGACCTCTGGGCTGTGAATCTTCGGAGCCCAGCAATCAGGTTAACGCAGCCCCGCACACGCTAATTCCTGCCACTGTGCATGGCTGCCGCTGAGCACACAGGGAGAAACCCATTTACCCCCGGACTTACGGTATAAGGTTGTTAGGTTGACTTGCATTGGGTCGACCAATGAAGGTTGAAATGCACCAAGGTCGACACTTAATAAGGTCGACATGGGGTTAGATCGATGGGGTCATTAGGTAGACCCAAGCCTTAGGTCAACATGGCCATGGTCAAGTCAAAAGGTTGACATGGGGTTTTTCACTTTTTTTGAGCCAACATGTGCCGACATGCGATATTTCATGCCCTACCATCCACTAGGACATGGGGATACTGTGCAATGTTACTGTGTCCATGTCAACTGTGTCGACATTTGGGACAAAAAAGTGAAAAAAAACAAAACAAAAAACATGTCGACCTTTTGACTGTCAACCTTGGTCATGTCGACATAAGGCGTGCGTCGACCTAATGACCGTGTCGACCTAACCCCATGTCGATCTTCTGATGTGTCGACCTTGGTGCATGTCAACGTTCCTCTTGTCAACCCTATGACCCATACCCGGACTTGCAGCACTCGGCACTGCGATGTCAGTGGTGAGAAGGAGGCCGCTGGTGATGTCAGAGGCCCTCCCACCCAACGGCCGGGGAATGTCTGCGCTTTCTGGGGCACACCCAGAAAACAATGGTGGCACGCCCCCAAACGGCCGCCCTCTGTCAATCACACAGCATGCAGCCAGCGGGCACAGGCGTTCGGAGCCTGTGATCACACAGAGGGCTCGTGCATGCGTGGTCCTCCGATAATCATTGCGATCAGGGCTGAATCTGCATTATATAACTTCCCCAAACTGAGATACGCCACCATTATATATTCAAGTTGAATTATCAATGTATAAATCACAATTATTTTGCTTTATAACTAACTAGTTACCAGCTCGTCAAAATAACAGAACATAACAGTGATGCCAGCGGCTGAGCACACCTGATCGGTGCAACACTTCAATTGCTATATTGGGTGCCATCTAGTGGCAACAAGTGAGCAAAACACTTGAATCCCCCCCATAGAGGTGAGGAGGAGCGTTAACCTTTTGTTATATAGGATATTTAGTGTAGTGCCTAACACTAGCTCTGTGTGTAGTGTGATATACTTGCAGGCTATACAGTAATACTATACTTATAACATGGACCTAAAGGTGCCCATACACTAGTGCAAATTTCCCTTGAAGCTTCCCTGCCGCCCTCCTGGAGGCTCACTTCCCATTTGGCACTTGTTCAATTTTCACAAGCGATTTGTATCAGATAAATTGCATGCAATTTATCTAGTGCACATCACAAGTACCATCAGATTTATCTCTGTGGGTGGGTGGGTGGTTGGATAAGTGGGAGGGTCCAGGAATATGTCAGTCAAGTGCATCAGATAAATTGCATGTCATTTATCCAATGTGCTTAAAAATAGGCCCAATTTGCACGTGACGCGTGCGATCCAGATACATTTTATGTGCAGCACGTTCAATCTGTTAGGTCCGATCGGATGTGCTGTCAAACACATGCGATTGGTTCAGATTTATCGGCCCAATACATAGGAATTGGCCAAATCGGACTAGTGTATGGGCACCTTAACATTGACCTCATAACACGGGCTATTAACTTGATATTTCGTCCCGTGGTAATTGTTGGTCTTTCCAATTAAAGCCCCTTTTTTTGGGCTGAAAATGATGATTTTCGGGCAAAAGCACATGGGATCGAAGATAAGTTCCCGAAACTAGTTTATTTTTGTAGTACCGGGGCTCTCGGGGTTGGTTATCGGGTGTTTTTGTTTTGTGTGTATGAGGTACAGGATATAATCCTCGATAACTGCCGGCACCGGGGCTAATTGGATAGTTCCAGGCGAGTCAATTAGCCGCGGAATATGACCATGGATAATTGGACGCCGTCTCCTTCCAGTGATCACATTTCTCTCACGCACGCGGCACAGACTATTTTCTAGCAAAAGTAAAGGGCAAAAAAGGTCAGAAGTGTTCTGATAATTATTTTAATCTGATAATATCCTGAATTTAATTGGAAAACAATAGCGACATGCAGTAATTTCCTCTTAGTAAAAGTAATTACAAGACATGTTCCTCTGAGTCAGGTAATACGATTTATTTCCATATAACGATGTACTACATAGCTCACAAACCAAGCAAACACTGTAACCACTTAGCAAGAAACACATACAGTAGTTACATACCGATATAGTTACCATTCAGTAGAGACTGACAGTTATATACCGATATAGTTCCCATTCAGTAGAGACTGACAGTTATATACCGATATAGTTCCCATTCAGTAGAGACTGACAGTTATATACCGATATAGTTACCATTCAGTAGAGACTGACAGTTATATACCGATATAGTTCCCATTCAGTAGAGACTGACAGTTATATACCGATATAGTTCCCATTCAGTAGAGACTGACAGTTATATACCGATATAGTTACCATTCAGTAGAGACTGACAGTTATATACCGATATAGTAACCATTCAGTAGAGACTGACAGTAATATACCAATATAGTTCCCATTCAGTAGAGACTGACAATTATATACCGATATGGTTCCCATTCAGTAGAGACTGACAATTATATACCGATATGGTTCCCATTCAGTAGAGACTGACAGTTATATACCGATATGGTTCCCATTCAGTAGAGACTGACAGTTATATACCGATATAGTTCCCATTCAGTAGAGACTGACAGTTATATACCAATATAGTTCCCATTCAGTAGAGACTGACAGTTATATACCGATATAGTTCCCATTCAGTAGAGACTGACAGTTATATACCGATATAGTTCCCATTCAGTAGAGATTGACAGTTATATACCGATATAGTTCCCATTCAGTAGAGACTGACAGTTATATACCGATATATTTACCATTCAGTAGAGACTGACAGTTATATACCGATATAGTTCCCATTCAGTAGAGACTGACAGTTATATACCGATATAGTTCCCATTCAGTAGAGACTGACAGTTATATACCGATATAGTTCCCATTCAGTAGAGACTGACAGTTATATACCGATATAGTTCCCATTCATTAGAGACTGACAGTTATATACCGATATAGTTCCCATTCAGTAGAGACTGACAGTTATATACCGATATAGTTCCCATTCAGTAGAGACTGACAGTTATATACCGATATAGTTCCCATTCAGTAGAGACACTGACAGTTATATACCGATATAGTTACCATTCAGTAGAGACTGACAGTTATATACCGATATAGTAACCATTCAGTAGAGACTGACAGTTATTACTGAAGGCAGGTGAGCGAACATAGTTTCGCCTGCACAGGTGCAGCCAAGTGTGCGGGCAGGGGGGGTGTGTGTGTAGGGGCGTGGTGCAGTGGGCCGGTCCATTTGCATATGGGAACACCCAGCATTTCATGGCCAATCACATGAGAACGGGATGTCAGCTACCCGCCTATTTCCTTCCCAGCGTCCATTGAATGATGTGGGTGGATCCCACTAGGCTGCGAGTAAATGTTACTGTGTACCATACATTCGCAGGCCCTGCGAGGGAATCGCCCTTGCGAATGGGTGGCGGCCAGCTCATCATTCGCAAGGAGGGGTTTGGTGGATTTGCGAGGCTGTGAATTTGCAGCCTTGCGATTCAACCAGAATAACCCCCTGAGTTTCCATGTCACTGAGTGTAATCCGCATAATGCATTCTGGTAAATGTCACCTTACAGGACAGTTCATTTGTGCCCAATCAGTTCGGGTACAGTCATCACGCCCATGCGTCAGGCAATTTGCCATTACACAAGTGGAATTTGTACAACAAATTCCACAAAGTGCCCACCCAAGAAACACTTAGCCCGGAAAGGTCAGCCCCAGGGAGACTAGCTCCCTCCATTGTGTGACTTCTGCCTTTATCTCCGTCTCACAAACAGAGCCGTTATTTATCAGGCGCAGGGGGCTGTGTGACGTCACGTCTGTTATCTGTCACTTGGGGAAAGTGGAAACTGGGATAAGCTCAGCGAGGACAGGAGGGTCCTTATCTGTCACCGGCAGTTATTTAAAGGAAAATCTACAGTTAATACACAAATTTAAAATCAAAATAAAATTTAAAAAAAAACAATAAGTTTGAATAATTTCCATGAGGTTATTACAGGAGGATAAATGAAATTACCATGTGTATTTAAGATGCAACTAAGGGCACAATTCAGGCCTGTTCGCTAGGCTGCATATATTCGAGCAGGTTAGCGCCACCCCGCCGATTGCACACCATCCCACCGCCCGAATACCCGCACTACGCTGTTTACATATCCGCTTGCATGCGGCCACAGAGGAGAAATCAATCGATGGTATCTCACCATCGAACAATGTTTTCCTCTGTTCGGTATGACACGTAAGCCTACACTTACATTTCACATGGCCGCCTTCCACCGAATTCGGCAGGGCCTTGTCTGCGTTTGCTGCGGTCCGTCCAGTGTTTCCATTGGAGCCCCCACTGCTTTTGTGACCCCAGCTCCCGCCCCAGCCTGTCACTCATTTTGTGAACGCCCCGGCGGGTGAAAAACTCGCCGAAGGTATTCGCTCCGGGTGTATGCACATGTGCATGAGTGACTATGCATATACGTACACCCACACCATCGGAGACGGGGCCCAATATTTCATTTTGGTTACTTTTTTTAAACAAAAATGTAACAAAACGTTTGTACAGATTGAGTATCCCTTATCCGAAATGCTCGGGACCAGGATAAGGGATTTTTCGGTTTTTTGGAATTTTTTTTTTTTTAACATACTTACCTGGTCCCCTGGTGGTGCCCCGATGGTCCTCCGGCATCCACGGTGTCCCAAGGCATCCACAGTGGCCTTCGGGATCCTCTTCAGTGGTCCCAGGGGTGCATTGCACGAGTTTGCAGCCACGATGGTGACATCGCCGGCGCGCCCACGCACTCATGGTAAGTACGAAAAAAGGGGCAGGGGGGAAAAACAACAAAAATTTGTAAAAAAAACCTAAATATTCTGAAAAACCACGGTTTTTGGAGGATTCAGTATGAAATCCCGGCGGTCGGGATCCCGGCGTTCAAAATCCCGACGCCGGAATCCCGACCGCCGAAATCCTGACAAGGGGGGACGTGGATCGCCCCCCCTTGCGGGCTCGCTGTGCTCGCCACGCAGCGGGCCCGGTGCCTCGCTACGCTCGGCACGCTAATTCATTCTCCCTTCGGGGGTGTCGTGGACACCCACGGAGGGAGAAAGTGTCGGGATTTCGGCGGTCGGGATTCCAGCGTCGGGATTCTGAACGCCGGGATCCTGACCGCCGGGATTTAAACTACATCCCTTTTTGGAATATTGTGGCTTTTGGATATAGGGATACGGGATACTCAACCTGTAAATCTTTTGAAATGAATAGGAACGGTAAAGTTCTACATTTGCGTAGCTTCAGTTGTTTTGCTTTCCAGCGATCATTTCCTTAGTGCTTGATTAGATTCATGTACTGTAACTTATTATCGATGTCTGGAAAATGTAGAAGCTGTAGGAAGTTAATGGATTACAGGGCATTCCATTCGCTCCACTGAAGTCATCATTCCTAAAGTAAAAAATAAACCTCTGCCATTATTGCGCTGGGGGAATTGTGGCTTTTTTTTTTAATACTTTAGTACCAAAGAAAAGCAAACACAACTAAATGTTCCAAACACTGAGTTCAAAATCGACAGCGGTGAAACAGTTGGACTACTGCGATGGGCCTACACACGGAGCAATTCAGGGCATTTTCTAAGCGATCTAACTAGGTAATAGAGCGCCTCTCAGTCAGCGCCGGACTCACCTGAATGTCCTCGCTGGTGAGCGCCGGTGGAGAGGTGCTCCATTTAACTGGGATGCACGAGCGTCTCTCACGCACGTGTGTCCCAGTTTCCGGGCAAACCCTGCACGTCTCCGCTGCTTCGAGGGTGTGGGGAGGACATGGCGATCGCCAGGGACTGGCAGGGATGCGGCGGGGAGCTCTGTCACAGGGGGTCGCGTGTGCGTCCCCTTTCGGCGGCTGGCAGTTGGCGATCCGACCGCCAGACCCCCGCTGAATGAGCCTAGGTACATCTGTACATTGCAATGTATGTAGGAGGCCATAGCAATGCACGGCCCCGTGCGGCCCCTTTGCCCAGCGATTAATATACAGCATGCTGTATATTAATTGGTCAGGGCCAGTGTCCTCACCGGGCCCTGACACATCGCTGTGTGCTGGGCGATCTTGCTGAGCAATCCCTATGAACGCTCAGCAAATCTCTGCATGTCTAGGCCCCTTAAGGCTGGCCACACAACACATCAATAAGTGAGAGGATAGGGCAGGGAGCCTGGGTGGAAAAGCACTTATTCAATTAAGTGCCATATTATTGGCTAGTCACTGACTCGCCCCCACAGTATTCAATTGCACGTTGTTTTTCCCATGCTTTTTCACTTTTTTTGGGGGGGGGGGGGGGGTGTAGGGGGGGTGGGCAATCAGCATGGTTGAAATGGATCCAAAATGGGGGGGGGGGAACGCCCACAAATTTGACCAAACAATGCTGAAAACACATGGATCGGTGCCGAATTTTTGCTGGATTTTTCGACCAGATGAAAACTCGTCACAGGAATTGATACGGACGAATACAATTAGTCCTAAAAATGACCAAAAATTGCTGATTTTTTGCAGTGTAAGTTTCGGCAATAAATGAATAAGTATCTACCCCTGGTCCCATCAATCACCATTTAAATGCCAAATGCATCAGTGGCATGGAGACATGACAATCAGGACTTCAAGGCAGAGCCGTGAAACCAGTACACTCCTCGTGATCTCAAGACGTGTGAGAGGTATGTGTGCTGATCATTTTGAATTGGCCAAATATCAATGCAAGTTCCCCAAAATGATTTGCATGTCCAAGAATGAACTAAGAAAACAATAACATGTAAAGCATTGTAGCAAATGGGCAAAGCAATGCGCTGAGGCCCCTACTCACCCAGTCATGGGAAGAAGTAAACAAAAAATCATTACTTACCCTCCTGCAGTCTCAGGCCTTATCTCCACATGCTTCCATACAGTGAATGGCTGACAGCACTCTAATTGGTGGATAGCTCCAGCCATCCAGCAGGCTGACAGCCATTCACTGTCTGGCTGAAGACTGTGAGGCATGTAGAGAATGTTGCACTGTGAGTGGTCGGTAGCTCCAGCCAATCAGCAGACAGACAGCCATTCACTGTCTGACTGAATACTGTGAGGCATGTAGAGAATGTTGTACTGTGAGTGGTCGGTAGCTCCAGCCAATTAGCAGGCTGACAGCCATCCACTGTCTGGCTGAAGACTGTGAGGCATGTAGAGAATGTTGCACTGTGAGTGGTCGGTAGCTCCAGCCAATCAGCAGGCTGACAGCCATTCACTGTCTGGCTGAAGACTGCGAGGCATGTACAGAATGTTGCACTGTGAGTGGTCGGTAGCTCCAGCCAATTAGCAGGCTGACAGCCATCCACTGTCTGGCTGAAGACTGTGAGGCATGTACAGAATGTTGCACTGTGAGTGGTCGGTAGCTCCAGCCAATCAGCAGACAGACAGCCATTCACTGTCTGACTGAATACTGTGAGGCATGTAGAGAATGTTGTACTGTGAGTGGTCGGTAGCTCCAGCCAATTAGCAGGCTGACAGCCATCCACTGTCTGGCTGAAGACTGTGAGGCATGTAGAGAATGTTGCACTGTGAGTGGTCGGTAGCTCCAGCCAATCAGCAGGCTGACAGCCATTCACTGTCTGGCTGAAGACTGCGAGGCATGTACAGAATGTTGCACTGTGAGTGGTCGGTAGCTCCAGCCAATTAGCAGGCTGACAGCCATCCACTGTCTGGCTGAAGACTGTGAGGCATGTACAGAATGTTGCACTGTGAGTGGTCGGTAGCTCCAGCCAATCAGCAGGCTGACAGCCATTCACTGTCTGGCTGAAGACTGTGAGGCATGTAGAGAATGTTGCACTGTGAGTGGTCGGTAGCTCCAGCCAATTAGCAGGCTGACAGCCATCCACTGTCTGGCTGAAGACTGTGAGGCATGTAGAGAATGTTGCACTGTGAGTGGTCGGTAGCTCCAGCCAATCAGCAGGCTGACAGCCATTCACTGTCTGGCTGAAGACTGCGAGGCATGTACAGAATGTTGCACTGTGAGTGGTCAGTAGCTCCAGCCAATCAGCAGGCTGACAGCCATCCACTGTCTGGCTGAAAGCTGTGAAGCAAGTAGAGAATGTTGCACTGTGATGTCATCAGCGGCCTCCTCCCCACGGCCTTTGCAGCTCTGGGTTAGTCTTGACACATTCGAATGGCGAGTGATTCCAAATGGCTTCCCCCCATATAAATGGCTGTGAACGCATTGGCAGCCGTGCACATGGGCAGGATTACACTCTGGCGGGGTGGCGTTGGGCACCGTTTACCTACTTGTCGGGCTCTAAAAACTTTCAGCCCCATGAGCAGGCCTGAATCGGGCTCAGAATGTAGTTCCATAGTGTCTGCTGTAATGGCCGAGTTAGCGCATTGCAGCCTGACAAGCATTTTGTGTGCACAATGACCAACAAGAACACGTTCCCCGGTCACATCTGAACAAGCACATGCTGTGTCTGCACTAGATATCTGTGCGATAGATCAGACAGAGGCCAAGTCTTACCATGAGCAGCTGGGGAAGTTGTTAGAACTGATACTGCCAGGCGCCATGTCCAACCCCAATCTCTCTTCATCCCTAATTCCCACAGCTGCCTTCTATTGCTTTATGTGACCTCTATGTCTACGGTTCTCACCCGCAGGGCATACAATAAGATTCACACCCACTACTTTGGTGACAGCAGGATTTGTTCCTACAAGTGGCAAGATTAACAAAATAAACGATCATGCATTGTGGATACTGATCTATATCCGACTTTTGCCTACTTTTAAAGCCTCAACTCCAGAAGCCCGGAGAGTAGACTATCAGCAGCACTGATAGGGGGGGGGGCTGATGTAGATGTCATCAAGCGGTACTGGAGGGTTGTCCATTTTGTGATCATTTTTATTATGGAAAATCAATCAGTATATTTGCAGCCAAGTGAATATGTCCAAAACCGTTTGTAAAACACGCGAGCTCGGTGTAGCCGGCAATCACCGGCGGTTTTTCAAAGCAGAGCAGCAGAGATCACAGCCTCTCCCAACCTGTCCCCCCCCCCCCCCCCTGTTCTACAGATTTGTCATCCAAGTTCCACCACCCAAAAGAGATGGTAAGAGATCCAAGTCTTCTGCATCTTAATAACCATTGAATCCAGTAACTAGATACCCTAAAGGGTTAAGGGCCAGATGTATCAAGTTTCAAAACATGATAAAGTGGACAGTGATAAACAACTAGCAAATCAGCTCCTAACTGCCATGTTACAGGCTGGGTTTGAAAAATGACAGGTAGGCGCTGGTTGTTTATCACTCTCCACTTTATCACGTTTTAAAGCTTGATACCTCTGGCCCTTAGAGGGACTGCTGGATTGCATTTTCACCATAAAGCCATACGCTAAGCTGACTTGTCCTAAGGACGGGAAAGTTGAGCGATCAAATGAAACCGCTGGCGCACACCTACGGACCTAATCGGTGCTAAAAAGCACCCGCGATGTACCGCTGATGGGTCAGATTCCAACTCATCTTATGTTCTGCAGATCCGACCCCCGACTCCATCGGAATTGGATGAAAAGAGGCCAGATTGCACCAGTGTATGGGGTACGTTACATTGTTATCCAGACTTGTGTAGCAGAGCCATTGTCATGTACCTACTTATGTACTGCAGGCAGTAACGTTACCAGCGTGTGATCCTGTGATTACATTTTATCTTATTGTGGCATTTCCATAGACTTGTATAATTGTTTCCATGGCGATGTGTCCACTTCGGTTTTGACATAATGTGTTCCACTTCCAAGACAGCATGGCGACCACTGCGTGATGCTACTTAGGGAAAGAGCCCCACTTCCTTTACTGACCCTGACAAAAGAAGAACACTTAAGATCTGAAACATTGGAACAATTACCTTGGTATCGTTTCTTATATATCTCTCTATAATGAAGTTGATACTATCAATAAATCTATCTATCTATCTATCTATCTATCTATCTCATATCTATCTATCTATCTCATATCTATCTATCTATCTATCTCATATCTATCTTTCTGTCCCCACACAGCCCGCAAATATAAGTCTCCAGTGACTTATATTTGCGAACCCAGGAGAAATCATCCTGCTGCGGGCACATGCGAGAGGATGTTTTTTCATAACACATGGGGGTGGGGGGATATTTGCCGGGGTGGCGCCACAACCACTTGGTAAGCTGCGAGCTTCGTGGCTCACCGAGCAGATCAGAATCACGGCCTCAGACCCTTCATATGATTCTCTTTGTACATTTTTTCTGTGAATTCTTCTAAACAAACACTAATCTTCCCACATACTATTGTTATGATATTTACTCTTTTATTTGACAAAAACTTGTTACATGGAATATTTATCGAAATATGTGCACAATGTGTCTCTATTGTTTTCACTTATGATGCGTCAATAAAAGAGATTTCTGAAATAATGAAAGAATGACAATGACCTCTGCGTGAATGAAGCGTATTGATGTGTTGGCGTACATGGTACCGAGGGGATTCGGGACGGGTGGTGTTTATGGGCTGTATGCTACCTAGCGAGCCAAACTGAATCAGGCCCTATGTACAGTAGCTGCACTATTATCGATAATGCGCAATTGTTATGCTTGACGCTAGACTCTGGGGAACAGTAGCGGAAAATGGGGAGTGGGAGGTCAGGCGTGAGCCCGTAGCCGGGACCGCCGGTTAGGACGGCCACAGCGAATCCTACGCTGACTCTGTTGAGTACCCCGGGCAGATGACAAACCCCTGCAGGTACTAGGCTTCACCTGTGGCCGCCGCGTTCGAAGGAGCGAGTTAGGCCCGCTCCAACCCCGATGCAGCTAGGTCTATGAGGGGACAAGGGGTAAGCAATCGTCAGGGGTAATCTCAAAAGGATGATCTTACTACGGGGCCTAACTGAAACAAAACCCCTGTCTGCCGGCACCGGGCCAAATCCGGGAATGTGACCCAGTCACAGGCACAAGCGACAAGAGACGGGGAATCTCCACATAGGACACTGATGACAAAATAATAGGTAGCGAATCCCCAAAACAAGGACCGAGACAAGAGGTGGGAAGGCCCTGCCTATCCGAGGAGAACTACAGGCAAGCAAGGGAAAAAGGGGTACCTGAAGAGGAATGGATATAAACGTGTGAGCCAAGCCCACAGAGGGGCAAGGTCAAAACACCCCTACAGATATAGCCAAACAAGCGACTGGTTAGCCTACAGGAAACAGAGCTAGGCAGCTCCAAAAGAAAGGACCCAGGCTCCACAGGAGCACTTACGTTACCAAAATGAAAGATCACCAAGGTGGCTGGGCTGGGAGACAGGAGCAGGATGGTGGAAACTCCTATTCCCACCAGCAGACACAGACAGGAGCTCGCCTGGCGGGACCAGCATCGCGTCCGGAGGACAGGAGGCAGATACTGCGCCAGGGACCGGGGAACAGCTACAGAAAGCTATAACCGGCGTCTGTTCCCAGCAGACGCCGGCTCTTTATTTGAAAACTCGCGCCGCCTAGCTGACGTCAGCTGGCAACGCGGGGAGCCGCCGGGCGGAAGTTCGGGGTCGTTGCCTAGCAACGCCCCGACGCCTGACACCACAATGAGGCGTGAGACGCTGCCGGGGACCGCCCCCAGCGCTCACGTGCCCCGAAACATCCGCCGGCTGTCCGGGTGCAGGAGATCCCGGACAGCGGCGTTTAACAGTTACCCCCCCTTGAGGAAGGGTCGACAACCCCTTTCCCCCGGGCTTATCCGGGAACTCTCGGAAGAAAATCCTTTTAAGATTGGGCGCATGAAGGTCTTTGTCAGGAACCCATGACCTCTCCTCCGGACCAAAGCCTCTCCAATGCACAAGAAATTGCAACGAACCTCTTGTCAATTTGGAGTCCAGAATTTTTTCTACGCGAAACTCCTGTTGTCCCCGTACCATCACTGGGGAAGACCCAGCGTTACTCCTGCGATGAAACTTCAGAGAAAAGAACACAGGCTTGAGAAGAGAGGCGTGAAAAGTATTGGCGATCCTGAGGGACTTGGGTAGAGACAGGCGAAATGCTACCGGATTCACCCTCTTGATGATCTGAAAAGGACCAATAAATCGAGGTCCCAACCTGGCTGAAGGTTGGTGAAGTTTGATGTTACGGGTCGAGAGCCAGACATAGTCACCGACCTTAAAGTGACAAGGACGTCTAGACCTGTCTACCGACACCTTCTCTCTTAATGCAGCCTTCTTCAGAGCAATGTGAACACTCCTCCAGATGACTCTGAGTCGAGAGGCCGAGGAGGACGAAGCTGACCCAGAAGCTTCAGGTCCCAAGGAGTTGGCTCGCGGATGGAACCCATATAGAGCAAAGAACGGAGAGGTCCTGGAGGCTGAATGGTGTGCGTTGTTATACGCAAATTCAGCAAGTGGTAAAAAGCCTGCCCAATCATTCTGCAATTTGGACACAAAACATCTCAAGTATTGTTTAAGGGATTGGTTCAACCGCTCTGTTTGTCCATTGGACTGTGGGTGAAAGGCCGACGTCAAACTGGTTTTGATCTTTAATGCAGAACAGAACAGTCTCCAAAACTGAGCTACAAATTGCGGACCGCGATCAGACACTATATCAGTGGGTAAACCGTGCAATCTAAAGATGTGTTGTAGAAACAGAGCTACCAGCTCCTTGGCCGATGGTAATTGTCTCAAGGCCACAAAGTGTGCCATTTTCGAAAACCTGTCGATCACGACCCAAACCACTTGACAGTGAGCGGAAACAGGTAATCCTACAATAAAATCCATCGCCAAATGTGACCAGGGTCTGACAGGAATAGACAGAGGAATCAATTCCCCCAAGGGCCGAGACCTCGGAACCTTATGCCGCGCACAACCATGACAGGATAATACAAACTCCCTGGTATCACGTGACATGCCAGGCCACCAAACAACACGAGAAAGCAGTTTCCAAGTCTTGAAGACCCCTGGGTGACCCGCCAGTTTGGAATCATGAGATTCTGACAGGACCCTGCGTCTAAGAGACGGAGGAACATACAACTTGTTGGTGGGGGTTTGGGCCGGAGCCTGACTCTGAGCTTGGCGGATGAGAGCTTCCAGAGTCTGCTGGGCTCCTGCATGAATGCAAGATGTGGGCAAAATGGGACTCTTGCTGACTTTGTCTTCATGTCGGGGAAGAAAACACCGAGACAGCGCATCAGCTCTGATGTTTTTCGAACCCAGTCTATAAGAGATAACAAAATTAAAGCGCATAAAAAACAATGCCCACCGAGCCTGCCGGGCGTTGAGCCTTTTCGCCGTTTCGATGTATTGCAGATTCTTGTGGTCCGTGAGGACAAGAATCTGATGAACAGCTCCCTCTAACCAATGACGCCACTGATCAAAGGTCCACTTGATGGCGAGCAACTCTCTATTTCCAACATCATAGTTGGCCTCTGCCGGGGAAAACTTCCGAGACATATATGCACAGGGATGCAAATCCAATGACTCTGGATCCCTTTGAGACAATGCTGCTCCTGCCCCTACTTTGGAAGCATCCACCTCCACAATAAAGGGAAGATCAGGATTAGGATGTTTAAGAACAGGAGCTGAGACAAAGGCTTGTTTCAATGATTCGAAGGCCTGTTCTACCTGAGGGGACCACTGTGACGGGTCGGCCCCTTTCTTGGTTAATGTCACCAACGGAGCAACAATCGAAGAAAAAGAGTGAATAAACCGCCTATAATAGTTTGCAAATCCCAGTGTCAGGTCTGGGGTCTGTTGTGTTCCCGACTCTGACCGTGGTGGACCAGTGGAGGGCGCTGAGTATCGGAAGGCTGGAGGCCTGATGTATGACATGCACAGAGGCAAGGCCTTGCATACCAGAGTGTTGGCGGAGACCACAAACAGAGGCGCGGAGTCTAACCTGCCAGCGGTATTCACCAGAGACCCCCGCAAGGGGATATGGACTTAGCTGCGTCTGACAGGCAGGTCGCGGCCCTCTGCCCTGGCCCTCTGGACGTAGGCTGGGACTGAGGCTGTGAGCACAGGAGATGGTAGTAATAATGACACTGGAGACACTGGCAGGTGGAACAGTCTCTAGAAGGCACAGTGTGAAAGTGTCAACACCGATGTCGACAGCGGGGTCGATGGGATCACTCAACTGCACGATGGTAACTGCAGGAGGCTTCTGGAGATGGTATGCCAGGTGAGGATGGTAGCAGGAATAGTTACTCAACTGCAGAGTGGAAATAGCAGGAGTCTTCTGGGGATGACAAACCAGGTAGTAGCTGCAGGAACTGCGAGAGGTACACGGGGAGACCGGATAACCAGGAGCCTTGGAAACAGCTGAACACAGGAGGTACTGGGATCAGATGAACACAAGTACAAGGCAATGACTGAGGATTAGAGACCGGAATATATCCCCCTTGCTGAGTGCTGATTGGGTAGCTGCAGCAGCACCAATCAGTACAGGGAAAGAGTGAGCATACCTGAGAGGTATGCAGGTGTGTGGGTCAGAGGTTACCCTGGCTGAACAGCGGGATTGGACCTTCTGGTCAGCTGAGCGCATGTGTCATGGCGGCGCCCATGACGCGCGGAGTCCAGCGTGCCGGCATGTCGATGACACGGGTCAGCACCCGCCAAACATGGGACATCTCGCCAGATACTAACAGCGACCAGAGGCCTTACTCTCAACGCTGACCACCGGGAAGGTAATGGACGTGGTCTCAGACGGGGCTGAGACCCACGGTTTGTGACACCCAGAAAGCGTTGGATTGCCTTCAAACTGGTAGGACGGGCCCAGTCTACCACAGCTTGAAGCTTTTTTGGGTCCATTTGGAAACCCTGAGAAGAAATAATGTAGCCCAAAAAAGAAACCTCAGTAACTTCGAACTCACATTTTTCCAGTTTGGCAAATAATTGGTTTTCTCTCAACCTTTGCAGGACTTGCCTTACCTGAATTCTGTGTGAATGTAAATTCTGTGAAAAAATCAAGATGTCATCTAAGTAGACGACTACGAATTGACCTAAAAAATCACGAAGGACATCGTTAATGAAGTCCTGAAACACCGCGGGGGCATTAGAGAGGCCAAAGGGCATCACCAGGTACTCATAATGCCCCGTCTGAGTGCTGAAAGCCGTCTTCCATTCATCGCCTTCCTTGAATCTAATGAGGTTATAGGCACCTCTGAGGTCGATCTTGGAAAATATATTTGCGGACTGCAATTGGTCAAAAAGTACCGCAATTAATGGAAGAGGATAGGTGTTTTTCACCGTGATTTTATTTAGGGCACGGAAATCAATACAAGGCCTTAAGGAACCGTCCTTCTTGGCCACAAAAAAAAACCCTGCACTGAGGGGGGACTTAGACGGGCGGATGAACCCTTTTTTGAGACTCTCCTGTACATAATCATCCATCGCTTTAGTCTCCGGAATGGATAAGGCATATAATCTACCCTTGGGCAAGGGAGCGTTGGGGACCAATTTGATGGCGCAATCATAGGGGCGATGGGGTGGGAGCCTGTCTGCCTTCCCCTTGGAAAACACATCTGCAAAGTCTTAGTATGGGGAAGGTATCCCGGATAGGGAGACAGACGCCACCAAGACTGAAGTTTTAAAACAATGCTGAGTACAGTAGGGACTCCAGCGGGCAATCTGCGCCGAACTCCAGTCAATCATGGGGTTATGTTTGACTAACCAAGGATATCCCCAAACTATGGGAACGAGAGGACAAGAAGTTAACAAAAAGGAAATCTCCTCCGTATGAAATAAACCGATAGTCATCACGACAGGGGGAGACTGAAAAGAAATTGCCCCATTGGATAAGATATTCCCATCTAAACCCTGAAGAGTAACAAGCCCCTGGAGTTTCAGATGAGGAATACCCAATTTCTGGGCTAACCTGATATCCAGGAAATTTCCGGCCGCACCACTGTCTATGAATGCTGTACCGGAAAATAGGATTTTGGGTACCTACCGGTAAATCCTTTTCTCGTAGTCCATATGGGATACTGGGCTTCACTACTATGGGGATTGAGACCTCCGCAGGAGAGACAGGCACATAAAAGAACTTTCAGTGTGGGTGCACTGGCTCCTCCCCTCAATCTCCCTCCACTAGTCAGTTAATGCAAAAACTGTGCCGAAGGAGAGCATGTGAGGAGTATGTGATAATGTATTGTGGTGAGATTCATCCAGCACACCCAACCGAACAACAACATATAAAAGAGGTGAATCCTAACAACTTAAGAGGACACCTGTAACTAGAAAACAAATCTATAGACATATCTATCCTATAGAAAACCAAGGCAATAAGCCTAACAATGAAATAGTATCTGACAGCAGAAAAAGCCGCACCGAGGTGGGCTCCCAGTATCCCATATGGACTACGAGAAAAGGATTTACCGGTAGGTACCCAAAATCCTATTTTCTCTACCGTCCAATGGGATACTGGGCTTCACTACTATGGGGAGGTCCCAAAGCTACCAGAACGGGCGGGAACGTGCGGATTCTGCTGTAGAACCGCATTCCCGAACTGGGAATCCTCCCTGGCCAGGGTGTCAAACTTGTAGAACTTCACAAATGTGTGTTGCCCTGACCAAGTTGCGGCCCTGCAGAGCTGCATTGCCGACACCCCTCGAGCAGCCGCCCAAGAGGTACCTACAGACCTGGTTGAATGAGCCTTTACTGAGAAAGGAAGCGATAAACCAGCTGATGCATAAGCCTGTTGGATAGTACATCTTATCCATCTGGCAATGGTACGCGTTGAAGCAGGTAAACCCTTCTTCTGCGCATCATAAAGCACAAACAGGCTGTCCGTCTTACGGATCCTAGCTGTGCGCTTGACATATCCCTTAAGGGTGAGGACCACATCCAAGGTATCTGGTATATCAGGGTGTGTCGCGCTAGAAGGAACCACAATAGGTTGGTTTAGGTGGAAACCTGACACCACCTTTGGAAGGAATTGTGGTCTAGTCCTGAGTTCCGCCCTATCGTTGTGGAACACAAGGTAAGGGCTCCTACAAGGTAAGGCCCCTAGCTCGGACACCCTCCTGGCCGAAGCTAGAGCCAGCAGAACAACTGTCTTCCACGTGAGGTGTCGCAGCTCAGACTCCTCCAGTGGAACAAACCGGGCTGATTTCAAGAAAGTAAGAACCACTTCCAAATCCCATGGTGCAGTGGGAGGCACAAAGGGGGGCTGAATCCTGAGAACCCCCTGCAAGAAGGTCTGCACTTCCGGCAAGGCCGCAATCTTTTTCTGGAAAAACACAGACAGTGCGGAGATTTGGACCTTTAAGGAACCCAATCTGAGTCCCTTATCCAAACCAGCCTGAAGGAAACGTAGCAGGCTGTTTAATCGAAAACTGGCCGGAGGCAAGCCATTCTTCTCGCACCAGGCAATATATCTTCGCCATATTACATGATAATGAGAAGCCGTCACCGGCTTCCTGGCTTTGATCATTGTAGTGACGACCGAGGGATGGAGACCCTTTTGGACTAAGATCTGCCGCTCAACCTCCAGGCCGTTAAACGTAGCCGCTGTAAGTCCTGGAAGACGAACGGGCCCTGGAGGAGCAGGTCTTTTCTTAGGGGCAGACGCCACGGGTCTTCCACTAGCATGGCCTGAATGTCCCCGTACCAGGCCCTTCTTGGCCAATCTGGTGCCACCAGTATTGCCTCCGTCCCCTGATGCCGGAGCCGCTTTAGCACCCGAGCCAACAATGGGAGAGGTGGGAACAAGTACACCAATTGGAAATCCCAAGTCCAGGTGAGAGCGTCCACCGCTATGGCCCCTGGGTCTCTGGTCCGTGCACAGTACTTTGCTACCTTGTGGTTCAAACGTGAAGCCATCAGGTCGATCTGAGGGAGCCCCCACAGATCCACTATGGCATTGAACACTTGCGTGTGAAGGCCCCACTCTCCCGGGTGAAGATCGTGGCGACTCAGGAAGTCTGCCTCCCAATTGTCGACCCCCGGGATAAAAATGGCAGACAGGGCCAGGACATTCTGTTCCGCCCAAGACAGAATCTTTGACGCTTCTCTCATGCAAGGCATGCTCTTGGTACCACCCTGCCGATTTATGTAGGCCACAGTGGTGGCATTGTCCGACTGGACCTGGATCGCCTTGCCC
Source organism: Crinia signifera (assembly GCF_055691185.1). Classification (NCBI taxonomy): domain Eukaryota; kingdom Metazoa; phylum Chordata; class Amphibia; order Anura; family Myobatrachidae; genus Crinia; species Crinia signifera. Next base: position 83,616,059 of record NC_139228.1, on the reverse strand, counting down.
TGTAACAATGGAGCTGCCTGTAACAGGGCATAGTAAACCGCCCTCAACTCCAGCTTGTTGATATGAAGGCCCGACTCCAGTGGGGACCATCGACCCTGTAGGCGGACTCCCTGTGTCACAGCTCCCCAGCCCCTCAGGCTGGCATCCGTGGTTACCAGAATCCAGTCCTGGATTTGGAACCGTCTGCCTGCCAACAGATTGGATGAATCTAGCCACCACTGTAGCGAGATCCTGGTTCTTGTTGCAAGGCCAATCCTTCTGCGCATCTGCAGGGGGGAGCCGGACCATTTTGTCAGAATGTCCAATTGAAAAGTCCTGGAATGGAAGCGGTCAAATTGTATTGCTTCGAATGAAGCCACCATCTTGCCTAGAAGCCGGAGGCAAAGATGGATCTGTACCAGAGGTGACTGTAAGACCTCCCTGACCAGCTGTTGTATTGCAGTGACCTTTTCCATCGGCAGAAAGACCTTTTGTTCCGATGTATCCAGGATCATGCCCAAGAAAACCATCCTCTGGGCCGGAACCAGCGATGATTTGGGCATGTTCAGGATCCACCCGTGGTCTCTTAGAACCTGTATGGACAGATTTAGAGCACTGCTTAAAGCCTCCGCCGACCCTGCCTTTATTAGCAGGTCGTCCAGGTATGGCACTACATTGACCCTTCGGATCCTGAGTAGTGACATCATTTCCGCCATTACCTTTGTGAAAACCCGCGGGGCTGTCGACAGGCCGAAGGGCAACGCCCGGAATTGGTAATGGTCGTTCCCCAAGGCAAACCTGAGATAGATTTGGTGTGGGGGCCAAATAGGAATGTGTAGATAGGCGTCTTTGACGTCTATAGAGGCCAAGAACTCCCCTTTCTCCAGACTGGCGATCACAGAGCGCAAGGACTCCATCCTGAACTTGAACACACGCAGGAAGGGGTTCAGTGACTTTAGATTCAGGATGGGCCTTACTGAGCCGTCTGGCTTCGGGACCAGGAATAAGTTGGAATAATATCCCTGGCCCTGCTCCGTGTCTGGCACCGGTACAATTACCTGAGACTGAAGCAGCCTGGTAATGGCCCCCTGAAGGAGCACCTGATCTTCCTGGGATGCTGGGAGTGCCGACCTGAAGTATCGTCTGGGAGGAGGTTTGTCGAATTCCAGCCTGTAACCTAGAGAAATGAGACCTCTGGCCCAGGAATCCAGACCCGATGCGTCCCACACCTGGCTGAAATGCAACAATCGCGCTCCCACCGCGAGAGAGTCTCGTGGCGGGAAAACCCCGTCATGCTGCAGGCTTAGAGGAAGCCGCGGCATTTGGACGGTCCTGGGTGTTGGAGGAGCTAGGCTTCCTAAACTTGCCTCTCGTGCCCCTGCTGGCATTGGAGGCGCCCCTGGCCTTGGGGCGAAACCTGTTCCCACGAAAGGACTGCTGGGAAGCACCTGTGAAGGTACGCTTTGCAGCCGTGGGAGCTGATGGAAGGAAGGTAGATTTTCCTGCCGTGGCTTTGGAAATCCAACCGTCTAATTCACTCCCAAACAGCCATTCTCCTGTAAAGGGAATACCCTCCACACTTTTCTTTGAGTCTACGTCTGCAGACCACTGACGTAGCCACAAGGCCCGTCTGGCTGAAACTGCCATGGCTGAATTGCGCGCGTTTATTGCGCCCAATTCCTTTTGCGCCTCGCACAGGATCTTAGCGGTATCCTGAATGTGACGCAGACTGTCACCTATCTGGGCCACAGTCATGTCACCCAACAACCCTTCCTGAATCTGGGTTGACCATGTATGAATTGCCTTAGCCATCCAGCAGCTGGCTAAAACTGGGCGCTGAGATGCCCCACTAGCCGTATATATGGACTTGAGGGTAGCTTCCAGCCTCCTATCCGCCCCATCCTTAAGGGTGGATACCCCTGGGACTGGTAGCAACACCTTTTTAGAAAGGCGGGAAACAGAGGAGTCCACTACCGGTGGCTCCTCCCATTTCTTTCTGCCCAAAGGTTCAAAAGGATATGCATTTGTGAACCGTTTTGAAAGAGTAAACCTCTTATCAGGGTTTTGCCATGCAGCCACAAGTAACCTGGGACTGTGACTTTGGCACAAACTTGGTGCTACACACCATACAAGTGAACTTTTTCACCATGATGAGATAGTACTACAATGTCTGCAGTACAACACAACCCCCACGCAGTCACACACGTGCACACACCACACTGCTGGATGTGAAAAAACAGACTATGTGTTTGTTTTATGCTGTGCTGTAACTAATCAGTGGGGAATAAACAGAGCAATTGGGGAGCCAAGTGCACCCTTAACCTGAACTCACAGATCTGGGTGAGCTGGTAACGCTAAACACAGTGATATGAACAACACAGTGTCTGAATCAGCCAGATAGCGCAGCAGCGCTAAAAAGCTATAAAAAAAAACCTGGGGCGAAATGTAATAGAGTGCGATTTTTTAGACATGTGCGATTTTTGGTCAAAAACGGACGAAATCGCACATTTTCCGAAAATCGCACATTTAATAGGTTGAAAATCGCGGTAAAAAATCGCACTTTTTACCGCGAAATCGCACTTTTAGAAGTGCGATTTTTAGTCACATTTCAATTCGCATCCAGATGTTTTCCCATTATAAAGTATACAACTCGCAAATGTAATAGGGTGCGATTTTTGGTCAATGTTACCAAAAATCGCAAAAAAAATAGACCAGGTTCTGACAGGCGAATTTGACAGAACCATGCACAGATCATTGAGATCTGTGCATGGTTCTGTTAATAAAAATGTGTAAAAGTGTTTTTATAAAAAAAAAAACGGCGTGGGGTCCCCCCTCCTAAGCATAACCAGCCCCGGGCTCATTGAGCCGGACCTGGTTCCAAAAATACGGGGGAACAAAAAGCATAGGGGTCCCCCGTATTTCTGAAACCAGCCCCGGACTCTTGGACCGGTCCTGGTTCCAAAAATACGGGGGACAAAAAATCTGGGGGTCCCCCGTATTTTGAAACCAGCACCGGGCTCCAACAGCCCGCGGTGTCATGCCACAGCCGGGGGACACTTTTTATACAAGGTCCCCCGGCCAAAACATGAGCACCGTGGCTGGTCAGCCTTGGACGGGGTACCTGGAGGAGTGGGGACCCCCCCAATAAAGGGGTCCCCCCCCCCCAGGCTTCACCCGTCCAGGGCTGAAGCCCGGGGCTGTCACCGGCGTCCGTGGCCAGTGGACGCCGGCCTGATAGGGTTAAATCCATCATACATATCATTACATTGCTTTTTACCGGCGAACTACAAGTGCCAGCAGACCTCCCCCGCATGCTGGGACTTGGAGAACCACAAGTCCCAGCATGCAGGGCATTAATGGGCCCGCTGGGACTTGTAGTCCACCTGTAAAAAGAATGTTTATAAAAAACACACACACAGAGAAGTACAAGTTTATTACACACACACACCTCAATTTTACACCAGCATACTTACCATTCCTGGATCCAGCGCTGGTCTGGCTGCTTTACAGCCGGCTCCCCCCGCACTGACAGGCAGCGGGGAGAACCGCTTTCTCCGTTGCCTGTCACCGGCTTTCTCCGTAGCTTCTGTAGCTCTGTCCCAGTGCTACAGAGGCTGAGAGCGTGATTGGCTGAGCTACAGTATGCGTCTCCATGGAGACGCATAGCTCAGCCAATCAGGACTGAGCTATGCGTCTCCATGGAGACGCATACTGTAGCTCAGCCAATCACGCTCTCAGCCTCTGTAGCACTGGGACAGAGCTACAGAAGCTACGGAGAAAGCCGGTGACAGGCAACGGAGAAAGCGGTTCTCCCCGCTGCCTGTCAGTGCGGGGGGAGCCGGCTGTAAAGCAGCCAGACCAGCGCTGGATCCAGGAATGGTAAGTATGCTGGTGTAAAATTGAGGTGTGTGTGTGTAATAAACTTGTACTTCTCTGTGTGTGTGTTTTTTATAAACATTCTTTTTACAGGTGGACTACAAGTCCCAGCGGGCCCATTAATGCCCTGCATGCTGGGACTTGTGGTTCTCCAAGTCCCAGCATGCGGGGGAGGTCTGCTGGCACTTGTAGTTCGCCGGTAAAAAGCAATGTAATGATATGTATGATGGATTTAACCCTATCAGGCCGGCGTCCACTGGCCACGGACGCCGGTGACAGCCCCGGGCTTCAGCCCTGGACGGGTGAAGCCTGGGGGGGGGACCCCTTTATTGGGGGGGTCCCCACTCCTCCAGGTACCCCGTCCAAGGCTGACCAGCCACGGTGCTCATGTTTTGGCCGGGGGACCTTGTATAAAAAGTGTCCCCCGGCTGTGGCATGACACCGCGGGCTGTTGGAGCCCGGTGCTGGTTTCAAAATACGGGGGACCCCCAGATTTTTTGTCCCCCGTATTTTTGGAACCAGGTCCGGCTCAATGAGCCCGGGGCTGGTTATGCTTAGGAGGGGGGACCCCACGCCGTTTTTTTTTTAACTTTTTTTTTTTGCACAAAAGCGCATTTATAAAAATGCGCACATTTTCATGACTGAAAATGCGCACATTTTCATGACTAAAAATCGCGGCAAATCGCATTTTTTTGCCGCTAATTCGCATCTCATTACATATGCGAATTCGCGGCAAAAAATGCGATTTTTAAAGGTGCGATTTGGTGCGATTTTTTTTTAGTCTAAAAAATCGCACCCTATTACATTTCGCCCCTGCTGTCTCTGCCGTGCTGCAAGTACCCGGATCCACCACGCCAGTGAGGAGCCCTCTGTAATGGAGTCTGGCAGCGTGTGAAGAAGCAGGAAGTGACAGCGCGCGCCCAGCAGAGCTTGGTCCCGCTCTGAGTGAAGCCCCGCCCCCTGTGCACGGAGCTGGCGCTTCTATATATTTATACTGACATTAGGTGTAAATATATATATATGTATCATACATTTTAACCTGAGGGGTGTCCCTGGTGGTCCAGCGGCAGCACCCCTATGCCAGTTACCAGACGCGGTGTTCACGCAGTCCCTGCTGGAGGGCCGCCATTACTAGCCGTCGTCTTGCCGCACCAGAAATGGCTGCGGGGACCCCTTGTGGGACCCCCAGCCTGTACTCACCACTGAAGTCTTCTGACCTGTCAGGGGTGTGCGGCGGCTAGGGGACTTGCTCGCCACAGCGCAATGCTGTGCGGTGACAAGTCCCACTCAGGACCTAAAATGTCCTGTAGCAGGGTCAGCTCTGCACCTGAAGAGGTCGGGGACTGACCCTTCCCCTGACACCCACGAAGCAGGACAGCTGTGTGGTCACCACAGCACCCCAAAATAACAAACTTGAAAATAAATGTAGAAAAACTCTGGAGCATCCAGAAGCACTGCCTCTCCTGAGGCACATTTTTCAAAACTGACTAGTGGAGGGAGATTGAGGGGAGGAGCCAGTGCACCCACACTGAAAGTTCTTTTATGTGCCTGTCTCTCCTGCGGAGGTCTCAATCCCCATAGTAGTGAAGCCCAGTATCCCATTGGACGGTAGAGAAAAATTATTTTCCTGAAAACAAATACCACATGGCACTAGTAAAGAATCGTGAGAGGAAAATAATTGTAGGCCTAAGTGAACCCTCTCCTCGTTCACTTGGCCAAGGCTTTTACTGGCCTGTTGGGACAATTCTTAAGAATATGCCCTTTGTTCCCACAATATAAACACAGGCCCGAACTAAACCTACGGAGATATGCGAGTAGCCCCAATCTGCATGGGCTCATCGACCTCCTCTGGAACTATGGGAACATAGGGAAGTGATCGTGCTTGGAGACGGCGGTCAATCTTTATGGCCAGTTCCATTAATTTATCCAAGGAGCTGGGTACAGGGTACTGGATTAAGCTGTCTTTGATGATGTCGGACAGACCACAGCGGAACTGACTCCGTAAAGCAGGATCATTCCATCCGCAATCGTTTGACCAACGACGAAATTCAGTACAATAGACCTCTCCGGGGTCTTTCCCCTGTTTAAGGGCTCGGAGATGAGTCTCCGCGGAGGCCTCTCTATCTGGGTCGTCATACAACAATCCTAATGACGTAAAGAAGCTCTCCACCGAAGATAAGGCCGGACTGTCGGAAGTCCGAATGCCCATGTCTGAGGGTCCCCCTGTAATAAGGACATCACCATGCCTACTCGTTGAGACTCTGAACCGGAGGACCGGGGACGGAGTCGGAAATATAACTTGCAACTCTCCCTAAAGTAGAAAAACGCCCTCCGATCCCCAGAGAATCGGTCGGGCAAATTCACCTTAGGTTCCAACACCCCTGGATCTGGAGGACGCATCCTCTGTTCTTGGGAGGCTACTTTTAAGGACAAATCCCGGACCATTTGGGTTAGTCCCTGGAGTTGATCCAAGAAAGTCTGAGGAGTGGGATTCATAGAATACAAACGGCAAAAAACAAGACAAAAAAAAATTGTTATATAAATCCCTTTTTATATAACCTGTATGGCCGGTTATAATGTTATGCTTGACGCTAGACTCTGGGGAACAGTAGCGGAAAATAGGGAGTGGGAGGTCAGGCGTGAGCCCGTAGCTGGGACCGCCAGTTAGGATGGCCACAGCGAATCCTACGCTGACTCTGTTGAGTACCCCGGGCAGATGACAAACCCCTGCAGGTACTAGGCTTCACCTGTGGCCGCCGCGTTCGAAGGAGCGAGTTAGGCCCGCTCCAACCCCGATGCAGCTAGGTCTATGAGGGGACAAGGGGTAAGCAATCGTCAGGGGTAATCTCAAAAGAATGATCTTACTACCGGGCCTAACTGAAACAAAACCCCTGTCTGCCGGCACCGGGCCAAATCCGGGAATGTGACCCAGTCACAGGCACAAGCGACAAGAGACGGGGAATCTCCACATAGGACACTGATGACAAAATAATAGGTAGCGAATCCCCAAAACAAGGACCGAGACAAGAGGTGGGAAGGCCCTGCCTATCCGAGGAGAACTACAGGCAAGCAAGGGAAAAAGGGGTACCTGAAGAGGAATGGATATAAACGTGTGAGCCAAGCCCACAGAGGGGCAAGGTCAAAACACCCCTACAGATATAGCCAAACAAGCGACTGGTTAGCCTACAGGAAACAGAGCTAGGCAGCTCCAAAAGAAAGGACCCAGGCTCCACAGGAGCACTTACGTGACCAAAATGAAAGATCACCAAGGTGGCTGAGCTGGGAGACAGGAGCAGGATGGTGGAAACTCCTATTCCCACCAGCAGACACAGACAGGAGCTCGCACGGCGGGACCAGCAACGCGTCCGGAGGACAGGAGGCAGATACTGCGCCAGGGACCGGGGAACAGCTACAGAAAGCTATAACCGGCGTCTGTTCCCAGCAGACGCCGGCTCTTTATTTGAAAACTCGCGCCGCCTAGCTGACGTCAGCTGGCAACGCGGGGAGCCGCCGGGCGGAAGTTTGGGGTCGTTGCCTAGCAACGCCCCGACGCCTGACACCACAACGAGGCGTGAGACGCTGCCGGGGACCGACCCCAGCGCTCACGTGCCCCGAAACATCCGCCGGCTGTCCGGGTGCAGGAGATCCCGGACAGCAGCGTTTAACAGCAATATTCTAAGGGGGGTATTCAAACTCGGGTTCTGTCGGATAGCTGGAACCCTGGCCTGTTTTTGGTCTGCTCGCCAGTTTATTTGCAGGCGAGATTCAATGTTCCGCTTTCTGAGCAGCGAAAAGGGGGCGTGTCGGCGAAGACGGCCATGGAATGTTGAGATCCGGCCACGATCTCGACAATCAACGTCCATTTTCGGCAAAACGGAACCCGACTGCTGACTGTCGGGTCCATTCTGTCAAGCTGCCTGTTCAATGCTGCCGGGAATGACAGCATTGAACAGGCGCCCGCCGCTATTTTCCCCATTGGAAATAGTGTCAGGGATTGAATACCCCCCGTTATTCCATCATGAGTTATAGAGTGACCGTATAGGCTAAAAATGCCCCTTTGTATCATCATCCCACATCCGTTTGTAAAGCATATCTGTATCAGGGCCAGATTATAATGGGGGCACAAGGGGTCAGTGCCCCTGGGCCCCCCTCTAGCTAGGGGCCCCCTGTGGTTGGCATGTATTTAAAAAAAAATATATATATATATTTTTTTTAGCTAAAGGTTTTGTGCATGGGAGTGGGGTAGTGCTGCAGCTTCACCTTTCTGCCAATGTGACAATGATTAATGGTGCTGAGCATTGGGAGCCAAGTGTGCAGTGAATTACTGGGAGTTGACTAAGTCCCATGACACTTTGCACCAGGGGGCAGAGGCTGAGACGTTTGTGCTGAGCTCTGATTGGTGGAGCTCATTACATGCTTCTCAGGCCCATGGATAACAGCAGCAGCAGCCCAGTCATGGGAGGGTTTTTAATCAGAGGCAGCACTTGGACTGTGAGGTCTCCTACAGAGTAAGGTTCAGAGGGACAAACACAGGCTTTTCATGTGGTATGTATGTATGTATGTATGTATGTGTGTGTGTGTGTATATATATATATATATATATATATATCCCCCTGAAGTTACCCATTGACCAAGTTTATACTGCCTTTACTCTGTGTTTTGACAGTGTAATATTCCCCCATGCAGTAATGACAAGTGCAAGGGGGGCCCCCCTGTCTAAAGTGCCCCGGGCCCCCCGAAGCCTTAATCTGGCACTGATCTGTATACACGTTGTATCATATAGTATGTGATACGCATGTGCGCCATTATCAGGGCTTAGTGGTCATGCAGAGGTGGGGGAACTCATTTCTCTATGCCACCTATTTACGACCCCCTCCTCTCACCCCCATGAAGCAGAGACAGGGCCAGTGGTAGGATATTTGGCATCCCCCCTGCAAACTAGAATGCTTTTCCGTGAGAATTACTGTGCAGGGCCAATGTGGAGTTTAAAATGTTCCACCTCGCCATTAGAGGTGGTGGTACTCCGTTCCATCCCCTTCCCCCTCACTTTAACCCATGGCCATAATGACATAAACCTTTAGCTGACATTAATATTTGCCCTCCAGAGAGGTACATAAAAATAAATAGGTAGAGTCTCCCCCCGGAGAGCTCTTATCCGAAATATTCCAAAAACCGTGTTTTTTTTAGAATATTTTGGACCCCCTGCCCCTTTTTGTCATAATTATTAAGTTCCCCGATGTCCACGGCAGTCTTCAGGAACTTCTTCGGCGTCTTCAGTGGTCCCAGGAATGCATTGCACGGGTGCGCCGGTGACGTCACCGGCGCACCTCCAAACTCGCGCAATGCACCACTGGGACCACTGAAGAAGCTCCTGAAGTACAAAGGGGGACGTCGTGGGACCACCCACCATACCAGGTAAGTAAAACAAAAACAAAAAAATCCAATAACCGTAAAAGTTTGAGTGTTTATTTCATGCATTTCTGCGCAGACGCAACCTGCAACAGCGAATGACCGCAGCGATTTACAATGTCGCTGTGCCCTTTGCGAAGGCAGGAAAAATTATTCAATGGTCACTGACCATCAAATGATTTTTCCTGCTGCGGGCACATGCTAGGGGACGTGTCATTCCCCGGGGCGGCGTCACAAGGATTCGGTAAAGCTGTGAGCTTTGCAGCTTACCGAGTCAAATTGAATCACCCCATTTAATCTGATCACGGGTATCATTTAAAATGTTCCACTACTCAAATCAGGAATGTTGGGAGCAGATACAGACTGTGGCATCATTACACAGGACCCATGCATGATCAGAATAAGAAAGTTTGAGCGGCTTCAGCTCAAAGCCGCCCAGTGTGTCTGCCCCGACGATGCTGCGCGCTCCTGCATCATCGCCGGAAAAGCCGTTCATGTGCTGGTTATACCAGCAGATGAGCGGCTTTGAGGAAGGATTTGCATAGCGCTGCGCTGTGCATAGCCGCCCTTCCCCCTCTGTCGACGCGGGGCAGCGGGAAAGCCGCTCAGTGTGTATGCGGATTTCCCCCCAGTGATGAACATGATCATCGCTGTCTATACACGCCGGGCATAGTCGCCCAGTGTGTACGGACCATTAGTCTTATTTATCTGTACAGATATTTGAAAACACTGGGTTCCATGATGTAGAGAACAACGTGTAAATTTATTTTAGCACTACCAACAAATTAACTAATGTGTTAGTATTGCTGTTATAAACTACACACGTTAATAAAAAGTTGAGGCTGTGTCATTATTTTCTTTCCTTTATAATGTTCCCTAAGTCAACAGCTATTAAGATATGTTTCAGTATCGCTGCATTTCAATACAGATTATGGGTTATATTTAGCGAGCATCATTAACGGTAAGGATTTTTACCGCTGTAGACAATCGGGGAATAAATTACTGTATGAGTCAATAAGCCAAAAAGTCACGAGAGACAGTACAGAGTATAATATAACACTAATGATTTATAATACTAAATGAGTGTCCATATGAATAGTTTAGAAAAAACAATTACTGATGGAACTGACTATTTATACCATTTTCACATCGCAAAATGCAGGATCGCATGGGGAAAATGGTCCAGTCCCGGTGTGACCCTGCATTTTGCGCTGTTCAGATCGCAATATTGCCGGTTCGTTGACGCCATGCAGGGGCGGGGCAGATTGGTGGTGCGTCATTGGGGGTGGAGGCAGCTCCAAGCAGTGCCTCCTCCTATGTGTGAATGGGAAATGGATCGCTCGACCCGATTAACCCGTTCACACTGCAAAGCAACACGGCGACGAACCGGTAAGAACCCTTCTTTTTACCAGTTCATATTGCCGCGATGCTACCGGTTTGCAGGACCAGGTAACCCCTTTCGCATCGCCCCCCCTCTCACCTATGGGAGGGGTTTGTGTATGCTTACACATCATTTTTTTTTCCCAGACACAAATAGAAGTGAGTCTAGACCGCCTTTTATTTCCAGCAGAGATGGACGAAAAGGGGGCGGGAGCTCACGTCATGTGATATCAGCTGCCCCCACCCCCGAGCAGTAACCGACCCACCTGCATGCGCAGGGCAGCGGCCAGTGTTTTCAAGGGAATGCTCAAAAAAACTACTGGGTGTTCCGCTGCACCAGCCCCCTATCCGTCCCCCTACCTCCCCGAAGCGTTCCCATATGTGGTCTACACATGCGCATATTTGCACATGCACCGACCCGCACCATCGAAAATGGGCTGAATTTGGCCTGACCGATCAAGCCTAAAACAGGCGCTCGTTTTCCAGGATGCAATAGAGAAATGATAGAGTCCAATAGGTACCTGAGGATCCACATATAAAGTGTTTGGCCTTTAGGGGCAAAATGACCAAATTGGGCAACCAGTTCTATGGGCCCGATTCAGACCGGCCTGCTGGTCTGCGAGTATTGGGAAGCCCTGCGAGCAGGTAAGCACCGCCCCGCTGAGCTCCCGCCCCTGTGCGAATGTGACCACAGTGGGAAAATCTCGCCATCAAATGATTTCCCCTCTGCTCGCAGCTCTGAGTAAATCTAGACTCACTCTGCGCAGGCCGCGGGGAGGAGCTCGCTGCTGGTGTCAGCGGCCCTCCCGCCCAACGGCGTTCTCCGGGACACTTCTGGAAAACGCCAGCATCACGCCCCCAAATGCCTGGCACCTGTCAATAACCTTGCGAGGGGATCACGCGCACAGCGTACTGTGCACAAGTGCGGTCTTCCGATATTCGACAGGGCTAAATCAGACCCTTTGGGGGAAATTTAATAAAGGAAATTTGATAAAAAAAATAGGTGTATTTGTATCCAGAAATACACTTATTTTTGGCATTTACTATCCCGAAAATACGGCAATTTGTATTCGTATTGATAGCACATCAATACGACTACGAATTGCCGTATTTTTGGGATAGTAAATGTCAAAAATAAGTGTATTTCTGGATACAAATACACCTATTTTTTACAAATTTCCTTTAGTAAATTTCCCCCTTTGTGTGCGCGACCAATTTAATGCTCAAGTATCGTATATCAATATCTTCGAATGATATCTTAGAATCTGAAACCTTTAACACTTATACCCCTTTCACACCAGCCTAAATTCCCGGGTTTAGTCCAGGAACAACCCGGTACTACCGCTGGTGTGAAAGGTACCCGGGACAAATTACCGGGCTAATTTGCCGGCAATCTAACCCTGCTAAGTAGCAGGGTTCAACCCGGGGACCTGGCTGGTGTGAATGGGGTAGGGTATACTTACCCGGGTTACCGGTCCTCGGTGTGCTGTCCGGCCGGGAATCCACGCAGGCGGCAGGCACAAATGACGGGACAGGCGGTGGATGATGATGACGACGCAGCTCTCCGGCGTCAGTGAGGGCGCCGGAGAGCTGGGTCATCATCATCCACCGCCTGTCCCGTCATTTGCGCCACCGCCTGTGTGGATCCCTGGCCTGCGCGGAGGACCAGCAACTGGGGTGAGTATTCTTTCCACCTCCTGCCCACCTCCGCCGCCATCCCGCCGACTGCCCAACGCCATCCCGCCGACTGCCCGCCTCCTCCCCACCTCCTGACGGCCTCCTTCCCGCATACTTGCCTACCCTCCCGCATTTAGCGGGAGTCTCCCGTTTTTTGAAGCCTCCTCCCGCTCTCCCGCAAATCCCTCAGTTCCTCCCGGTTTTTGTCCTATTTCCAAAAAAAATGGACTGCGCATGCGCGAGCGCTATGTTTCGGGGGCGGGGCTCTAATGCGCGACGTCGTCACATCATTTAATATGCCGGGTACCGCGGGGCTGTGTGGGAACTGAGCCGTGGTGCGACAGGTCTGAGCAGGAGCAGCTTCCGCCTTCCACGAGCGGCAGCACTGCAGCAGCAGAGTGTGAGCGGAGCGGGAGCTGGGAAGAAGCGCACGGAGTAGGAGGGCAGCGCGGAGACTGTGAAGTGTCAACATTTGACTGTGAGTGGCAGCAGGAGCCGGGACCACCAGCAGTGTATACAGTCTGCAACCTCTCTCCCCCGGGTAAGAGCTCCGGCACTCTGGGGAGGGGGGGCCTGGGGGTTCTGATGTGTGCAGGCAGGGAAGTAGGAGCATTAGCATACTGTCCGTGTCCAGGGTCAATCAGCGTTTAAGAGCTCCGGCACTCTGGGGAGGGAGGGAGGGAGGGGGTCCTGGGGGCTCTGATGTGTGTAGGGAAGGAGCATCAGTATACTATCCGTGTCCAGGGTCAAACAGTGGGTAAGAGCTCCGGCAGCAGCACAGAAAATAAAGTCTTGTCCACACCTCCAGAACAGCAGTGCAAAGCCCCGTCCACTCACTCTCTGCTGACCTCAGCCACACTGTCTCACATCAACAGTGAGCCACAGCTGTCTGAAAGCCCTGCCATATTACACAAAGCTGCTGAAACCCCACTCTCTCAGAGCAACCCCAAGCCAGTAAAACACCACCATCCTCAGCCGCGACCCTCAACCTGTACCTACCTTAAAGCACCGCTCATTTACATGCAAATAGTGTAAGCCCTGCCCACACACGGAGCCCCCCAAACCCCGCCCACTGACTTTCTGAAGCTCCGCCCATTCACCTTTCAAATCTGTGCTTGCCTGCAAAGGCTGAGCTCCAAATGGGAATACTGTGATGAAGAACACATTTTTATATATGGCTAGGTTACCAGAGGTGATATGTACAGTACATGGAGGCTATTAAGGTTGGTATAATGTCTGGTGCCACACTTTGTGTGCTGTGTTCTTATCCGTGGGATCCCTTTTATGTGTCCCTCTCTAAGGGGCGCATTTATCATTAGAGAGCGATGCCGGCACGGTGACATCGCCGGACATTGCAATACAGGAGCCGGAAACCGGGGGGTCTGCTCATGCGTGGTTACGCGCTGACCCCCTCCGACCCCTGTGACCGCACTGCCCCACTCGGCAGTGCGATCCCGCAGCCATAGGCTACAATGGGCTATCGCCATATCAGAATGGCAATAGCCCAGGGCTGCGATGCCGGGCTGCCCGATGTTGATACATTGGGCAGCTTCGCACCCCCCATAGAAACCTATGGGGGATGCGGCCGGCGGCTCTGCAGGGGGGGATCGCAGCAGGGATTGGAGATTCCTGCTGCAGCCCCCCTTTAATACATTTAGGTGATACTTAATATTTGCGGTTAACCCCCCAAAACGGGTGTTTTGGGGGATTTAGCCGCAAATATTACTTGATAAATGGGCCCCTTAGTGGGAGGCTCCCGTTTTTTAATCCTCCTCTCGCTCCCCTGCAAATCCCTCGGTTCCTCATGGTTTTTGTCCCATTCCCCCCAAAAAATTGAATGCGCGAGTGCCATTCACTGTGTTCCCATATACACTATATATATATATATATATATATATATATATATATATACATGCATACAGCGTGTGAGGTGACACTCCACGGACTTCAAAAGCACGACACAGAGTCTTTATGTGACATCAACGTTTCAATTGCATAGTCGCAATTTTCATCAGGACAAGTTACAATAATACAGGTTACATATATACTTACAGGGATACAGACAAACATATATATATATATATATATATATATGACATGCAATATAATAAAGGCGGCACTCAGAGACTTCTTTAATGCAAATTCTGTGCCACCTTCGCCATATTGCATATATAAATATATATGTGTGTGTGTGTATATGTGTATATATATATATATAGTATATTTTAATATACATTTACTAATATATGTATTCCAGCTTTTTAAACCACCTATTTTCCTTAACTTAATCTATTCACTTCTTCATGCTCTTCGTTTTACTGTTTTATATGCACTGTTTTACACCTGTACACTTATATTTCCAGACAGCAGCAAGCGCCGATAATCCAGAGTCCCGGGGTTGCTAGGTGACGGGGGGCGCGGCTACAGACCAGCTCCCTGCAGTTGCTGGAACTATGCTGACGTCATCCCCAAGCGCCTGTCAGCGGAGGGAGGACGGAGAACGGCGCACTGTGATCTTGAATCTTATTTACGAGGTAAGTGTCACTTATTTGAATTGTTCACTTGTTGTCTGACAACGGAGCTACGTTCTCCGAAACGTTGCCATTAAATACACCACTGATTAAAGACCCTGGAGTGCTGTGTGGATGAGTACCTATATATGGGATATCGATCAGGCGGCACTCCTGGAATTTGGTGAAAGCAAATGTGGTTTATTTTTCCAACATGTTTCGGGCTATTGCCCGTCCTCAGGTTCCCTGAGGATGGGCAATAGCCCGAAACATGTTGGAAAAATAAACCACATTTGCTTTCACCAAATTCCGGGAGTGCCGCCTGATCGATATCCCATGCATACACGGACCCGCGGGTCCAGAGAGGAAGGCACCGGGAAATTATTGCAAGCTATTTATTGTGGAGTGCCGGGCTATACTGGAAATATATATATATATATATATATATATATATACACACACTGGATGCGGCGGCACTCAGTCCAAATAATTCACCAAACAGATGCCTTTGGGCGTCTAAAGGCGTCTGTTTGGTGAATTATTTGGACTGAGTGCCGCCGCATCCAGTGTGTATATCGGAGTGTCTGTTGTGCACGCCGCACGGAAGGCACCAGGAACGTTTCTACAAGTAAGCAGTGTGTGCCGGGCTCCTGATTGGATATATATATATATATATATATATATATAACAGGTTTCCAGGGGATGGCCGGCACTCCAAATAGCAGAAAAACAGGGCCGGGTGCCCTCCCAGGGGAAGAGAGATAGAAGCTCGCTCCAATATAACAGTATGCAGCGGGTGGCACCCGTGGCAGTCAGCTGCCCTGGTGCCCCTCCAATATGAATGGTATGAGATGGAAGAAAGGATGGCACTCCAGGGTCTTGAATCAAACGTTCTGTATTTCAAAGCAAATTAGCCAACGTTTCGGAGGTGGCCCCCCTTTGTCAAGGCATGTGGATGATAACAAAGATAAAGTGGACAGTGCTTACCTTATAAAGGAGAGGAGGGAGCGTGTCCGTAGCGCGCCGTACACCCGCCGCCGGCTGGTTTGGTATATACACAGTATATATGTGTGTGTAGAGGGAATCCCCGGCACTCCGGATAAGTAGTAGTCCCACTAATTGGAGACTGTCCTGCTGTTCCTCCTGCGGGTGACAGTGTCCAGTGGGCTGGGTCAGTTGGGGGAGCTGGAGATCTCAGCTGCCCTACCGAGCAACCGGTGATAGCTGAAGAGATGCCATGCACATGTTCATGGAAACTCCAGTTCAGGGAGAAAGCCAGGGCGCGCCCCTTTATTCAGAGCCCCACCCATTTTCAAGGTCACAACTTCTATCACACCAAACTTGGGAGGTATGCTGCTATGTCTTTCTGTGCCCATATGCTTTTCTATTATAATTTTTCAGCCTGACTGAAAACATGCCCTTATTTATATGAAAATATTTCATGAGCATCAAACACATTGCAACCACACATGATTGCTGGTTTCAATTGTACAGTTTCTGTTTGTAGGTTGCCCTTATACAAACTTGCTCTGGTGGTATGCGGCTCTTCATATTTTTTATCACCAGCCACTGCAGGACACACCCCTGGGTGGAAAAAGATACGCCCATATGTGTCACTAGACACGCCCTTTGGTTGATGACACACCCCTTCAATGGTGCGCGACGCTGCGCTTGGTGCATTTTTTGCTAGCATCTAAAATCTCCCTCATTTTGCTTTTCAAAAGTAGGCAAGTATGCCTTCCCGCCCCCTACACACCAGAAAATACAGGGACTTTTCTGGTGTGAAAGGGTCCCAACCCGAGAATGTCCCTGCTTGTGTTTGTCCCTGCATTTCTGGTGTGAAAGGGGTATAATATATATATATATATATATATATACAGTGGTCGAAGTGGGGCGGTATGGGACGGTATGTCATACCGTCACCTTTCCTCCCCTGACCCGGAAATGCCTTTTTTTTTTACACTAAACAGTTTTCAGGCCAGGGCTATCTATGTGACACCCCAGCCTGGAGTGCCCCGTTCCTTACAAGGCACCCAGCGGGGAGCCTAATAGGAGGACCCCGCATGCAGGAGGCGCAGGATTGGCGCCGCGACGTACAGCAGCGCCTGACATCTGACCCCGTTTTCCTGTTGGATGGGGAGAGCGCACACGCGGAAGGAGGAAGAGGGGAGGTCTGAGGAAGGAGGAGAGCGGGTGACCCGGCCCCGTGAGGAAAGACGGCGTGCACCGGGGACGAGAGAGAGCAGCAGCCGGCCAAGGGGGCAGAGAAGAGGAGCAGCCGTACAGCAGCAGCCAGCGTCGGGAGCCAAGAGAGTAGGACAGCGCGCTCCAGCGGGAGGAGTCCAGTGTGGTGTGCAGCAGACTGCAGTGGTGACTGAGTGCACCCCCGGCAGAAGAGGGAACCTGACAGCCAGCCGTCCAGACATCAGGGGACCGAATAGTGACGAGCAGGAGCCTGCAACTAGTTCCAGACTACAGGTACTTGCTCTGCGCGCCACCCCAGGCAGACAGCAAACGCACCTACATGTGCTCTTCCCAGCACACCCAGAGATCCTCAGCCCCCACCTCTGAGGGTTAAGTCGGCACTTGTATTGTTGGCACTGTGGGGGCATTGGCACTGTGGGGGCATACTTGCTGGCACTGTGGGGGCATACTTATCGACACTGTGGGGGCATTGTTGGCACTGTGGGGGCATACTTATTGCCACTGTGGGGGCATACTTATTGCCACTGTGGGGCATACTTATTGCCACTGTGGGGCATACTTATTGCCACTGTGGGGCATACTTATTGCCACTGTGGGGCATACTTATTGGCACTGTGGGGGCATACTTATCGAGACTGTGGGGGCATTGTTGGCACTGTGGGGGCATACTTATTGGCACTGTGGGGGCATACTTGCTGGCACTGTGGGGGCATACTTGCTGGCACTGTGGGGGCATTGTTGGCACTGTGGGGGCATTGTTGGCATTGTGGGGGCATACATATTGGCACTGTGGAGGCATACTTATTGGCACTGTGGGGGCTTTCTTGCTGGCACTGTGTGGGGCATACTTGCTGGCACTGTGGGGGCATACTTGCTAGCACTGTGGAGTCATACTTATCGGTACTGTAGGGGCATTGTTGGCACTGTGGGGGGCATACTTGTTAGCACTGTGGGGGCATTGTTGGCACTGTAGGGGCATACTAATTGGCACTGTGGGGGCATAACCGGCACTGTGGGGGCATGTGTATCTGACAATGTGACCACGCCCCTTTATAGGCGACCATGCCCCTTTTCCAGTGACCACGCCCCCTTTTCTGGAGCGCGCGTGCCTTCGGCGCGCGCATAAAAAAAATCCTTTGTTTTTCCATACTTTAAAATTTACACTTCGAGCACTGTATATATATATATATATATATATATATATTGGGACGGTATTTTGTATGTGCTTTCTGCTTGCATCGCTTCTGTTTTATCTAGATAAAAAGGGAGGAAACTGAAAATCTGAAAGATTAACTTTAAAAGAACAGATCCGGAAGTGACAGGAAATAAACACCGCTTCTGAAATAATGAGGGTACACTGTTCTGTGACAGGGGCAACTAATCTTCTGAATAGCCTATTGTGTAGATCTATAAATACTAGTAGTAACGTTTGTGTAAGTAGAAGAAACAATTCCTCCAATTACACAAGTTGTCCTCGCTCATCGGAATTAGTGAATTACACACTCAGGCTTCCTTCCATTATTACGGTTTATTAGCTACAAATAGAAATGTTATTTTAACGCAGTGTAACACAGAACAAAGGGAACAGGTAACTTGTTTTGTATAAAGAGTAACAATGCAAAGTGATGTTTTTGTGAAAATAATTGGACTTACAGACGAACACACGTAGTGGAGACAATGAGAGGATTGGTGAAGTAATGAAGATCCTTGAACTTCCCCGCTGAGACCTATCTACTGTACATGACATTACTCTTCTGCGGAATGTTATTTACCCTCAGTCCTGTATCCACCACATGTTAAGGGCATATCCTGGGATTGTATGGGTGTGGAACATTTGGTCTACAGCAAGATGGTCGACAGTCATTAGGTCGACACCATTAGGTTGACATGCAGAAAGGTCTACATGGGTTTAGGTTGATATGGGTTTAGGTCGACAGGTCACTAGGTCAACACAAGCATTAGGTTGACATGGGTAAGGTCGACAGTCAAAAGGTCGACATGGTGTTTTTTACTTTTTTGTGCCGACATGTCGACATAGACACTGAAACGTAGCACCGCGTCCCCTTGCTGCGCTCGCCATGCTTCAGGCACAGTGCCTTGGTCAGCTTTGAGAAAAGGTATTGGATTCACTTACTGGTAACATAATATTCCACAATAATAAGATCTAATGATGATGAAAACTAGGGATGGCCATCGATCATCGATGATTTGAAAAGATTTGAAATCATCAATGGTTTACAGCCGATTTTGAATACTTTTGTCATCGATTGGGGAGAACCAGATAGTTTCCCTCCATCGATGGCACAACAGAACCAATTTTTTTTTTCAAGGTGGCGGGATATGGAGCATAGCTCCGCCCCCTGACAACCCTGAAGCCCCACCCCCACATTATGATTGGCCTACGGCTAGTCAGTCAAAGTAAATTGATTGATGACCATCGCTAGCTAAAACTATCAATGGTCATCCATCACATAGTTCATTGCCATCGATGGTTGGTTGCAGCATCACCATCGATGGTGACTGCACCGATGGCCATCCCTAATGAAAACATAGAACAGCCATTTTATCTGCAAATATTAAAATTCATGCTAATCTGCATAAAAACAGAATATCGTCTGCTGGGCACCTATTGCTTATGTTTGCCCAAAAACAATTGAATCCCCCACCCCCAGAGGTCTAGTCCCATGAATAAAAGTGGCTTAACTCAACTGGAACACTGTCAAAGTGCAATCGCAAAGTGCAGACGTTGCACAAGCATCGGCGTTGAGGCAGTGGTGATGCAGTGTTTAGATCAGGAGTCCAGTCATCGCAGGCGTGTCTGGACCACGTTTAGGGGTGGCTGCATGACGTCACATGCAGCAGCTGAGGCGGGAAACATGGTGCCAGCCTGCTCACCCAGGCAAGGGTCTACCCTAATCACTACAATTGCAGTATTTTCTGAGATACGATCGCAAGTACATTGCGACTGCAGTGCAGGGCAGATCTTTTCATGCTTGGCGGCCTTGTCCTGTGGTGTGCAGCCCCCAGCTTGAAACTGAATTAGCCCCTAATCGATTGATCGCGGGATTTCAAGGAAAATCACTGACGATATCATATAGTTTTCACATCGTATAATGTGCACCCAGCTTTAGTAATCATTATTTCTATAGCCACCAGTTCAGACGCCTTACACCAGGCATGTCCAAACTGTGGCCTTGTGAAACTACACATCCCAGCATGCCTTGTCATAGTTTTTAGCATTCCCTAGTAGCAAAACTGTGGCAAGGCATAATGGGACTTGTAGTTTCACAACAGCTGGAGGGCCATAGTTTGGACATGCCTGCCTTATACCTACACTATCATGCCTTGCCACAATTTTGCTATTACTATGGCAAGGCATGCTGGGATGTGTAGTTTCACAACAGCTGGAGGGCCACAGTTTGGCCGTGCCTGCTATAAATGATGACTAGTCCATCCAGATAATACTGAAATCTGTAAGGGTTCCCCCTATTTGAATTACACCTATTTAATAAAAGGGAGCAAATCACTAAATTGAACCCTTTGAGCGCCAAGTGAAATTATCAAAATAGGTGTGAAAATTGCCAGGCAAACATTTTTATCCACCATAATGACCTGTAATGTTACCTTATATGGGAAAAATAATCTTTTTTTTACATTTTTTTTTATTTGAATTTATATAACAAATGTGAGCGGCGCTGGCATTTTTAGTGGATAGTTTGAACATCTCTCACAGATGTTTGCACTCAAAGGGTTAATCCTCCATCTCAGTAGGGTATTGGCTTATCAGTTAATTTTCTTAATATGCCTATAAAGATATCTGATACAATGGACACTGGACGACAATCAGAATTTATTGTTACCTTTTATGAAGCGAATTGAGGAGAGTGTATGGTCATCTATAGCTGAGGGACTATATTATACTGGCGCTGTCAGGGAATTTACTGCAGGCACAGGAAGGAGACACGTGTCGCACTTTATTGGTGAATACAGCAAATTGAGTGCACGTCACTTGTATGAGTCTATCACAAAGCGGCAGATTATCAGACAGTGACACACGCCTCGGGAACAGGAGGTACATTATACAGCAGCACAGTCACTGGCGTGCTCACAGAAAACAGGCATATAGTCCAAGAGCAATAGAATTAGCATTACCAGACCCATTAAACTGCAGGGAATAACACAGGCCGGAACAAAGCTGGTATCAGGGAGACAAGATACAGAGATATATGACTCCCAGCAAGATACACAGCCAGAATGATTCCCATGTATAATACAACACACACAAAAAGGCACAGGCCATAAAAACGGTACTGTACCCGCCAAAAAGGTACAGTTGGACTCAGTGGTGGCTCTTACTGTTTTGGAGGAGGGGGGCTGCCACAATGCGCTCCCCCCCCCCCCCCCCCCTCCACTGCCACCGTTACGCTAATAAAATTATGACAGATAAAGTACCAACCAATCAATACCCTGCATAGTGTGTTAACAACAACAACAAAAAATAGATTGGCCACCGGTGGTTCTTGTGAACTTTTGCTGAATTCTGACATTTTTCACTAGCAAATAAAATCTAAGGGGGAAATGTAATAGGATGAGAGATTCAGACAGTGAGAGATTTGGTAAGAAATCTCCAGTTTTTTTAAAAGCGGCAAAACCAGTGTGATTTTGCAGTGTAAATGATTGCCGCTTTAAAAAAACTGGAGATTTCTTACCAAATCTGTCACTGTCTGAATCTCTCATCCTATTACATTTCACCCACAGTGTGAACAGAATTCCATGTGCTTTCCTCATTTCTACACAGGAGTCCCATAGTCCAGACATTGACGTGCGCTACTCACAGACATAACTGGGAAGTGGTGGGTTGGTCAATTTAGATTCCAGATGACAAATACAGACTATATTACACATTATATATGTGAAAAGGATTTGGGAGAAAATGTGACCGCTGCTACTGAGCTAGCACCTTCCTGTAAGAGAAGACGTAATATTTCTGTAGTTCTCAAAGTGAAAAAAATAGGTATTTAGGTATTTTTGTGGCAGAAGTATTAAGCCTGGCGAAGTGATAAAGCGGTGATAAATTGCAAGCTTATAACGCACCATGATTGCGGCTTTTAAAAATCTGACAGACTCAGCAGTCCGGGACGCTGAGTCTGTCAGATTTTTACACTGGGGCAGATGCAATAAGTCTGATGAAGTGATAACTCTGATGAAGTGATAAAGTTGAGATAAACACAGCTGATTGTCTGGTGAATTATCACCTTCCACATTATCTCCACTTTATAACTTCATCAGGCTTAATACATCTGCTCCTGTCTCTTATTAAATTGTGGAACTTTAGAAGAAATTCAGACTCTTTGGGCTAAATGTAATGTCCGCCGTGTTCCTGGGGTGCTGGACTTTTGTTTGAGTCTGATATTTTAAAGCTGCAATCATTTACAAGGCAAAACCAACCTAAAGCAATTCAATTGCTGCTCAATTCGGGAGTGAACAGTCGCAAGGAGACAAATATCAGCTCCCCGTGCTGACGAGTAGAAATTTGCAAAAAGTGACCTGTTTGGGTGCCAAAACCTCACTTTTCACATTGCGCTGAGCACTTCCGTTGCCTTTAGCCATTTTACGCAGCTAAACCTGACACTTCCGGGTGCAAACCACACAAATAAACAACAACATTTGAATATCATCCCCAATCTCCTGTCACTTTAGATTTTAGAGGCTGAAACAATTGAACAGTTTCCAGCAGGCGCACATGACTGAGGGTGGCAATAACAATTGAATGACTTGAGGTGTAAAAATAATGGTTGCGCACTACAGAAATAGGGAGCACAATCATATCACCAGCCCAACATTTCATATGTGCACATAGGATTAGTCAATGGTGCATTGCCATATATTTATAAATGGGACCGCAGCCCAGGGTCCACAAATTGTAACTTCATAAGTAGGGTTGGAGGTTATACTGTCAGAGAAGTGGCAGAGAAATCCCTATTAAACCAGACGTGCCCAACATTTCTGTCAGAACACAAACCAGCTCCTGTCATTTTGCAAACGCAGCCTGTAACATGAGCGTTAGAAACCGATTGGTCAATCCTGTTTATCTCTCCACGTTATCTGCCCCTTTGTACATAACGTAACAAAAAGCAGAGTATAGAGAGATAAGCACCACATCTGCTGGAATACAGCTGATACACAAATGAATCCAACCAAAATGTATAATGTGACTTTGTACAACACTGGGGTGTTACCTATTCACACCACAACACAAACTGCACACACACTATTTACAGACACACCCCAGCCAGCAGCTGCAAGTAACACAATGGGGGAATTCTCTTCCACACCACACTGTACCCTACTGTACATTCCTGCAAACTCTGAAATCAGTCCCATCATTAATATTGCATGTCAATGTACTGTATAATGACACAGCGACAGTGTACCCAGAGGAAAATCACAGTCACAGCCCCATGCATAATAAAAGCACCAACTATTGATGTCTGCCATCTCTGCCACCACAATGGGTCAATAATTAGTTCATTATTTTAATTACATGTCAATATGTTTTGCAATATTGCTGATGCTGCTGTGCCATGTGTGTGGGTCTGGACCAGTGGGTGCCAATGTGGCAGGGGCACAGCCCATTGTGCTGGTACAGCATGGCTGGCACATAGATGCTGTGTGTATGGGCAGCAGCTTCAGTGCACAGCACCAGGCACACTGCACTCCCAGGGATGCATATACTCCCATATAGGCTATAGAGATGGCTGGGGGGATGCTGGGATCAGGTGCACAGGTGGCATCACAGCCATGCCATTACTGCAGAGAATACAGCTTACCGAAATACACGGTCTTGTCACATTTGGGGCACTTGGATGCCATGACTGCGTCCTTTGTGGCTGCTGCTGCTGTCTCCCAGCACGATGGTCTATGGGGGACTTGCGTCAGTGACAGCAGCTGCGCTCACTCCCGGCTCCTGCTATTCCTCCTACTCCCAGCGCTGCTATTGGCTGAGACGCGCAGCCCCGCCCCGCCCCATCCCCGGGCTCCTGCTGCCGCCGCCGCCGCTACTGTCTGTCACAGTGCCATGCCCCACAATGCAGGCTGCTTGGGCCAGCTCATCACTGTACATCGATGTTCAGGCCAACATCGCTGCAGGCCATCGTCTGGTTCTCCAGCCCGGTGCCCAGTGATGCTGTATTTATGTAGTGTGGGCGATGGCAGCCTGTAATAATAACCAGTAGCTGGATGCTTGGGTGTCGTATGTGATGGTTTCAGTGATGCATCTTGTACGTTGCTGTGTGTTGTGTGAGGTGAGGATACGGATCTCGTTGTCTATATGGAGGGATAGGGGCAGATTTAAGGTCCGTACACACGGGCCCTTATTCTGGTTGACTCGCTTGGTCGCAAGTTTGCACCTTTGCGGGTCAACCCTGCGAATGGTGGTACACCTGCCCCCCTTCGCATGCGTGGTTCATTCGCCCGGCATGGGAATAGATGTTTTGCATAAACATCCATTTGCATGCCAGTGGGAACCTCCCCCATCGGCTGGGGATCCGCGGATTAAATGACGCGAATCGCGCCGTTTTAGCCCTGCCCACCGCAGAGCAATGCCTTAAAAATGGCATTGCACGTCGTGGAGCGTGGCTAAAACGGCACAATCATTCTGGCCACGTCCACAAGCAAGTAGCCACCCGTGTGGCTCCACCCCTTTTCACTCCCCGCAGCCCCACCCCATGAGCTGGCTGCCCTCTCCCGGAAAGGGCAGCCAGAATGTAGGTAAGTATGTCCTAAACCCCCTACCCCACTAAACGTAACCACCCCAGACAGTATAACCCTAAGCACCCTCTTATTGTCTAACCCAGGGGTTCCCAATCTTTTTTCAGTCACGGCACCCTAGAGTATGGATTGTGTTTTTATGCGATTCTTAGGGTCAGTTATGTGCTAAAGGGCAGGATTTGCTTCTGTTTGTAGTTGTACACCTTTTATGATTGGCATTGGTTTTGCTCATAAATAATTAACCATTAATAATTTGAGTTGGTCCTAGACCGCCAACTCAGGCACACAGTTTGGGAACCACTGGTCTAACCCCAACCTTCCCCTACACAGCCTAACCCTAAATGTAGGCATGTACAAACTGTGGCCCTCCAGCTGTTGTGAAACTACACATCCCAGCATGCCTTGCCATAGATTAGCAAAACTGTCGCAAGGCATGCTGGGACTTGTAGTTTCACAACAGCTGGAGGGCCCCAGTTTAAACATGCCTGTCTTACTGCCCACAGCATCCAAGCCTCAGAATGTATCGCATTCTGGGTTTGGTGTATATGCAGACAGCATTTTCGGAGGTTTGGCCACATTTTTGACTTTCGTGCATCTTGCCCAGGGCTTTAAGTGGTCCCAGAGAGGTGGTGGAGCCAATTTCCCCTGCCAGCCACCCCTCCCCTCCCTCATTAGGGGCCAGATTCTCTAAGCTTCAAAAGTGATAAAATGGAGAGTGATAAACAGCCAACCAATCAGCTCCTGTCTGACATTTTTCAAACATGGGGGGAGATTCTCTAAGAATCTCCGCCCCCCTTCACCGCCCATCGCATTTATAATTATCGCATATGTTCTAACATATGCGATAATTATAGCAAAGGACAGCTCTTGCGTTAAGAGCTGTCCTTTGCGGTGAGAGTCACCGGGTCCCAGCAGGTCCCGGCGGCTCCCCCCTCACTCACACACCCGGCGCTGCTGCTGCTGCGCCGGGCTCTCCTCCTCCCTGCACCCGGAAGAGGAGGAGGTCACAGGTCCGGGCAGCACTGCTCTGTGCTGCCCCGACACAGGTGAGGGGGCGATGCGGGGGTCCGTGCGGGGGGTTGGCGCTGGGCGGCGGAGGGTTGCAGTAGAAGCCCATTGGCTTCTATGGGGCATCGCCAGATTTTTCTGGCGATGCCCCCCGCCGCGTTAACTCGGCGGGGGATGCTTACAGCATCCCAATATGCGGTAAAAACCCCGATAACGGGGTTTTTACCGCATTTCTTGTTTAGAGAATCTCCCCCACAGTCTGTGACATGGCAGGTAGGAGCTGATTGGCTGGCTGTTTATCACTCTCCATTTTATCACTTTTGAAGCTTACAGAATCTGGCCCTAGGTAAGCCTGGGCCAGTGCTAGGGTTTTGGCAACCCCTGCAAAGTAAATTTGTGCTTTACATCCCTTACTTTATAAAGGGACAGTGGTCTCACAGGAAAGGGTGCGGTCACACAATAGTACCCCCAATTTATATTACACAATAGCACATTCATATTCACATTACACTGCATGTAATACCCCTGATTCATATTACACCACATAATAGTCCCCTTATTCAAGTTATGACACACAGTAGTGCTCCTCATTCACATTACATCACTCAGTAGTGCCTCTTATTCATGTTACACTATAAAGTAGTATTCCTTATACATGTATGCCACACAGTAGTGTTTCTAATACAAAATGCCCACAGTAGTAGTACCCCTTACACATAATGCCCACAGCAGTAGTACCTTGGAATGGCTTAACATCACATATGCCCAGGGGCGTAACTAGAAGACTGTGGGTCCCCCGCCCCGGCTGCCTGGGGGATCCGGGAAGCGGGGTTCACACACTGCTGAGGAGGCTGCGGGGTCCGGCATGGGCACAGTACTTTGGGTCCCTCTGCATGCTGGGCAGTGGGGACGCAGCGGGGTCCATCCCGCATGGGCACTGTGCTGGTCGTGGATTCGGGGTTCAATCTGGGTCCGGCCGGTCCCTGCAGCTGATGGGAACTATGCGCATGTCTACTGAGCGTCGTGCATATCAATGAGCCGCTCATTACATGTGCGCATATGTAATGAGCGGCTCACTGATATGCACGGCGCTCATTAGACATGCGCATAGTGGGAACTATTTGTTCCCATCAGCTGCAGGGACTGCCCCGACGCTGAATGGACCCCAAATGGACCCTGCTGCACCACCAGCACCCACAGCACAGTGCCCATGCGGGATGGACCCCCGCTGCGTCCCCACTGCCCAGCATGCATAGGGACCCGAAGTACTGTGCCCATGCCTGACCCCGCTGCCCGGATCCCCCACGCAGGTAAGTATCAGGGGAGGGTGGGCACAGGGCAGGTACCAGGGGAGGGGGAAGTAGTGTGGTATTTGAAATACCGTTTAAGAGGCATTCCCACTGCCTAAAAAATGGTATTTAAACGTGTAGGACTCTGCTTTTTAAACGGGTTGAAATACCTGTTAACTTTAACCGGTAAATCAACTCTGGCGCTTTCCCACTGCAGCCTTAAATGGTAAATAGTGGGGGAAAAACTGCAATTTACCGTTGGAGCTGCAGTGGGAAAGGGGCATTACTCTATTCCATACAGGATCCAGTGAATAAAAATAAACATTTTTACGTTGTACAGGGTCATTGCTCGGTTCTTCTACCGCTCCCCCAGACTTCCACACATACTCCAATGTTCTGCAGAGTGGGTAATTGCGGACTGCATTTGGGAACCCCTCTCTAGAAAAAAAAAGAGGGGATGTCATCAATATGCCGGCGGTCGAAATCCCGACGGACATAATACCGACGCCAGAATCCCGACCGCCGCAATGCCGTCACTTTGTCCCTCTGTGGGTGTCCATGACACCCATAGAGGGAGAATAAAATAGTGTGCCGAGCGTAGCGAGGCACCAGGCCTGCTGTGTGGCGTGCGCAGCGAGCCCGCAAGGGGGACAATCCATGGCACCCCCTTGTTGGCATTTTGACTGTTGGGATTCCGACTGCCAGCATTTCATACCGAATCCATAGGGAGAGGATAGGGAGATGTAGGGTGGTAGGCAGGTGATAAATAGATAGATGCCAGGCTGAATGGGACAGGAGGAGAGAGACACAGTGAGGTAGGATAAGGATAGATAGATGCAGGGCAGTAGGGAGGGGGAAGACAGATGTCGTGTGGTGAGATGGGTATAGATGCAGGATGGTTGGCAGGGTATGGAGAGATGCAGGGTGGTAGGGAGTGGGAAGACAGATGTCGTGTGGTGAGATGGGTATAGATGCAGGATGGTAGGCAGGGTAAGGAGAGATGCAGGGTGGTAAGGAAAGACAGATGCCGTGTGGTGAGATGGGTATAGATGCAGGATGGGAGGCAGGGTATGGAGAGATGCAGGATGGTAGGCAGGGTATGGAGAGATGCAGGATGGTAGGGAAGACAGATGCCGTGTGGTGAGATGGGTATAGATGCAGGATGATAGGCAGGGTAAGGAGAGATGCAGGATGGTAGGCAGGGTATGGAGAGATGTAGGGAGGGGGAAGACAGATGCAGTGTGGTAGGCAGGGTATGGAGAGATGCAGGGTGGTAGGGAAGACAGATGCAGTGTGGTGGGATGGGTATAGATGCAGGATGGTAGGCAGGGTATGGAGAGATGCAGGGTGGTAGGGAAGACAGATGCCGTGTGGTGAGATGGGTATAGATGCAGGATGGTAGGCAGGGTATGGAGAAATGCAGGATGGTAGGCAGGGTATGGAGAGATGCAGGATGGTAGGCAGGGTATGGAGAGATGCAGGGCGGTAGGGAGTGGGAAGACAGATGTCGTGTGGTGGGATGGGTATAGATGCAGGATGGTAGGCAGGGTAAGGAGAGATGCAGGGTGGTAGGGAAGACAGATGCCATGTGGTGAGATGGGTATAGATGCAGGATGGTAGGCAGGGTATGGAGAGATGCAGGGTGGTAGGGAAGACAGATGCCGTGTGGTGAGATGGGTATAGATGCAGGATGGTAGGCAGGGTATGGAGAGATGCAGGGTGGTAGGGAGGGGGAAGACAGATGCAGTGTGGTGGGATGGGTATAGATGCAGGATGGTAGGCAGGGTATGGAGAGATGCAGGGTGGTAGGGAAGACAGACGCCATGTGGTGGGATGGGTATAGATGCAGGATGGTAGGCAGGGTATGGAGAGATGCAGGGCGGTAGGGAAGACAGATGCCGTGTGGTGGGATGGGAATAGATGCAGGATGGTAGGCAGGGTGTGGAGAGATGCAGGGCAGTAGGGAGTGGGAAGACAGATGCTGTGTGGTGAGATGGGTATAGATGCAAGATGGTAGGCAGGGTATGGAGAGATGCAGGATGGTAGGCAGGGTATGGAGAGATGCAGGATGGTAGGCAGGGTATGGAGAGATGCAGGGCGGTAGGGAGTGGGAAGACAGATGTCGTGTGGTGGGATGGGTATAGATGCAGGATGGTAGGCAGGGTAAGGAGAGATGCAGTGTGGTAGGGAAGACAGATGCCGTGTGGTGAGATGGGTATAGATGCAGGATGGTAGGCAGGGTATGGAGAGATGCAGGGTGGTAGGGAGGGGGAAGACAGATGCAGTGTGGTGGGATGGGTATAGATGCAGGTTGGTAGGCAGGGTATGGAGAGATGCAGGGTGGTAAGGAAGACAGACGCTATGTGGTGGGATGGGTATAGATGCAGGATGGTAGGCAGGGTATGGAGAGATGCAGGGCGGTAGGGAAGACAGATGCCGTGTGGTGGGATGGGAATAGATGCAGGATGGTAGGCAGGGTGTCGAGAGATGCAGGGCAGTAGGGAGTGGAAAGACAGATGCCGTGTGGTGAGATGGGTATAGATGCAGGATGGTAGGCAGGGTAAGGAGAAATGCAGGGTGGTAAGGAAAGACACATGCCATCTGGTGAGATGGGTATAGATGCAGGATGGTAGGCAGGGTATGGAGAGATGCAGGATGGTAGGCAGGGTATGGAGAGATGCAGGATGGTAGGGAAGACAGATGCCGTGTGGTGAGATGGGTATAGATGCAGGATGATAGGCAGGGTAAGGAGAGATGCAGGATGGTAGGCAGGGTATGGAGATATGTAGGGAGGGGGAAGACAGATGCAGTGTGGTAGGCAGGGTATGGAGAGATGCAGGGTGGTAGGGAAGACAGATGCAGTGTGGTGGGATGGGTATAGATGTAGGATGGTAGGCAGGGTATGGAGAGATGCAGGGTGGTAGGGAAGACAGATGCCATGTGGTGAGATGGGTATAGATGCAGGATGGTAGGCAGGGTATGGAGAGATGCAGGATGGTAGGCAGGGTATGGAGAGATGCAGGGCGGTAGGGAGTGGGAAGACAGATGTCGTGTGGTGAGATGGGTATAGATGCAGGATGGTAGGCAGGGTAAGGAGAGATGCAGGGTGGTAAGGAAAGACAGATGCCGTGTGGTGAGATGGGTATAGATGCAGGATGGTAGGCAGGGTATGGAGAGATGCAGGATGGTAGGCAGGGTATGGAGAGATGCAGGATGGTAGGGAAGACAGATGCCGTGTGGTGAGATGGGTATAGATGCAGGATGATAGGCAGGGTAAGGAGAGATGCAGGATGGTAGGCAGGGTATGGAGAGATGTAGGGAGGGGGAAGACAGATGCAGTGTGGTAGGCAGGGTATGAAGAGATGCAGGGTGGTAGGGAAGACAGATGCAGTGTGGTGGGATGGGTATAGATGCAGGATGGTAGGCAGGGTATGGAGAGATGCAGGGTGGTAGGGAAGACAGATGCCGTGTGGTGAGATGGGTATAGATGCAGGATGGTAGGCAGGGTATGGAGAGATGCAGGATGGTAGGCAGGGTATGGAGAGATGCAGGGCGGTAGGGAGTGGGAAGACAGATGTCGTGTGGTGGGATGGGTATAGATGCAGGATGGTAGGCAGGGTAAGGAGAGATGCAGGGTGGTAGGGAAGACAGATGCCGTGTGGTGAGATGGGTATAGATGCAGGATGGTAGGCAGGGTATGGAGAGATGCAGGGTGGTAGGGAAGACAGATGCCGTGTGGTGAGATGGGTATAGATGTAGGATGGTAGGCAGGGTATGGAGAGATGCAGGGTGGTAGGGAGGGGGAAGACAGATGCAGTGTGGTGGGATGGGTATAGATGCAGGATGGTAGGCAGGGTATGGAGAGATGCAGGGTGGTAAGGAAGACAGACGCCATGTGGTGGGATGGGTATAGATGCATGATGGTAGGCAGGGTATGGAGAGATGCAGGGCGGTAGGGAAGACAGATGCCGTGTGGTTTGATGGGAATAGATGCAGGATGGTAGGCAGGGTGTGGAGAGATGCAGGGCAGTAGGGAGTGGGAAGACAGATGCCGTGTGGTGAGATGGGTATAGATGCAGGATGGTAGGCAGGGTATGGAGAGATGCAGGATGGTAGGCAGGGTATGGAGAGATGCAGGATGGTAGGCAGGGTATGGAGAGATGCAGGGCGGTAGGGAGTTGGAAGACAGATGTCGTGTGGTGGGATGGGTATAGATGCAGGATGGTAGGCAGGGTAAGGAGAGATGCAGGGTGGTAGGGAAGACAGATGCCGTGTGGTGAGATGGGTATAGATGCAGGATGGTAGGCAGGGTATGGAGAGATGCAGGGTGGTAGGGAGGGGGAAGACAGATGCAGTGTGGTGGGATGGGTATAGATGCAGGATGGTAGGCAGGGTATGGAGAGATGCAGGGTGGTAAGGAAGACAGACGCTATGTGGTGGGATGGGTATAGATGCAGGATGGTAGGCAGGGTATGGAGAGATGCAGGGCGGTAGGGAAGACAGATGCCGTGTGGTGGGATGGGAATAGATGCAGGATGGTAGGCAGGGTGTGGAGAGATGCAGGGCAGTAGGGAGTGGGAATACAGATGCCGTGTGGTGAGATGGGTATAGATGCAGGATGGTAGGCAGGGTAAGGAGAGATGCAGGGTGGTAAGGAAAGACAGATGCCGTGTGGTGAGATGGGTATAGATGTAGGATGGTAGGCAGGGTATGGAGAGATGCAGGATGGTAGGCAGGGTATGAAGAGATGCAGGATGGTAGGGAAGACAGATGCTGTGTGGTGAGATGGGTATAGATGCAGGATGATAGGCAGGGTAAGGAGAGATGCAGGATGGTAGGCAGGGTATAGAGATATGTAGGGAGGGGGAAGACAGATGCAGTGTGGTAGGCAGGGTATGGAGAGATGCAGGGTGGTAGGGAAGACAGATGCAGTGTGGTGGGATGGGTATAGATGTAGGATGGTAGGCAGGGTATGGAGAGATGCAGGGTGGTAGGGAAGACAGATGCCGTGTGGTGAGATGGGTATAGATGCAGGATGGTAGGCAGGGTATGGAGAGATGCAGGATGGTAGGCAGGGTATGGAGAGATGCAGGGCGGTAGGGAGTGGGAAGACAGATGTCGTGTGGTGGGATGGGTATAGATGCAGGATGGTAGGCAGGGTAACGAGAGATGCAGGGTGGTAGGGAAGACAGATGCCGTGTGGTGAGATGGGTATAGATGCAGGATGGTAGGCAGGGTATGGAGAGATGCAGGGTGGTAGGGAGGGGGAAGACAGATGCAGTGTGGTGGGATGGGTATAGATGCAGGATGGTAGGCAGGGTATGAAGAGATGCAGGGTGGTAGGGAAGACAGACGCCATGTGGTGGGATGGGTATAGATGCAGGATGGTAGGCAGGGTATGGAGAGATGCAGGGCGGTAGGGAAGACAGGTGCCGTGTGGTGGGATGGGAATAGATGCAGGATGGTAGGCAGGGTGTGGAGAGATGCAGGGTGGTGGGATGGGTATAGATGCAGGATGGTAGGCAGGGTATGGAGAGATGCAGGGCGGTAGGGAGTGGGAAGACAGATGTCGTGTGGTGAGATGGGTATAGATGCAGGATGGTAGGCAGGGTATGGAGAGATGCAGGGTGGTAGGGAAGACAGATACCATGTGGTGGGATGGGTATAGATGCAGGATGGTAGGCAGGGTAAGGAGAGATGCAAAGTGGTAGGGAAGACAGATGTCGTGTGGTGGGATGGGTATAGATGCAGGATGGTAGGCAGGGTATGGAGAGATGCAGGGCGGTAGGGAAGACAGATGCAGTGTGGTGAGATGGGTATAGACGCAGGGTAAGGAGAGATGCAGGGCGGTAGGGAAGACAGATGCCGTGTGGTGGGATGGGTATAGATGCAGGATGGTAGGCAGGGTAAGGAGAGATGCAGGGCGGTAGGGAAGACAGATGCCGTGTGGTGGGATGGATATAGATGCAGGATGGTAGGCAGGGTAAGGAGAGATGCAGGGCGGTAGGGAAGACAGATGTCGTATGGTGAGATGGGTATAGATGCAGGATGGTAGGCAGGGTAAGGAGAGATGCAGGGCGGTAGGGAAGACAGATGCCGTGTGGTGGGATGGGAATAGATGCAGGATGGTAGGCAGGGTGTGGAGAGATGCAGGGCAGTAGGGAGTGGGAAGACAGATGCCGTGTGGTGAGATGGGTGTAGATGTAGGATGGTAGGCAGGGTATGGAGAGATGCAGGATGGTAGGCAGGGTATGGAGAGATGTAGGATGGTAGGCAGGGTATGGAGAGATGCAGGGCGGTAGGGAGTGGGAATACAGATGTCGTGTGGTGGGATGGGTATAGATGCAGGATGGTAGGCAGGGTAAGGAGAGATGCAGGGTGGTAGGGAGGGGGAAGACAGATGCAGTGTGATGGGATGGGTATAGATGCAGGATGGTATGCAGGGTATGGAGAGATGCAGGGTGGTAAGGAAGACAGACGCCATGTGGTGGGATGGGTATAGATGCAGGATGGTAGGCAGGGTATGGAGAGATGCAGGGCGGTAGGGAAGACAGATGCCGTGTGGTGGGATGGGAATAGATGCAGGATGGTAGGCAGGGTGTGGAGAGATGCAGGGCAGTAGGGAGTGGGAAGACAGATGCCGTGTGGTGAGATGGGTATAGATGCAGGATGGTAGGCAGGGTAAGGAGAGATGCAGGGTGGTAGGGAAGACAGATGCCGTGTGGTGAGATGGGTATAGATGCAGGATGGTAGGCAGGGTATGGAGAGATGCAGGGTGGTAGGGAGGGGGAAGACAGATGCAGTGTGGTGGGATGGGTATAGATGCAGGATGGTAGGCAGGGTATGGAGAGATGCAGGGTGGTAAGGAAGACAGACGCCATGTGGTGGGATGGGTATAGATGCAGGATGGTAGGCAGGGTATGGAGAGATGCAGGGCGGTAGGGAAGACAGATGCCGTGTGGTGGGATGGGAATAGATGCAGGATGGTAGGCAGGGTGTGGAGAGATGCAGGGCAGTAGGGAGTGGGAAGACAGATGCCGTGTGGTGAGATGGGTATAGATGCAGGATGGTAGGCAGGGTAAGGAGAGATGCAGGGTGGTAAGGAAAGACAGATGCCGTGTGGTGAGATGGGTATAGATGCAGGATGGTAGGCAGGGTATGGAGAGATGCAGGATGGTAGGCAGGGTATGGAGAGATGCAGCATGGTAGGGAAGACAGATGCCGTGTGGTGAGATGGGTATAGATGCAGGATGATAGGCAGGGTAAGGAGAGATGCAGGATGGTAGGCAGGGTATGGAGATATGTAGGGAGGGGGAAGACAGATGCAGTGTGGTAGGCAGGGTATGGAGAGATGCAGGGTGGTGGGATGGGTATAGATGTAGGATGGTAGGCAGGGTATGGAGAGATGCAGGGTGGTAGGGAAGACAGATGCCGTGTGGTGAGATGGGTATAGATGCAGGATGGTAGGCAGGGTATGGAGAGATGCAGGATGGTAGGCAGGGTATGGAGAGATGCAGGGCGGTAGGGAGTGGGAAGACAGATGTCGTGTGGTGGGATGGGTATAGATGCAGGATGGTAGGCAGGGTAAGGAGAGATGCACGGTGGTAGGGAAGACAGATGCCGTGTGGTGAGATGGGTATAGATGCAGGATGGTAGGCAGGGTATGGAGAGATGCAGGGTGGTAGGGAGGGGGAAGACAGATGCAGTGTGGTGGGATGGGTATAGATGCAGGATGGTAGGCAGGGTATGGAGAGATGCAGGGTGGTAGGGAAGACAGACGCCATGTGGTGGGATGGGTATAGAT
This sequence comes from Crinia signifera, assembly GCF_055691185.1. NCBI lineage: Eukaryota > Metazoa > Chordata > Amphibia > Anura > Myobatrachidae > Crinia > Crinia signifera. Next base: position 83,581,152 of record NC_139228.1, on the reverse strand, counting down.
GCAGGATGGTAAGCAGGGTATGGAGAGATGCAGGGCGGTAGGGAAGACAGGTGCCGTGTGGTGGGATGGGAATAGATGCAGGATGGTAGGCAGGGTGTGGAGAGATGCAGGGCGGTAGGGAGTGGGAAGACAGATGCCGTGTGGTGGGATGGGTATAGATGCAGGATGGTAGGCAGGGTATGGAGAGATGCAGGGCGGTAGGGAGTGGGAAGACAGATGTCGTGTGGTGAGATGGGTATAGATGCAGGATGGTAGGCAGGGTATGGAGAGATGCAGGGTGGTAGTGAAGACAGATACCATGTGGTGGGATGGGTATAGATGCAGGATGGTAGGCAGGGTAAGGAGAGATGCAGGGCGGTAGGGAAGACAGATGCCATGTGGTGGGATGGGTATAGATGCAGGATGGTAGGCAGGGTATGGAGAGATGCAGGGCGGTAGGGAAGACAGATGCAGTGTGGTGAGATGGGTATAGACGCAGGGTAAGGAGAGATGCAGGGCGGTAGGGAAGACAGATGCCGTGTGGTGGGATGGGTATAGATGCAGGATGGTAGGCAGGGTAAGGAGAGATGCAGGGCGGTAGGGAAGACAGATGCCGTGTGGTGGGATGGATATAGATGCAGGATGGTAGGCAGGGTAAGGAGAGATGCAGGGCGGTAGGGAAGACAGATGCCGTATGTTGAGATGGGTATAGATGCAGGATGGTAGGCAGGGTAAGGAGAGATGCAGGGCGGTAGGGAAGACAGATGCAGTGTGGTGAGATGGGTATAGATGCAGGATGGTAGGTAGGGTATGGAGAGATGCAGGGCGGTAGGAAAGACAGATGCAGTGTGGTGAGATGGGTATAGATGCAGGATAGTAGGCAGGGTATGGAGAGATGCAGGATGGTAGGCAGGGTATGGAGAGATGCAGGATGGTAGGCAGGGTATGGAGAGATGCAGGGCGGTAGGGAGTGGGAAGACAGATGTCGTGTGGTGGGATGGGTATAGATGCAGGATGGTAGGCAGGGTAAGGAGAGATGCAGGGTGGTAGGGAAGACAGATGCCGTGTGGTGAGATGGGTATAGATGCAGGATGGTAGGCAGGGTATGGAGAGATGCAGGGTGGTAGGGAGGGGGAAGACAGATGCCGTGTGGTGGGATGGGTATAGATGCAGGATGGTAGGCAGGGTAAGGAGAGATGCAGGGCGGTAGGGAAGACAGATGCCGTGTGGTGGGATGGATATAGATGCAGGATGGTAGGCAGGGTAAGGAGAGATGCAGGGCGGTAGGGAAGACAGATGCCGTATGTTGAGATGGGTATAGATGCAGGATGGTAGGCAGGGTAAGGAGAGATGCAGGGCGGTAGGGAAGACAGATGCAGTGTGGTGAGATGGGTATAGATGCAGGATGGTAGGTAGGGTATGGAGAGATGCAGGGCGGTAGGAAAGACAGATGCAGTGTGGTGAGATGGGTATAGATGCAGGATGGTAGGCAGGGTATGGAGAGATGCAGGATGGTAGGCAGGGTATGGAGAGATGCAGGATGGTAGGCAGGGTATGGAGAGATGCAGGGCGGTAGGGAGTGGGAAGACAGATGTCGTGTGGTGGGATGGGTATAGATGCAGGATGGTAGGCAGGGTAAGGAGAGATGCAGGGTGGTAGGGAAGACAGATGCCGTGTGGTGAGATGGGTATAGATGCAGGATGGTAGGCAGGGTATGGAGAGATGCAGGGTGGTAGGGAGGGGGAAGACAGATGCAGTGTGGTGGGATGGGTATAGATGCAGGATGCTAGGCAGGGTATGGAGAGATGCAGGGTGGTAGGGAAGACAGACGCCATGTGGTGGGATGGGTATAGATGCAGGATGGTAGGCAGGGTATGGAGAGATGCAGGGTGGTGGGGAAGACAGACGCCATGTGGTGGGATGGGAATAGATGCAGGATGGTAGGCAGGGTGTGGAGAGATGCAGGGCAGTAGGGAGTGGGAAGACAGATGCCGTGTGGTGGGATGGGTATAGATGCAGGATGGTAGGCAGGGTATGGAGAGATGCAGGGCGGTAGGGAGTGGGAAGACAGATGTCGTGTGGTGAGATGGGTATAGATGCAGGATGGTAGGCAGGGTATGGAGAGATGCAGGGTGGTAGGGAAGACAGATGCCATGTGGTGGGATGGGTATAGATGCAGGATGGTAGGCAGGGTAAGGAGAGATGCAGGGCGGTAGGGAAGACAGATGCCGTGTGGTGGGATGGGTATAGATGCAGGATGGTAGGCAGGGTATGGAGAGATGCAGTGCGGTAGCAAAGACAGATGCAGTGTGGTGAGATGGGTATAGATGCAAGGTAAGGAGAGATGCAGGGCGGTAGGGAAGACAGATGCCGTGTGGTGGGATGGGTATAGATGCAGGATGGTAGGCAGGGTATGGAGAGATGCAGGGCGGTAGGGAAGACAGATGCAGTGTGGTGAGATGGGTATAGATGCAGGGTAAGGAGAGATGCAGGGCGGTAGGGAAGACAGATGCCGTGTGGTGGGATGGGTATAGATGCAGGATGGTAGGCAGGGTATGGAGAGATGCAGGGCGGTAGGAAGACAGATGCAGTGTGGTGAGATGGGTATAGATGCAGGGTCAGTAGAGATGCAGGGCGGTAGGGAAGACAGATGCCGTGTGGTGGGATGGGTATAGATGCAGGAGGGTAGGCAGGGTAAGGAGAGATGCAGGGCGGTAGGGAAGACAGATGCGGTGTGGTGAGATGGGTATTGATGCAGGATGGTAGGTAGGGTATGGAGAGATGCAGGGTGGTAGGGAAGACAGATGCAGTGTGGTGAGATGGGTATAGATGCAGGATGGTAGGCAGGGTATGGAGAGATGCAGGGCGGTAGGGAAGACAGATGCCGTGTGGTAGGATGGGTATAGATGCAGGATGGTAGGCAGGGTATCGAGAGATGCAGGGCGGGAGGGAAGACAGATGCAGTGTGGTGAGATGGGTATAGATGCAGGATGGTAGGCAGGGTATGTAGAGATGCAGGGCGGTAGGAAGCGGGGGCCGCAGCACAGAAATTATCCAGCATGAAGCATTTCACAGATGGGATCTTCGCTTGCTGTGGGCCCCTCTTTGATCCATGGTACAGTAGTACCATGTGTACCTCCCTCACGGTGGCCCTGGGTGCAGGGTGGCTGCTGCCCCTACAGGCTGCTGGGGCCAATAGCAGCTGCATCCCCTGCACCTACATCAGTTACTCCACTGGTGCAGGGGATGCAACTATAATGGGGCATCATCTTTATCTTCAATCAACCCCCCCACACACACAACCACACACACACACACAGAGACACACCGCTAATAGCTATATCTGCTGCAAACCAGGTTGTGAGCCCAGCATGTAGGACGACTGTGGTGGAGGTGGAACTCCTGCAATTAGAGGTGGGGGAACTCAGTTCCACCCCACTTTCACCCCTGAACTTGCCCTTTATCTCTCATCAAGCGTTAAACTCTATTGTCTTATGCACTTATGAGTCTCGTCTGACTGCCAGTGACCATGATGGAGAAAGCAGAGGGACATCTGTCGCTTTCTAGCTCAGCAATGACAGATGTGCATATACACCAGTGTGCACTAATCTGTGCTGATGTATTTATTTCTAAACTAATATGAGTCTCACAGGGATTCATTTGAAACAATATTCAATCCAGTGTCTGAAAAAATAATAATTTAAAAAGCCACTAAAAACAGCCTGAAGTCCAGTTTTTAAAGAGATTGATGACAATCAACGGTTTGTGAAAAATGTTACAAGTGAACAAAAACACAAAGTGCAAAGAATGATTTCCCTGCCCTCAAATCAATGCGCTGATCATGGCCTCAGCCTGTAACTCTGCCAGACGGAGGCTGTGCTTGCCACCAGCGCCAGGTATCTTGTGACTGTCCCCGGTGTTAAAACCCAAGGAAGAGCATCCTTCATCCTCTACTTGGTGTCACCCGCTGCCTCTCTCCATCACCCTCTTCCTGTCACTCACTGCCTCTGCCCATCACCCTCTTCCTGTCACTCATTGCCTCTGTCCATCACCCTCTTCCTGTCACTCACTGCCTCTCTCCATCACCCTCTTTCTGTCACTCACTGACTCTCTCCATCACCCTCTTCCTGTCACTCACTGCCTCTGTCCATCACCCTCTTCCTGTCACTCACTGCCTCTGTCCATCATCCTCTTCCTATCACTCACTGCCTCTGTCCATCATCCTCTTCCAGTCACTCATTGCCTCTGTCCATCACCCTCTTCCTGTCACTCACTGCCTCTGTCCATCACCCTCTTCCTGTCACTCATTGCCTCTGTCCATCACCCTTTTCCTGTCACTCACTGCCTCTGTCCATCATCCTCTTCCTATCACTCACTGCCTCTCTCCATCATCCTCTTCCTGTCACTCATTGCCTCTCTCCATCATCCTCTTCCTGTCACTCATTGCCTCTGTCCATCACCCTCTTCCTGTCACTCACTGCCTCTGTCCATCATCCTCTTCCTATCACTCACTGCCTCTCTCCATCATCCTCTTCCTGTCACTCATTGCCTCTCTCCATCATCCTCTTCCTGTCACTCATTGCCTCTCTCCATCACCCTCTTCCTGTCACTCACTGCCTCTCTCCATCATCTTCTTCCTGTCACTCACTGCCTCTGTCCATCATCCTCTTCCTGTCACTCATTGCCTCTCTCCATCATCCTCTTCCTGTCACTCATTGCCTCTCTCCATCATCCTCTTCCTGTCACTCATTGCCTCTGTCCATCACCCTCTTCCTGTCATTCACTGCCTCTCTCCATCATCCTCTTCCTGTCACTCATTGCCTCTGTCCATCATCCTCTTCCTGTCACTCACTGCCTCTCTCCATCATCCTTTTCCTGTCACTCATTGCCTCTCTCCATCACCCTCTTCCTGTCACTCACTGCCTCTCTCCATCATCTTCTTCCTGTCACTCATTGCCTCTGTGCATCACCCTCTTCCTGTCTCTCATTGCCTCTGTCCATCACCCTCTTCCTGTCATTCACTGCCTCTCTCCATCATCCTCTTCCTGTCACTCACTGCCTCTCTTCATCATCCTTTTCCTGTCACTCACCGCCTCTCTCCATCATCCTCTTCCTGTCACTCTCTGCCTCTGTCCATCACCCTCTTCCTGTCACTCACTGCCTCTCTCCATCACCCAGGCGGCTTTACGGGAGGGTTGTCCCTCTTTCCGGGGGGGCCGGGAGGGGGACCCAATTTTCAGGACCCTCCCGGTCATTCCAGGAGGGTAGGCAACCCTGTCAATAAGTGAGCAACCCCAGCGAATGAAACATTCACAGAGGGTTCTCGCTGCGGGGGTTTAAACATGCACAGGCCCCCTCCATTGGGGATGAGGCCGAATAGAGACCTGTGCAAAGAGGTCTGAATTTGGCTCCTAAATGTAGAAATCCCTGATGGTGCAGGTAACTTTCTAAAATCTCATATGCTTGTGAGAAAAAATTGGCTAAACTATCATTCATGGGATCATTAGACTACCTTAGTCATCAGGCTCTGTTCTCATCCAAACTGATATTAGTAACTAAACTGTGTTATATTAAGGATATGAAAATCTCTTTACACAGGTTATATAATAATCTAATGTTCAAAATGACCTGAAGAAACAGAGCTGCAATTACTGCAAGTCACCACTGGAGGGAGTCATGTTCACATTATTTGAAGAAAAACTATGGTAAAGGAAATGTTGTTCATGTTGCCAAATTTAATTAGTGTTGTTTATTACCAGTTTCTTATATAGCGCACACATATTCTGCAGCGCTGTACAGAGTATATTTGAACATTCACATCAGTCCCTGCCCCAGTGAAGCTTACAATCTATATTCCCTACCACATGTACACGCACACACAGACATTCTAGGGTTAATTTGTTGGGAGCCAATTAACCTACCAGAATATTTTTGGATTGTGGGAGGAAACCCACGCAAACACAGGGAGAAAATACAAACTCCACACAGTTAGGCATACCTCCCAACTTTTGAAGCTTAGCAGTCGGGACGCTGCTGCTGCGCGCCGGAGGCGAGTCGAAATTTTCGGGGGCGTGGCCTAATTTGGGGGCGTGGCCTATACTCGCGGCTGCCCGCGAGGCCACGCCCCCATTTTGCCGCTATGGGGGCATGACCCAGAGGCTCTGTGAGCCTCTAGCCATGCCCCCAGCCCCCCAGCGTTTATTCCCCGCTGCTTAGCAGCTGACAGGGGGGACTCCCAACAGCCCCCCCACACCGCGGGACACTGACGCCCGCGGGTGGGACAGCGGGACAGGCCCTGACAATCGGGACTGTCCCGATAAAATCTGGACTGTTGGGAGGTATGGTTAGGGTCATGGTGGGAATCAACCCCATGACCTCAGCACTGTGAGGCAGTAATGCTAACCATTACACCGTCCCTGCTGCCCATACATTAGGGCAATCGGACGCGGGGTGATATTGTGCTTCGATTTCCTTTGAATTGCATCTGAAGTGCTTTTTCCCTCATTTGATGCATTGTGCATGCAATCTTGCAATAAATCGCATGCCCCATGTGACCTGAAATCAGGCCTATACCATCTTAGCAACCCCTGCCCTTTCTAGCCCCCCATCCCCATCCATGTCCTTCCTGCCCCGTCCACTCCCTATCCTCTAACAATTCGATCTCCCCCTGCCCCCTCCAGCCCCCTCCCCATCCCATTTCTTTCCTCACCCTCTTAAATCCACCCAGAGCAGCATACCCAGACGATGGCATGGCAGTGGTTTGGAACTGGAATATGCTACACAAGGACCTCCAATGACCATAAGTTTAACAAGAAAATGTAGATATCTTATAATGTTGTTTCATACACACGTATATGTGCTTTTTAATATAAACATAACAATTCTATGTTGTAATTGTATAGTGGCCACTACCTGCATCTAGCCTATCAGGACACCCGCTGCAGTTTTGCGCCTGGAATATTGTTTCTGTTTGTGTTACGGGACCGAATGATTTTCCAGTTTTCCTGAGGAAACACGGGAATGACGGGGTTCTGTTTGTGTTACGGGACCGACTGAGATTTTAAACTTATCAGATGTTTCTGGGTTGTTGCTGGACGGAGGCTATTCACATGCATGGAGATGGTCCGTCTTTTAGGCGGTTTATGCCAGTGTAGCGGGCATGTTGCAGAAGTGATGCTGACGCATAATCACTCACATTGGCTAGGGCTACCGTACTGTGGCTTGTGCACGTTTCCATGGCGCGACCAATAGTTGCATTCAAAAATATATCAAGTGGGATCGTTGCATCTGAAGACGCACAAAGTTGGTGTCCTTTGCACACTCAGACGCGCACATGTAGACCAGGGACAGGCTGATGCTAGTGCTAGCATAAAAGTCGCTGCCACAACTGTAGCAAAATACGCAAACTTGGACGTCAAAGTTTCTGACTCCGATTCCTGCCCAGAACACATGAGAGAAATCAGTTTAGTACAGGATTCAAGTTCTTTGAATAATTTGGGTGAAAGTGATTTGAGTTGGTGAAATTAATTCTTAAACACGTGCACCGGTTCTCCGCAAACATCCGAGGCCTCTGGTTATTGAAGGACGTCATATATGTCGCTGCTCTTTGTTGCTTGGTTAAGACTCTCATAGAAGTTTGCGTTGTCCACAGAGAAAATTCTGTTTTCATGTTTATCGTCATTGGGTAAGTCAATGGTTTCATATATACATTGCTGGTTTATGTAGGTAGGAAAGGGGTTTCCAGTTTTTTGTGAAAAAGGCTCACAGTCAATATAGTGATTTCCTGTATCAGATAAACAAACAACAAATATATAAATGTATAGGTATGTAAAGTGTAGATCGATACATACAAACATACATACATACACACATACATACACAGCACACGCACACACATCGTGCCTGCATGTCTATTTCTGCTTCTATCTGCCAGATCGAGGGCAGTTTAATGGCGCTCAATCCAGAACCCACTCCCTCTCTCGGCATGCCGTCCTTGAGCCGGCCATCCCTCCCTCGTCGATGCTGGCATCCAGCGGCTGTCGATATGATGGCCGCATTGGTTGAGGACCATGGAGTTCAGGACCATGGAGAGCAAACTACATCAACAGTCCTACATTCAACTGTGCATCATCCCCGAAATATCCACCATCAGATGCCACACCACAAATATTAAGCAAACCAGTAACTCCACTATATCATGAGTGAAATGAATGGTTATTAGTCTCAAGCACTACATTCTTATTTGATAGATTTAGGATTTCTAATTACTAACCTTGCACTTGCTGTAAAAAAAAAATTGTTTGATTTTTTTTGCATGCAGGGCAAATATTGTCTCCATTTGCATGCAGCCCACACTATTTCTACGCTGCAACTTAGAGCTTTTACACACCCCTCTCTTATCTACTCCCCCCCCCCCCCCCCCCACACACACACACACACACACACACACACACACACACACACACACACACACACACACACATACACACACACTACATGGTTTTGCCCAGGTACATAGTTAATTGTTTTTGTTTTTGGCTTCCCTTTGCCCTCCTATTTTTCACTGACCAGGAATCGTACCTCGGGCCATGTTAGCGCTTGGGAGTTTGATCTGTCTTCTTCTGTACACAAAGAAGATAACCAACAGGATCAGCAGCACAACGGCAAATACTACAATTATCGAGATGATCATCACTGCAGGGGGGGAAAGGGACATTACTTAGATTTAAATACAATTATTATCACGTGTTACAACATAGAAACTATTCCTGGGAAATTCAACATTGCCCCAAGTCATAACATATAAAATGAATTAAAATTTGCTTCCAAGATCTTATCAAAGATTCATTAATGGTTTAATGCTGGGAACGAAATGTAAAGAAGAGATAAACACAAACTGACAAACTTTACTTTTTACTATCACAGAGACGACAACATAATCGTATGTAAGATCACAACATATATCTGACTACAAATTCTAACTTTTAATGAAAGCTACTGTGTAACTCTTTCTATAGAGGAGTGAAAACAATTCACACCATGAGGGTTAGGAAGTATTCTACATTATTAATAACATGAATTCAGCAATTGGTCAGCGGAGTGGACCCCACATTGCAGCAACCATGATGCAATCTCCAGGCTGATTAATCTATGTCAGGCATCTTGGCCTAACATTGGGGGTTATTCTGAGTCACTCGCAAAGGCACAATCACTCTCTAATGGACAAAACCATGCGCACTGCAGGTGGGGCAGATGTAACATGTGCAGATTTTGGTGGGGGGTGTACTTCCAACTGATATCTATATTACAGTGTAAAAATAAAGCAGCCAGTATTTACCCTGCACAGAAAAAATAAAACATCCAAATCTAACTCTCTCTCTGCACATGTTACATCAGCCCCACCTGCAGTGCACATGGTTTTGTCCATTAGAGAGTGATTGTGCCTTCCCTAGTGAATCAGAATAACCCCCATTGTTAAATATTACCAATGTTTTTGTGGTACTGACTTGTCTAATGTCTACATTTAAACATTGTTCTAGGTGAACGATAAGCCTTTAATACCACTTTCAGACGGCAAATGCAGGGTCGAACCGGGACTTTGATACGGTGCAGTCCCGGTGCGACCCAGCATTTTGGTCTGTTCACACCGCATCAGCGAACCGGCATTATTACCGGTTTGCTGAAGTCATACAAGGGGCGAGCGGCGGAGCGTCATCGGGGGCGGGGGGAGGAGGCAGCGCTCAGAGCTGGCGCTGCTCCAAGCCCCGCCACCTCCATAGTGTGAACTGGAAACGGGTCGCTCGACCCAATTAACGCGTTCATACCGCAAAGCAACAAGGCAACAAACCGGTAAGAACTCTTCTGTTTTACTGGTTTGTATTGCCGTGTTACTACCAGTTTGCTGTAACTGGTAACCTCTTTCACATCGCAACAATTACCGGGTTCATCCGGCAAGACACCGGCATGAACCTGTTTTTTAGGTGCAATGTGACAGGGGTATTAGTAATCTCTGTGCCCATTGGTGCCTCAGACGTTTTCATGGAACCCTGGTTGCCAAATGATTGTATGACTGTACAGGGTATGGCTAGAACTCTGAAGGAACGGCCTGCTCTCAGATTGTGCGCTCAGTGTTTGTAGGGGATACGGTCATTAGGATGACCCTATTAAGGTCAACATGCATTGGGTCGACAGGCGCTCAGTCAACACCAGAAAAAGGTTAACATGGCTAAGGTCGACAGGGTCAGAAGGTCGATACAAGGTAGACGATGGGAAGGTCTACAGTCAAAAGGTCGACATGAGTTTATCACGTGTTTTTTTGAGCCGACATGTGCCGACAGGTGGTATTTCATGCCCTACCATCCACTACGGCGTGGTGGGAGAATAACATAGTGTGCCGAGCGCAGCGAGCTATGTGCGGGGATGTGGCGCACCTAGACGGTGTACACTATGTTGACATTTAGGGCAAAACTCACGCCGACCTTCTGCCCGTCGAGTTTCCCATTGTCAGCCTACTGCTTGTGATGATATTTCAACCCTGGCCGTGTCGACATATTTCAGGTGTCGAACTACGGCCTGTCGCCTTAGGATATAATGGACATGATAATGTGCAGTTTATAACTTTATACGGTCAACCTCCCCTATAGCATAATGGGCCCAATTCAGACCTACTCACTGTGCTGCATGTGTCCGGAGCCCAGCAAGCAGGGTAATGCCGACCCGCTGGACGCACACACCGCCGCCGACATGCGAGTCCCTGTGCAAAGCTGTGGACAGATGTGTTACTTACCGTCTAAGGACTTATCCTCTTACCGGCGAATGTGCATATGCCAGGTGCGTGCGGCCAAGTCCGCGGGCCGGGGTGTGTGGGGCGGCCGGATGTCAGCTGCCCGCCCACTTCCTCTCGGATGTGCAAGCGTATCTAAGTGGCCTGAGAGTCGCTTTATATATGTGTGCACTCACCACATCATCGAATGATGCGGGAGTTTCCCCTGGCCTGCGAATGCATGTTTATGTAAACATCCATTCGCATCCAGAGCGTACGAATACTGCGTGCGGGGGGGGGGGGAGAGAGCATGCGCAGGGCGGTGTTTGGGGAACGAAGAGGGTCCGAATTCGGACCAGGTCTGAATCGGCCCCAATAGGTAGTAAATTTGCATTTGACAATCTCACACCACATCATCCAACAGTGGTTGCAAAGGGAACAAAGAGCAAGTTCTGATTTCATTATCGCTGAGCCATCACCGGTGGAGCATGATGTAAGTTTGTCCGGTACGTTTTACTACCTATAGAGGAGTTGGACAATATATAAAATAAAATAAACATTTAAAAAGATCTCTATAGACCTTTGTTATACTTAAGAATTTACCTTCAGCTCCTCAAGCTCTCATTGGTTTTTTTATCCCTTTGAAAGCCAACATCTCTGTGAGAGATATGCAAAATAGCCGCTAAAAATGCCGGCGTCGCTCACAATATAAGGTAACGTTACAGGTCATTATGATGATTAAAAATGTTGGCTTGGCAATTTTCACACCTATTTTGACAAATTGGCACTTGGCACTCAAAGGGTTAAGCATCTTTTTTAAGCATACCCTTAGGATTCATGGCTATCCAAAAGCCATAATGCCAGACAGACAAACAAAATTTTGGGCCATTTCTAGAGAGCGTATATAGTATTGACGCAAGTATACGTCTGGATTTTCATTCAACCGACTTTGATGTTTGACAAAGACGAATGGGCTGATATTTTCATCACTTTGGAGTTTGAACACAATAGTTCTGTGCATAGTTTCACTAAGCATTTTCTTTATTATCACTCATGGATTTCTTCCTTTCTTCCACTACCAGCTGTTATGCTCTCAAGTAACCATGCTATGCTTGCGCAGGCAAAATGGGCTTCACCTCACAGCTGATGTTCCCAAGTAAGTTCACCTGCTACTAGGATGCCACCAGGTCTTAATACAGGTACAAGGAGATAGCATAAAACTTGATGAGCCAAGAGTGAGCTGAAGTGATAAATGAATGCTGACTATGCAGGAGGCAGGGCAGGAAAGTCTGGCAAACAAACCCAGGACCAGGGAGGTCTAGAACAGTCTGGGATCCATAAAACAGACAAGACATTAACAAGGGCAGGGTGCTTGCAGAAACTGGCAGAGTGGCTCCCCTTAAACATCAGCCAATTGCACCTGATGCCACAAATGCGTCCATCTCGGCGATAAGTCCGGTGCAGGTCTTAAATGATTAAAATTCTGATAAATTTCCAAAGCAAGTTTCATACATATTAGTGTCGGCTCTATGACCTAAACCCCATCTATTAAATGTGAGTTTTATTGTCTCATTAATGATTTGCCGTTTGCATTATTACACTACCTGTAGTTTGATTACTGCTTATTCCATGTCCGGCCTGACCAGGAATTGTAATGACATTTTGCAAACTGTTTACTGTACCATTAGTCTGCAACAAAGGGTTCTGGGAAATTATCATCTCAGTGGCATTTGGGACAAGAACTGTAACAGATAGAGAGTTTATATTAAGTACAACTGCAATGAAATGTATGAAGGTGGGATACGGTCATTAGGTTGATCCTCTTAAGGTCGACGTCCATTGGGTCAACCACTGAATGTCGACAGGCCTTATGTCGACACTTGAAATAGATCAACATGGATAAGGTCGACAGGGTTGGAAGGTCGACACAAGCATTAGGTCAAAAATAGGAAGATTGACAGTCAAAGGGTCAACATAAGATTTTCAAGGTTCTTTTAGCCCTACCATCCACTAGGCATGGCGGGAGAATAAAATAGTGTGCCGAGCGCGGTGTCCATGTCAACTGTGTTGACATTCAGGACAAAAAAAAGGTGAAAACTCATGTCGACCTTTTCACTGCCGACCTTCCCATTGTTGCCCTTCTTGTGTTGACGTTACCCATGTAGACATATTTCAGGTGTCAACCTAAGGCCTGTCAACCTTCAGTGTTTAACCCAATGCATGTCGACCCAATGACCCATTCCCAGGAAAGTAGTATGTGAGCTCCACCCACTGTGGCAACCAATCAACACACAATTCTTATGCACTGCTCCTGTGTCACTTCGTGACTATTCAACAGGCACAAAGTGACCAGGATAAGTAGCCAGGTTCTGGTCTCCGGAATATGCTGGGTGGGTAATTGTGCATTCAAGAAGATCTGGGCGGAATGTAATGTCGCTTGAGTATGTTTTTTTAAAGGGGCGATCACTTGTAAGCTACTATCCAGGCAGGGGAAGATTGATTAATACGGGCAGTGAAAGTTCATTCTTTAAGAATGAAGCGTTTCGGACCCCACAGCCTCCGATGATAAATATCTAGACCAACCTGGAAATTGCATACTGTTATGTAATAAGCGCACTCATCCTTCTAATCCTGCGCATATTGTGATGATTATATTACCTGTGGTTTGCGGCATGACTGTCCCAGCTTCGGTCTGAGCAGATGTCGTTGTCACAGTCCCCAAGGCGCTACTAGTGCACACAGAAACGTTCCCTGAGATATTGATCACATGACTTCCATTGTGTGAATGTGCTGCAAAACATAGGGTATTAGTAATCACATTCCGGGTCAGTGCCGAGAGCCGGGTCTATGAAATAAAACATCATTAGTACTGTACATCGGATAACTATTCCATTCAAAGGGATTGAGAAAGAACTAAGAGGCCCTCTCCCATCAGCCGCCCTCTGCTGCCCATTCATTGGCTGTCATGTCTCCGTTGACCAGTCATCTCCGGATGATCCTGTTTTTTTTAAACTTCAGAATATGTTTCTGGCTTCATAGGGGCGGCCATCTTTCCTGAGGTCAGCTGACAATATTGCAGCCATTCGCAGAGACCTAATTCTCTCATAACTTTAATGCCCAATCCTGGTGCAGTGATCACTATATAAACAATTCCCAGGCACCCCTGCTTCGCAGGTTCAGTTGGTCTTTGAAGTAATTCCTGTCTTCTGTACCTGCAGCTCCAATCACCTCAGTTTCCCAAAATATAACTGCAGCTCCAATCTGCAATCCCCTGCAGTTCCCCCCTGTCCCAGAAGGGCCGCGAATCACGGTATTTGCAGAAATGGGGGTGGGGCCTAATGGTGGCAAGCTGCATAGAGTATGCAAGTATGGTAATATTACCAGCCGGTCCACTGTTTGCTCCGCTCCATGGGCCTTATTCATTTTCTCTAATGGACAAAACCATCCTGCACTGCATGTGGGGCAAAGGTAACATGTGCAAAGAGAGTTAGATTTGGGTGAACTGAAATCTAAATTGCAGTGTAAAAATAAAGCAGCCATTATTTACCCTGCACAGAAACAAAATAACTCACCCAAATCTGCACATATTACATCTGCCCCACCTGCAGTGCAGCATGAATTTCCCCATTAGAGAAAAATGTACTTTGCAATCCTGTCAGAATTAGGCCCTATCTCCGCTACCTTCTGGTGTTACTGTGAGTACAGTTGAGCAATCTGGGCACGCCTGCGCTTTTCCTCCCTACCAGACAATGTCTGATTACCCCCCCCCCCCCCCCCCCCAAATGCCGACTCCCTGCGAGTGGATTGCGATGAGATATTTTCACTACCGCTGTTGCTATTTGGGCTCGAGCATGCGCGCTATGATCCCCACGCATGTGCAGTCATACGATAATCTAACAGATTGCACATTCACACATCAGCAATCAACTCTGAATCGGCCCCATAGTTAGCTAGTCCCTTACAGGACTTACCTACACATAAAGGGTCACTGACAGGTGAGACAAAGGACACGTTTTTCTTCCACGTTTCGTACTGACAAGCGTATAAAGCAACGCCGTGTTTCTCTGGTTCCCTGAGGTTGTAGATTACACTCTTCTGAGTCTTTGAAATGGAATTTCTGGTTAGTGTAGTGTTGTTTGTTGTATTCCATATGGAAACGGTTAGATTCAGGTGCAACGCTGGAACAGCGCATCGCAGCTCAACTGAATGGTTTGTAATCACAATGGAGATCGCCGGTTTGGGCAACTTTTCTATAAGGGGGGGGTGGGGGCAATAAAAATGATTAAAACATGGTTTACATGACAACTGGAAAATAAAAAAAAAACAATATTCCACAGTTTTATGTTTTTAAGCACAACTCCACCTATGTAATCCATACTGTAGGTCCTTCCAGGGCCATAGGATCATCCCAGTTGCCCCCCCCCCCCCCCCTATGCATATGTAGTTATATACAAACTCACACCGGGCAAGATGTACTAAAAAAAAAAAAGAGGTAAAAACCGATGTTTGCACATGCTCAGAAGGATTTTCTGTTAGAAACAAAGAAGTCCAGGCAGCGATGGGGATCGCAAAGGGCAGCTCTTATCGGGGGAACTGCCCTTTGCGTTGCTCATCCCATTTGGGATGAGCATTGGCGCAATGTGTGGTGGGATGTACCACCGCTGGTTTGTACAACACGCCCTTGGAAATAGATAAAGTGGCCGGAGAGAAAGAACCAACCAAACAAACAGCCCCCAACTGTCATTTTTCAAAAATAGCCTGTAACATGGCCGATTGGTCTGGGAGAAAATATGATGCCATGTCTGGGGGTGCAGGTGACCGCACCCCACTGATGTGTAATACTTTCCTACTAGAAATCAGTCATCGTTACCTGAACAGACAGCACTGGCATCCTCGTAGTGATAACAGTTATGCTTTCCCCAACCATTACTGGGGCACAGAGAGATATTGGCCTCCGTTCCGACACATGTCACATCATCCAACCAGATAGTGCCGTTAGCTTGTCCATAAGCTGCATTTGGTGGGGCTGCCAATGCGACTCCACACTCCAGCTGACTGCACACAACCTGCGCATCGGCGCTGTCCCAGAAATCGTCACACACCGATCCCCAGTTATTGTCGTAAAATACTTCAACTCTCCCAGCGCAGAGGCCAGGTCCGTTTACCAGCCGTATGGGTACCGGTCCTAAAAAAAAAATATGGGTTGATATATATGATAAGTAGGATGAAGGGAAATTCACATTAAAGGCCTAATTCAGACCTGTTCGCTAGGCTGCATATGCATGCGAGGGGATGTGACGTCAGCCGTACGCCCTGAGCAGGTTTCAACACGCCTGCGTTCACAGGAGAACACCCAGCTTTTTTATGGGCTCACCCTTTAAACGCTGTGTGTTCCCCCTACTCCAGCCCCCTGCCCACCCCCTCCCCTCACAGAATGAGCACCTCAGCGAGTGTGATTCTTGCACATATTCGAGTGTAGACCCCCACCATTGGCCGGGGGACTGAATTTGAGCCGATCTGAATCACCCCTAATTGTTATATATGTGTTACTCTTCTTTGTGTCAGCATATTCATTTCAGTTATTAAATGGGGCCAGATTCTCTAAGCTTCAAAAGTGATAAAATGGAGAGTGATAAACAGCCAGCCAATCAGCTCCTGCCTGGCATTTTTCAAACACAGACTGTGACATGTCCGGTAGGAGCTGATTGGCCGGCTGTTTATCACTCTCCATTCTATTACTTTTCAAGCTTAGAGCATCTGGCTAACTAATATTTACTTAAATAGCACCAGCATATGCCGTTGCGCATCACAATGTTTTACATATAAAGCCCCCCAATAACTGTTACTTACACCTCAAATTAAAGATGATCGCTGATTGTTTGTAAAACATCGATTGTTGGCAGCCGACGCCAGACAGTTTTGCCATTGATGATAGAGAACCAGTGGTACCCCACCACTGATAGTACGGGTCATTATTTGTTTTACTTCAGGACATGTAGCAGTTATTATTTATTTATTTACAGTGTCTTATATAGCGCAGCAGATTCCGTTATAGCGTTGTTAAAGTCGAGTTGCATACACGCCATTTTAGGATAGTATGGCCGCCATTTTGGTTCGCAGAGTTGCGCAAATAAAGTTTCCATACCCGAGTCTGTGTGACAAAGTGGACCAGAAGCGTAGCCATACTATTACACATAAATTCATAAGAACATACTGACACTAAATAAAATATACCGTGTTTCCCCGATAATAAGACACTGTCTTATTTTTTTTTTTCACTCAAAAAAGACCATAGGTCTTATTTTCGGGGGAGGGCTTATTTTAATAGACCTTTTGAAAAAATAGCCCCCCTGCGCCTTTAAGAAATTCCCCACTGCGCCTTTAAAACATTCAACTGCGCCTTTATGAAATGCCCCACAATTTAATGTGCCGGTATTTTACATTTTCCATGCCCCCACCTGTTTGTTTGTAGTTTAAATGGATATTCGTTGATGGCGCTGTGTGGTGAGCAGCAGCCAGCCAGTCAGCCGCGTGATGTGCGCGGCGCGATGTGCGCGGCGTGACGTCACGCCGCGCCTACCGCAATGCATCCCTGGGAACGGGAGCTGCGGTGCTGCTGGTGAGTGAGCGGAGGGCAGCGGGGGTCAGCGGGGGTCAGCGGGAGTCAGCGGGGGCCGAGCGGAGGGTACACATATGGTGTACATACAATTACATGGGAAAAATGGTAGGGCTTAATTTCGGGGGAGGGCTTATTTTGGACCAGCGTCCAAAATCTGGGGTAGGGCTTATTATCGGGGTAGGTCTAATTATCAGGGAAAGACGGTAGTTAAAGGTTTAGAACGCCACACATAGCTTAGTTAGCATTGCATACATCCGTCTGTATCATGTTTAGTATCGTTACGTTCCGTTTCTTATGCGCAGTATTCCGGTCATTGCGAATATTTCGCAATACATACGGTCCGATAGTTATGGACAAAATCCATATCTCCAAGACAGTTTCTGTTTAAAAGTATATAACAAAGGAATCTAGTTGTAACCGGTTTCTACTGCTATTTACAACCCCTGACGACGATACCAACAAACAAAGGACTCCAAAGTTCACTCCCCTGCACCTATTCAAACCAGGTGCATCATTTTACCCCCAATCACAGAGAACCTGACATACGACCTCCGACCAATAGGAATGGCCTTTGACCTCCCCCTTCTGACCCTATAAGATAGGTGACCCAGGGCGGCCTTGGTCACTTCGGCACATCTTCCTTTCCCTGACCTTCGACCGGGCTATAGTTCAACCCTGAACGATAGCGAGCTCCGACCGGACTGCGCTGCGCATATTTGATGAGACGGTAAACGGTTGCATTCACGGTACTTATTTTCATTGTATTGTTGGCTGATTGTATCCTGTATCTGTATTTTCTTCCCCTAGTAGAGCCTGTTTAGTATACTCATTGTTAGACTATTGTATCACTTGTTATACCTGTATTCCTGTAACCCCCTTTTGTCCGTTAGGGACTTAAATACATCTTTTTACGGAGTTCCTATCTCCTTACTTCTATACTGTGGTTGTGTCTGTTCATTCGCATATAGCGATAAGGTATATTACGGACACTGTCCTTAAAGGTATATTCGCAGATTAGAGTCAGAGTACTGCGAAAGGATCTCAAATTAAGGTATTGGTTCTTTGGTGTACAATACACAATAAAGGTACGCTACGCTGCGCTACGCTTTGTTCGCACGTAGCTAGGTATAAAGGGTATGCTGGTTACGGACATAATACGTAACCTGCGCTTTTCACTTATTGTTTCTTTGGTCATATTTAATCGCCATTAACAATTGGGGGCATCGTCCGGCCGTTTCACATTCTGGAGCTCAGTACCAGGCGCGCGGCTTGACCTATACCAGCAAAAGGGTGGAAGTATTTATTATCCATTGCTGGATGGGCCAGGTCCGCGGCGGTGCGGGGTTCGAGAAGTGCTAGCGTTGAACCCGAAGTACAATAAGTGAAACATTAAGCCACGTGTTTTAAAGCATATCTAAGTGTTTAGTAAACTGTACTTCTGCCTGCCACAAGTAGTTTAACGGGGTATAGTGTCTTGAGTTGCTTGTTTATTACAGTATATGTGCCACGTGCGATAAAGTTCGCACACGTGGAGACAAAGGCCTGTGTTTTATTATAGTACATAGAGGATCCCTTCTGTGCAAAACTATAACTTTTATTGTTAGTTACTGCAGGGACAGGGACTCCGCCACGTGGCGATAAGTTCTGGGCCTTTTTCAGTAACGTAAAGCGTCTATTGTGTATTACGCAAGGTGCGCGCGCACGTACTCACCTCGGTAAATTTTCGCATCTTTGTACGTGATTTACGGATTAAGTGTGGGACTTATTTCGCATCTTGATACGTAACTTTCGGACGAAGTTAAGGGATTTATTCCACATTTAGTCGCAATTACTGCGTATAGCGAAACTCGAGCGCAACCTTGCAAATACACCATAGAACACGTGGGTGGCCGATTCATCGGCGGCCTGTGAACAACGCACGTACACACGTGGCTGTTCATTGGCACTGCACATGCAGCACACATAGGAACTCAAAGGTGAACAGTATTAAACCACTAGCTTTATTTAAAACAGTATAGTAATATACTGTGGATAAGAGGGTGATTAATAAAAGAAAATAAGTTTTTTTTTTCTTTTTGTTCATTTAAAAAAAAAAAAAAAAAACAAGCAACCCAAGCATTATTTTAATAGATTCCTATAGCCATTTAAAAGGGATTTATACCTGCATAAGTATCTAGTGAGAAGCTACCAGCCTGGGAAGATTTTCTGTACAGAAATATTTCAAATTTAAGCATAAGACCAAGGTGTAACTAGCGCCCAGTGTGAAACAAAACTGAGGCGAACGGGTGTGTGACGGCACGACTCAAGCGCAGTGTAGTCCAGTGTAGGACAGTCCAGGTAGGACAGGGTGCACGTGACGACGTGCCCATAGGAACTGCCCCTCCCGTGGAACTACCTATTTTGATCCACTAGGAGGGTACAAGAAGCTAAATCGGAACCCAGTGATCCGATTAGCTGATTTAGAAAAAACAGTTTTTGGGGGTACAGGAAAACAAGTTTGTTGTGCCCTGGAAAAATTTAGCCGCACCTTGCAAGTTGATTAGTAGTTCGCTACTAGTTGAAAGACTTGGTGATTGAGTATCATACCTCGTAGCCTTCGCACCCACTTGATTGTGGGACTGTTCTAGGACGCTGAGAAGTGAGTGTTTTGGGGAGCTCTCAGACAAGTAACAACCCACCGGTATCTACTAGCTGTGAACATTTATTCCTGTAATTATGGGTAATAACGGGTCACGCAGTGATAACCTGTCAGTTAGGGAGGAAGCGAGTCGACCCAAAGGGTCGGCGGCTTTCATTATGTGCTGTAAGCACGGTGAACGAGCAGTTGTTTACCAAAAGAAATGGAAAAAGATGACACAAGGCAGCAAGTTAGAATTTCCCAGTGTTGGTAGCTTTGATCCAGAAATCTTATCGGCAGTAAAAGATGAAATATGTCTACTCTCCAGTCGTAAGAAGAGAGTGAAGCACATAGAAATTCTTAATTTGTGGCAGAAGGAAGGACAGGAACAATGGGGAATCAGATGTCTGGCAGTGCCAGATACAATCAGCCACAATAAAAATGGAACCGTAGCCGCAACAGCTCCCCCACCCCCATATGTGCCGAAGGGGTTAACGACTAATAAGCAAGACATGAGCAATAATGTAACCGTTGCTAACTTGTACCCTGTCTTATCCCCTTATAAGGAAACCCGAGAGGAAAACGAGCAGCTGTTGGCACTGGCCGTCTCCCATGCAATTAATATGCTTGAGGGAAAAGTTGAACTGGCTAAACCTGCTGCTGGGGCCCCTGCACAGGGAGAGGAGACGGCTGATGCCAACAGCATAGTCATGGACTCAGGTAAGATAGCACCACACAGCACGGACACAGACGACTCCCAACCAGGTCCCAGTAATGCGGATGTGGTACAAACATACCCTGTACGCACACTGGAGGTTCCCTATGGTAAGGCAGACAGAGAGGGTGTGATACCTACCAGAAAGATGACCATGCTAAACCCATGGACACGGTTAGAGCTGCGGTCCATCATTACAG
The DNA here is from genome assembly GCF_055691185.1 of Crinia signifera. Taxonomy (NCBI): domain Eukaryota; kingdom Metazoa; phylum Chordata; class Amphibia; order Anura; family Myobatrachidae; genus Crinia; species Crinia signifera. Next base: position 83,560,260 of record NC_139228.1, on the reverse strand, counting down.
ATTTCCCTGATCCTAGGAAAGATCTGGCTTTGAGCCGGAAATTTGTAAGGGATCTGGGAAACTCTGATGAGCCCACCAACAAGGATTGGAGAATCATGTTGAGGGCCTGTCTCCCTACCCACATAGATATCCCGAAATTCATTCAGGATAGTGGATTGAAAGTGGACAAGGAGATAAATGATGAGATCAACCAGGAAAATATACGCCTAATCAACTTACAATTGGGAGTATATTTTCCTGCGGCAGTGGAATATAGCAAGATTTTCACCATCAAACAAAAGGATGGTGAATCTGCTGCTGATTATTTCGCTAAGGCCTTGCTAGCGGTATCAAAATACACTGGTGTCTCCGAGCCTAAGGACGACCCCCACCTGAGGGAGATGATTGTCTCTGTGCTGGTGGAAGGGCTTAAAGAAAATCTGAGAGCCAGAGTCCAAACCTCTTTCCCAAATTGGCGTGGAATGACAGTGGATGCCCTACGGGAATCTACTGTGGACCACGACCGTAACATTAAGAAGCACAGAGAACTGCAAACTGATAAACTGATGATGGTTAGCATCCAAGCTCTTACAAATGCCCCAAATAAAGCTGCATACCAACGAAACACCAGGGACACAGGTAGAAAGCAGATTATTTGTTACAACTGCAATAAGGAAGGACACTACTCAGCACAATGTAAGTCAAGAAACCCCAGGAGTTACAAAACACATAGGCGAGAATGGGAGCCTCACCAGGGTGAGACAAGGAGATACCCAAACACTAGACAATGGGAGGAGACAGACAGGTCACGCAACATGCCTCCTCCCCATCTGATGGCTGACACTGTACTAAGGGCAACCCAGGTAAGACAATAGGAAACAGGTCATACCTGTATCCTACAGCCAGTTAGACTAACACAACACCTTAGAGAGGAACCTCAGGTGAAGGTTGATATAGCTGGAGTAAGGCAAACCTTCTTGGTTGATACAGGGGCGGCCAGATCTGTTCTCAACACTCCTCTTCACTTGGGTTTCACCGACCAATCAGTAGCAGCAATTGGGGTAACAGGAAAAATACAACATTACCCACTGACGAAACCAGCAGAGGTTACAATCGGGCCTCTGCATACCAAACACTCTTTTCTGTTGGCTGCAGCGGCCCCGACTAACCTCCTGGGTAGAGATTTACTATGTAAAATGGGATGTGTCATCTATTGCACCCCTGATGGGGTATTCCTGGACACTCCTAGAAATCTTACACAAGAAGTGCAAGATATGCTGGACAGTCCTCAGAGGCTAATGTTGTATTCCACTGTTATAGAGTCAAATCCATCTAGGGTAGCTGAAATTACAGCACAAATACCGAGTTCCCTTTGGACTAAAGATGGACAGGATGCTGGGCTGATGGCAAATGTAGCTCCAGTAGAGATCCGTTTAAAAGAAGGCAGGATAGCCCCAAAAATACCGCAATACCCTTTAAAACCTGAAGTTGAGCTAGGAGTATACCCTGTGATCGAACGATTGCTCCAACAGGAAATCCTAGTTAGAACTTCCAGCACGGCCAATAGTCCCATCTTTCCTGTGAAAAAGAGCGGGGGGAGGGGCTACAGACTAGTGCAGGATTTAAGAGGGGTAAACAAAGTAGTTGAGAGCCAATTCCCCGTAGTGCCAAACCCAGCTGTCATCCTAATGCAAATCCCACCTCACTGTACTCATTTCACAGTCATTGACTTGTGTTCTGCGTTTTTCTCTGTCTCTTTACACCCTGACAGCCAGTATCTGTTCGCTTTTACCTACAGAGGAGTACAGTATACCTGGACACGACTCCCCCAGGGATTCATAGACAGCCCCAGCATCTTCTCCCAGGCCTTGCATGATTGTTTACAATCCTTTCAACCCATGAGTGGTTCGATACTAATGCAATATGTCGATGACTTATTGTTGTGTTCTGAGTCACTGGAGTCATCAGTGGATGACACTAGACAGCTGCTGATGCATCTCTCAGAGACAGGACATAAAGTATCAAAGGATAAGCTACAATTATGCCAGACCAGGGTTAAGTATCTGGGCCACTGCCTTACCCAAGGGCTGAGACACCTCACCGACGACCGAATCCAAGCGATTCGAAACATGGCACTGCCACAGACCCAGCACCAGATCCGTACGTTCCTAGGCATGTGTGGATACTGTCGCAATTGGATCCCAGGATTCTCTATTCTGGCATTACCACTACAAGAGATGGTTTCCTCAACTAAGCCAGACCGGGTCTCTCATACTGAGGAATCTGAGCTGGCTTTCGAGGAACTAAAGGTGAGCCTAACAAAGGCCCCAGCATTGGGAATGCCAGATTATGGGAAACCCTTTGACTGTACGGAACTGAATCAGCTGGGTGTGCGGCAGGAGTACTTGTACAAAAACATGGTGATGCCAACCGACCAGTAGCGTACTACAGTGGCCAGCTGGACACAGTAGCACGCTCACTCCCAACTTGCTTACGAAGTGTGGCCGCAATAGCACAACTAGTAAACAAGAGTGAGGATGTGGTGTTGGGACACGATTTAACTGTTCATGCTCCCCATGCTGTCTCTGCCCTCCTAAATTCTGCCCAAACACGTCATGTGTCCTCAGCACGGTTCACCAAGTGGGAACTGGCGCTGATGGCCCCAGTAAATATTACCATCAAAAGATGCAACACACTAAACCCAGCCACATTCCTTCCTCATGTGCCCTCCAAGGCACAAAGGGTGGAGGGTGATGGGAATGTTGCTGAATATGGTAAAGCAGAGTTTAGTGAGGGTGAGGACAAGCATGATTGCATGACCTACCTGAATCAGACCTTTACAGCACGTCCTGACATAAGCGACAGCCCATTAAGTGAGGTAGACATAACCTTATTCACTGATGGTAGCTGTCATAGACAGACGGAGACGGGAGAGCTGTGCACAGGCTACGCGGTAGTAGATGGAGAATGAATTGTGGAAGCTGAACCCTTGGGACCACCTCACTCAGCACAAGTAGCGGAACTGGTGGCATTGACCAGAGCATGTGAACTGGCCAAAGGAAAATCAGTTAACATATATACCGACTCCAGATATGCTTTCGGAGTAGTACATGATTTTGGAGCCCTATGGCGCCTCCGAAATTTCATGACGGCGGCTGGCACACCAGTGGCGCATGCGACATACATTAGAAGACTTCTGGGAGCTATCCAGCTTCCAGACAGAGTGGCTGTTATCAAGTGCAAAGCTCACACATCAGAGAAGGACCCGGTGTCCCTTGGTAACAGCCGCGCTGATGAGGCAGCGAAAAGGGCCGCATGCCCTGTAAATATTTCCACCCATCCTACAAACCTCTGTACACTGAACATGGTATCCACATCCAAACTGATAGACATGCAGAATTTGTGTTCCCCACAGGAAAGAGCAGTATGGAAGTCGAAGGGATGTGGCCAAGAGTCCACCGGACTTTGGAGAGATGGACACGGGAAACCAGTGGCCCCCAGGGCATATCTTCCTAGTCTAGCCGAGGCGGCCCATGGGCTGACACATCTTGGGAAGGAAGGTATGTGCAAGCTGGTAAAGGCCTACTGGTGTGCACCAGGGTTCGCTTCTCAAGCAGGTAGAGTGGCAATGTCATGCCTCACCTGTTTGAGGAAGAACATTGGAAAAGCCATCCCAACAGAGCCATCCCACATCCCTCCTACAGAAGGCCCTTTAAGGTAATACAAATCGACTTCATACAGTTACCACCCTGTAGAAATTTGAAATATGTATTAGTATGTGTTGACATGTTTTCCAGCTGGGTGGAGGCTTTCCCCGCTGCCTCCAACACTGCTACCTTTACAGCAAAGAAAATATGTCAAGAGTTTGTCTGTAGATATGGTATCCCAAAGGTCATTGAGAGTGACAGAGGCACTCATTTCACAGGAGAGGTCTTCCAAATCATGTGTAAACTCCTGGGGATTAATAGTAAACTTCATACTCCATATCGTCCCCAGGCGAGCGCCAAAGTTGAGAGAATGAATGGTACTATTAAGAACAAATTGGGTAAAGTTATGGCTGAAACAGGGTTGTTATGGCCAGAGGCATTGCCTATTGTGCTGCATAGCATTAGGACCACTCCCAGGGCTCCGCTCAACTTGTCCCCCTTCGAGATATTGTTTGGTCGGCAGCCACACGTCATGATAGACCCACAGGATGATCTCAAATGTAACAATGAGCTAACTGTACAGTATATCCTAAAGCTAAACAAACAGCTAAGGAAACAACAAAAGGAGCTGAATTTATTGACACCTGATATGCCTACCGAGAATTGTCATAATCTTAAACCAGGAGACTTTGTTATGATCCGAAATTTTTTACGCTCAGGTTGTTTGATAGACCGTTGGGAAGGACCGTACCAAGTTTTGTTGACCAGCACTACATCAATTAAAGTCGCAGAGAGAGAGACTTGGATACATTCGTCCCACTGCAAGAAAGCCAGTAACCCAGAGTTCCAGTGTGCAGAGAGCGAAAGAGAAGAAGTGTCGCTAGAAGCATTGTTCCGGGAAGACTGAAAGGCAGCCAAGGTCAAGCAACCTGAGCGAGCAAAGGTCCAAGAGCAGAGCAAATAAAAGTCCCCTGGTAGAGATGATGGAAGGACTCCAAGCAACAGGTTCACAGTTATATATCTACAGTATTTCCTTGTTTTCTTCCTGTTTCCTCTTCCTTATCCAAGGATACTCGGTGGCTGCCACATTCTAGAGCGATCGGAGCGGAGTTCTGACAGTGTAATAATGGACCCAGATATGGGTGAAGTAGAATCCCTAAATCAGCTTCATACTTTACCCATAACAGGAGAAGGTAAAAGGTATGAGGAAAACGTAGTTCAAGGGCTATGTGATGGGTTATTGTCTGGTGAGTACTGTGTCTGTAGATATTGTCAACCGAAAATGGAAGAAGAATGCATCCAGCGATGTCAGTCGACAAGTAAGGCAACTACAGGCCGACATCCCTTGAGTGATTACCACTCACTAGTGGGTAAGGTCTTAAACCAAACAGAATGCTGGGTGTGTTCACAAGTGCTACATAAAAGGAGTAGTGTAGGCCTAGTCCCATACCCGCTTAATATTTCAGAGATAAGCGTATTAAATAAAGGGAGGCCACTGGATAAGAGATACCTGTATACCAGGTCCCCTAGTCTTAGATTACACCCATACCAAGTGGATAAGTCCCTGGTATGTATGAACTTCTCGAGTTCCAGAACGATTGGTACTTGGGAAGTGACATGGCACAACCAGACAATAACTTACTCCCAGCGTCCAGATGGAGAGCCTATTGATAAGGAATTATTGTTAAAGATCCGCACCAGTGGGAGACATTATAAATATGTCTACACGGTGAAGAAAAGTAAAATGATGGCCGGCAGAGTATCAGCCGGCTACTGTAATATGACTTTACAGCCAGAAACCTGTGAGGAACAAGTCAGGGAGCAGGGGACAGGAATGTTCTTATGGATAATGTGTGACAAAATCATGAAATACTCTGTCCCTTATTTCCTCCCTGACGACGTTTATTATATTTGTGGTAGAAGGGCGTACAAATGGCTCTCCATGAACTACGTTGGAATTTGTTATTTAGGTAGAGTGTTACCTGAAGTGATGACCCTCACACATGAGGAGATGGTAAGCATACACAGAGGTATACCTCCTCCTTACACTCATACCCATTATGATCAAATCCATAAAAGGGATTTAACAATCAAGAAAGAACCCCTAGCTTCGGAAATGATACACGAGTCGTTCGGTATCCAACTCCTCATTGCATTAGATATCACCCATACCGCCAGAGGAGTCATCAATTTTAAGTATATTCAAGCATTAGCCAGCTTGGTAGATAACATCACTGAGATTTATGATGACACCTTTAGATACACTGGGAAAGAGTTACAAGCGTATAAAAGAGAGCTAGTCCAACATCGGATGGTGTTGAACTATCTGACAGCTATGACAGGAGGATATTGTGTCACCCTCTTTAGACAGTTTGGGGTGAAATATTGTACATACATCACCAACAATACTGAAGACCCAGAAGAAATCATCGATCATCGGATGGATAAGATTCTTCAGCTTAAATGGGAATTTAGAAGGGAACACAATATCAGCCTGGCAGAAATAGGTAACAAAGTCAGCGAATGGACCTCCTGGTTGAATCCAATGCACTGGTTCTCCGGTTTAGGAGAATGGGCGCAAGGAATCATAGCTAACATAGGAAAACTCCTTCTCTGTATCGGTGGTGCCATCATAGTCTTTGTGCTACTGTTCAAATGTTTAAAGGTGGTGACCCGGGGAAAGACAAAACGTACCGAAATCATGAGTGTAAGAACGAGAGATGCAGAGGAAGACCAGGGTTTGGTATATGACCCTAGAATCGAAACCACCTCCCTTTAAAGAAACCATATTTGTGAACGTGTATATGTTGTAACCTCCCTTGTTTTTATTTTTATCCCAAAAATTGTACATTATCCTTCGTCACCCTGAGTAGATTGTTCGATAAATGCGGCCCATCGTTTATCCATGATCCTGGATCAGCCAAAGAGCAGATGGTTTACTCCCCTTATATGTTCAATTCACGGATCCAAATTTCTCTGTTAGGATTATGAATTTCTGTATTGTTGTTTAAAATGTTTTGTATTGTAACAGTTTTATATTTACTGTTAAAGGGTGGACTGTTAAAGTCGAGTTGCATACACGCCATTTTAGGATAGTATGGCCGCCATTTTGGTTCGCAGAGTTGCGCAAATAAAGTTTCCATACCCGAGTCTGTGTGACAAAGTGGACCAGAAGCGTAGCCATACTATTACACATAAATTCATAAGAACATACTAACACTAAATAAAATATAGTTAAAGGTTTAGAACGCCACACATAGCTTAGTTAGCATTGCATACATCCGTCTGTATCATGTTTAGTATCGTTACGTTCCGTTTCTTATGCGCAGTATTCCGGTCATTGTGAATATTTCGCAATACATACGGTCCGATAGTTATGGACAAAATCCATATCTCCAAGACAGTTTCTGTTTAAAAGTATATAACAAAGGAATCTAGTTGTAACCGGTTTCTACTGCTATTTACAACCCCTGACGACGATACCAACAAACAAAGGACTCCAAAGTTCACTCCCCTGCACCTATTCAAACCAGGTGCATCATTTTACCCCCAATCACAGAGAACCTGACATACGACCTCCGACCAATAGGAATGGCCTTTGACCTCCCCCTTCTGACCCTATAAGATAGGTGACCCAGGGCGGCCTTGGTCACTTCGGCACATCTTCCTTTCCCTGACCTTCGACCGGGCTATAGTTCAACCCTGAACGATAGCGAGCTCCGACCGGACTGCGCTGCGCATATTTGATGAGACGGTAAACGTTGCATTCACGGTACTTATTTTCATTGTATTGTTGGCTGATTGTATCCTGTATCTGTATTTTCTTCCCCTAGTAGAGCCTGTTTAGTATACTCATTGTTAGACTATTGTATCACTTGTTATACCTGTATTCCTGTAACCCCCTTTTGTCCGTTAGGGACTTAAATACATCTTTTTACGGAGTTCCTATCTCCTTACTTCTATACTGTGGTTGTGTCTGTTCATTCGCATATAGCGATAAGGTATATTACGGACACTGTCCTTAAAGGTATATTCGCAGATTAGAGTCAGAGTACTGCGAAAGGATCTCAAATTAAGGTATTGGTTCTTTGGTGTACAATACACAATAAAGGTACGCTACGCTGCGCTACGCTTTGTTCGCACGTAGCTAGGTATAAAGGGTATGCTGGTTACGGACATAATACGTAACCTGCGCTTTTCACTTATTGTTTCTTTGGTCATATTTAATCGCCATTAACAGCGTCTTATATAGCGCAGCAGATTCTGTTACAGTGTCTTATATATCCCAGCAGATTCCGTTACAGTGTCTTATATAGCGCAGCAGATTCCGTTACAGTGTCTTATATAGCGCAGCAGATTATGTTACAGTGTCTTATATAGCGCAGCAGATTCCGTTACAGCGTCTTATATAGCGCAGCAGATTCCGTTACAGTGTCTTATATAGCGCAGCAGATTCCGTTACAGTGTCTTATATAGCGCAGCAGATTCCGTTACAGTGTCTTATATAGCGCAGCAGATTCCGTTACAGAGTCTTATATAGCGCAGCAGATTCCGTTACAGTGTCTTATGTAGCGCAGCAGATTCCGTTACAGCGTCTTATGTAACGCAGCAGATTCTGTTACAGCGTCTTATATAGCGCAGCAGATTCCATTACAGTGTCTTATATAGCGCAGCAGATTCCGTTACAGTGTCTTATATAGCGCAGCAGATTATGTTACAGTGTCTTATATAGCGCAGCAGATTCCGTTACAGCGTCTTATATAGCGCAGCAGATTCCGTTACAGCGTCTTATATAGCGCAGCAGATTCCGTTACAGTGTCTTATATAGCGCAGCAGATTCAGTTACAGTGTCTTATATAGCGCAGCAGATTCCGTTACAGTGTCTTATATAGCGCAGCAGATTCCGTTACAGTGTCTTATATAGCGCAGCAGATTCCGTTACAGTGTCTTATATAGCGCAGCAGATTCCGTTACAGCGTCTTATATAACGCAGCAGATTCTGTTACAGCGTCTTATATAGCGCAGCAGATTCCGTTACAGCGTCTTATATAGCGCAGCAGATTCCGTTACAGTGTCTTATATAGCGCAGCAGATTCCGTTACAGCGTCTTATATAGCGCAGCAGATTCTGTTACAGTGTCTTATATAGCGCAGCAGATTCCGTTACAGTGTCTTATATAGCGCAGCAGATTCCGTTACAGTGTCTTATATAGCGCAGCAGATTCCGTTACAGTGTCTTATATAGCGCAGCAGATCGTCTTATATAGTGCAGCAGATTCCGTTACAGTGTCTTATATAGCGCAGCAGATTCCGTTACAGTGTCTTATATAGCGCAGCAGATCGTCTTATATAGTGCAGCAGATTCCGTTACAGTGTCTTATATAGCGCAGCAGATTCCGTTACAGTGTCTTATATAGCGCAGCAGATTCCGTTACAGTGTCTTATATAGCGCAGCAGACTCCGTTACAGCATCTTATATAGCGCAGCAGATTATGTTACAGTGTCTTATATAGCGCAGCAGATTCCGTTACAGCGTCTTATATAGCGCAGCAGATTCCATTACAGTGTCTTATATAGCGCAGCAGATTCCGTTACAGTGTCTTATATAGCGCAGCAGATTCCGTTACAGTCTTATATAGCGCAGCAGATTCCGTTACAGTGCCTTATATAGCGCAGCAGATTCCGTTACAGTGTCTTATATAGCGCAGCAGATTCCGTTACAGTGTCTTATATAGCGCAGCAGATTCCGTTACAGTGCCTTATATAGCGCAGCAGATTCTGTTACAGTGTCTTATATAGCGCAGCAGATTCCGTTACAGTGTCTTATATAGCGCAGCAGATTCCGTTACAGTGTCTTATATAGCGCAGCAGATTCCGTTACAGTGTCTTATATAGCGCAGCAGATTCCGTTACAGTGTCTTATATAGCGCAGCAGATTCCGTTACAGTGCCTTATATAGTGCAGCAGATTCCGTTACAGTGTCTTATATAGCGCAGCAGATTCCGTTACAGTGTCTTATATAGCGCAGCAGATTCCGTTACAGTGCCTTATATAGCGCAGCAGATTCCGTTACAGTGTCTTATATAGCGCAGCAGATTCAGTTACAGTGTCTTATATAGCGCAGCACATTCCGTTACAGTGCCTTATATAGCGCAGCAGATTCCGTTACAGTGTCTTATATAGCGCAGCAGATTCCGTTACAGTGGCTTATATAGCGCAGCAGATTCCGTTACAGTGTCTTATATAGCACAGCAGATTCCGTTACAGCATCTTATATAGTGCAGCAGATTCCGTTACAGTTTCTTATATAGCGCAGCAGATTCCGTTACAGTGTCTTATATAGCGCAGCAGATTCCATTACAGTGTCTTATATAGCGCAGCAGATTCCGTTACAGTGTCTTATATAGTGCAGCAGATTCTGTTACAGCGTCTTATATAACGCAGCAGATTCTGTTACAGCGTCTTATATAGCGCAGCAGATTCCGTTACAGCATCTTATATAGCGCAGCAGATTCCGTTACAGCGTCTTATATAGCGCAGCAGATTCCGTTACAGTGTCTTATATAGCGCAGCACATTCCGTTACAGTGTCTTATATAGCGCAGCAGATTCCGTTACAGTGTCTTATATAGCGCAGCAGATTCAGTTACAGTGTCTTATATAGCGCAGCAGATTCCGTTACAGTGCCTTATATAGCGCAGCAGATTCTGTTACAGTGTCTTATATAGCGCAGCAGATTCCGTTACAGTGTCTTATATAGCGCAGCAGATTCCTTTACAGTGTCTTATATAGCGCAGCAGATTCCGTTACAGTGTCTTATATAGCGCAGCAGATTCCGTTACAGTGTCTTATATAGCGCAGCAGATTCCGTTACAGTGCCTTATATAGTGCAGCAGATTCCGTTACAGTGTCTTATATAGCGCAGCAGATTCCGTTACAGTGTCTTATATAGCGCAGCAGATTCCGTTACAGTGCCTTATATAGCGCAGCAGATTCCGTTACAGTGTCTTATATAGCGCAGCAGATTCAGTTACAGTGTCTTATATAGCGCAGCACATTCCGTTACAGTGCCTTATATAGCGCAGCAGATTCCGTTACAGTGTCTTATATAGCGCAGCAGATTCTGTTACAGTGGCTTATATAGCGCAGCAGATTCCGTTACAGTGTCTTATATAGCACAGCAGATTCCGTTACAGCATCTTATATAGTGCAGCAGATTCCGTTACAGTTTCTTATATAGCGCAGCAGATTCCGTTAGTGTCTTATATAGCGAAGCAGATTCCATTACAGTGTCTTATATAGCGCAGCAGATTCCGTTACAGTGTCTTATATAGTGCAGCAGATTCCGTTACAGCGTCTTATATAACGCAGCAGATTCTGTTACAGCGTCTTATATAGCGCAGCAGATTCCGTTACAGCGTCTTATATAGCGCAGCAGATTCCGTTACAGCGTCTTATATAGCGCAGCAGATTCCGTTACAGTGTCTTATATAGCGCAGCACATTCCGTTACAGTGTCTTATATAGCGCAGCAGATTCCGTTACAGTGTCTTATATAGCGCAGCAGATTCCTATACAGTGTCTTATATAGCGCAGCAGATTCCGTTACAGCGTCTTATATAGCGCAGCAGATCGTCTTATATAGTGCAGCAGATTCCGTTACAGTGTCTTATATAGCGCAGCAGATTCCGTTACAGTGTCTTATATAGCGCAGCAGATCGTCTTATATAGTGCAGCAGATTCCGTTACAGTGTCTTATATAGCGCAGCAGATTCCGTTACAGTGTCTTATATAGCGCAGCAGATTCCGTTACAGTGTCTTATATAGCGCAGCAGACTCCGTTACAGCATCTTATATAGCGCAGCAGATTATGTTACAGTGTCTTATATAGCGCAGCAGATTCCGTTACAGCGTCTTATATAGCGCAGCAGATTCCATTACAGTGTCTTATATAGCGCAGCAGCTTCCGTTACAGTGTCTTATATAGCGCAGCAGATTATGTTACAGTGTCTTATATAGCGCAGCAGATTCCGTTACAGCGTCTTATATAGCGCAGCAGATTCCGTTACAGCGTCTTATATAGCGCAGCAGATTCCGTTACAGTGTCTTATATAGCGCAGCAGATCGTCTTATATAGTGCAGCAGATTCCGTTACAGTGTCTTATATAGCGCAGCAGATTCCGTTACAGTGTCTTATATAGCGCAGCAGATTCCGTTACAGTCTTATATAGCGCAGCAGATTCCGTTACAGTGCCTTATATAGCGCAGCAGATTCCGTTACAGTGTCTTATATAGCGCAGCAGATTCCGTTACAGTGTCTTATATAGCGCAGCAGATTCCGTTACAGTGCCTTATATAGCGCAGCAGATTCTGTTACAGTGTCTTATATAGCGCAGCAGATTCCGTTACAGTGTCTTATATAGCGCAGCAGATTCCGTTACAGTGTCTTATATAGCGCAGCAGATTCCGTTACAGTGTCTTATATAGCGCAGCAGATTCCGTTACAGTGTCTTATATAGCGCAGCAGATTCCGTTACAGTGCCTTATATAGTGCAGCAGATTCCGTTACAGTGTCTTATATAGCGCAGCAGATTCCGTTACAGTGTCTTATATAGCGCAGCAGATTCCGTTACAGTGCCTTATATAGTGCAGCAGATTCCGTTACAGCGTCTTATATAACGCAGCAGATTCTGTTACAGCGTCTTATATAGCGCAGCAGATTCCGTTACAGCGTCTTATATAGCGCAGCAGATTCCGTTACAGCGTCTTATATAGCGCAGCAGATTCCGTTACAGTGTCTTATATAGCGCAGCACATTCCGTTACAGTGTCTTATATAGCGCAGCAGATTCCGTTACAGTGTCTTATATAGCGCAGCAGATTCCTATACAGTGTCTTATATAGCGCAGCAGATTCCGTTACAGCGTCTTATATAGCGCAGCAGATTCCGTTACAGTGTCTTATATAGCGCAGCAGATCGTCTTATATAGTGCAGCAGATTCCGTTACAGTGTCTTATATAGCGCAGCAGATTCCGTTACAGTGTCTTATATAGCGCAGCAGATCGTCTTATATAGTGCAGCAGATTCCGTTACAGTGTCTTATATAGCGCAGCAGATTCCGTTACAGTGTCTTATATAGCGCAGCAGATTCCGTTACAGTGTCTTATATAGCGCAGCAGACTCCGTTACAGCATCTTATATAGCGCAGCAGATTATGTTACAGTGTCTTATATAGCGCAGCAGATTCCGTTACAGCGTCTTATATAGCGCAGCAGATTCCATTACAGTGTCTTATATAGCGCAGCAGCTTCCGTTACAGTGTCTTATATAGCGCAGCAGATTATGTTACAGTGTCTTATATAGCGCAGCAGATTCCGTTACAGCGTCTTATATAGCGCAGCAGATTCCGTTACAGCGTCTTATATAGCGCAGCAGATTCCGTTACAGTGTCTTATATAGCGCAGCAGATCGTCTTATATAGTGCAGCAGATTCCGTTACAGTGTCTTATATAGCGCAGCAGATTCCGTTACAGTGTCTTATATAGCGCAGCAGATTCCGTTACAGTCTTATATAGCGCAGCAGATTCCGTTACAGTGCCTTATATAGCGCAGCAGATTCCGTTACAGTGTCTTATATAGCGCAGCAGATTCCGTTACAGTGTCTTATATAGCGCAGCAGATTCCGTTACAGTGCCTTATATAGCGCAGCAGATTCTGTTACAGTGTCTTATATAGCGCAGCAGATTCCGTTACAGTGTCTTATATAGCGCAGCAGATTCCGTTACAGTGTCTTATATAGCGCAGCAGATTCCGTTACAGTGTCTTATATAGCGCAGCAGATTCCGTTACAGTGTCTTATATAGCGCAGCAGATTCCGTTACAGTGCCTTATATAGTGCAGCAGATTCCGTTACAGTGTCTTATATAGCGCAGCAGATTCCGTTACAGTGTCTTATATAGCGCAGCAGATTCCGTTACAGTGCCTTATATAGCGCAGCAGATTCCGTTACAGTGTCTTATATAGCGCAGCAGATTCAGTTACAGTGTCTTATATAGCGCAGCACATTCCGTTACAGTGCCTTATATAGCGCAGCAGATTCCGTTACAGTGTCTTATATAGCGCAGCAGATTCCGTTACAGTGGCTTATATAGCGCAGCAGATTCCGTTACAGTGTCTTATATAGCACAGCAGATTCCGTTACAGCATCTTATATAGTGCAGCAGATTCCGTTACAGTTTCTTATATAGCGCAGCAGATTCCGTTACAGTGTCTTATATAGCGCAGCAGATTCCATTACAGTGTCTTATATAGCGCAGCAGATTCCGTTACAGTGTCTTATATAGCGCAGCAGATTCCGTTACAGTGCCTTATATAGTGCAGCAGATTCCGTTACAGTGTCTTATATAGCGCAGCACATTCCGTTACAGTGCCTTATATAGCGCAGCAGATTCCGTTACAGTGTCTTATATAGTGCAGCAGATTCCGTTACAGTGTCTTATATAGCGCAGCAGATTCCGTTACAGTGTCTTATATAGCGCAGCAGATTCCGTTACAGTGTCTTATATAGCGCAGCAGATTCCGTTACAGTGTCTTATATAGCGCAGCAGATTCCGTTACAGCGTCTTATATAGCGCAGCAGATTCCGTTACAGTGTCTTATATAGCGCAGCAGATCGTCTTATATAGTGCAGCAGATTCCGTTACAGTGTCTTATATAGCGCAGCAGATTCCGTTACAGTGTCTTATATAGCGCAGCAGATCGTCTTATATAGTGCAGCAGATTCCGTTACAGTGTCTTATATAGCGCAGCAGATTCCGTTACAGTGTCTTATATAGCGCAGCAGATTCCGTTACAGTGTCTTATATAGCGCAGCAGACTCCGTTACAGCATCTTATATAGCGCAGCAGATTATGTTACAGTGTCTTATATAGCGCAGCAGATTCCGTTACAGCGTCTTATATAGTACAGCAGATTCCATTACAGTGTCTTATATAGCGCAGCAGCTTCCGTTACAGTGTCTTATATAGCGCAGCAGATTCCGTTACAGTCTTATATAGCGCAGCAGATTCCGTTACAGTGCCTTATATAGCGCAGCAGATTCCGTTACAGTGTCTTATATAGCGCAGCAGATTCCGTTACAGTGTCTTATATAGCGCAGCAGATTCCGTTACAGTGCCTTATATAGCGCAGCAGATTCTGTTACAGTGTCTTATATAGCGCAGCAGATTGCGTTACAGTGTCTTATATAGCGCAGCAGATTCCGTTACAGTGTCTTATATAGCGCAGCAGATTCCGTTACAGTGTCTTATATAGCGCAGCAGATTCCGTTACAGTGTCTTATATAGCGCAGCAGATTCCGTTACAGTGCCTTATATAGTGCAGTAGATTCCGTTACAGTGTCTTATATAGCGCAGCAGATTCCGTTACAGTGTCTTATATAGCGCAGCAGATTCCGTTACAGCGTCTTATATAGCGCAGCAGATTCCGTTACAGTGTCTTATATAGTGCAGCAGATTCCGTTACAGTGCCTTATATAGCGCAGCAGATTCCGTTACAGTGTCTTATATAGCGCAGCAGATTCAGTTACAGTGTCTTATATAGCGCAGCAGATTCCGTTACATTGTCTTATATAGCGCAGCGCATTCCGTTACAGTGCCTTATATAGCGCAGCAGATTCCGTTACAGTGTCTTATATAGCGCAGCAGATTCCGTTACAGTGGCTTATATAGCGCAGCAGATTCCGTTACAGCGTCTTATATAGCGCAGCAGATTCCGTTACAGTGGCTTATATAGCTCAGCAGATTCCGTTACAGCGTCTTATATAGCGCAGCAGATTCCGTTACAGTTTCTTATATAGCGCAGCAGATTCCGTTACAGCGTCTTATTTAGCGCAGCAGATTCCGTTGCGCTTTACAATAGTAGACAGTAATAAAACAAACTGGGTAACAACAGACAGACTTGGAGGTAGGAGGGCCCTGCTGCAAGCTTACAATCTATAGGGATATAGGAGGGAAACACAAGGACAGGCACCAGTAATAGCATAGCATTCCCACCAAGTTACAAGTCCAGAAGGGAAGCTATATAATACATAAGTGCCTCAGAGGGTTATGTGTGTGGCAGTGGAGTAACTATATTCTATGCGCCCCCCGCCAATATTTTGGCAGCACTCCCCCCCACACCCCAGGCGCCCGTGCCCCCTGGCCACCAATGCCCCCCCTGTGTCCCCCGTGCCTTACCTCTCCACGCAGCAAGGGCTCGCAGAACTTTTCGTCTGTGCAGTCCCGGCTTCCCTCCTGGCTTCTGCAATGAAAAACCGACCATTACAAAATGTCCGCCCCCATACAGCAGACAGTTCCAGTGAACAGTCCGCTATATGGGGGCAGACATTTTATGATGGTCTGTCTCCATAGCGTCAGAAGAACAAGCCAGGAGGGGAGCCGGGACCACAGCGGAGGGGAGCCGGGACGAAAACAATTAAATCTGCGGGTCTGTGGCGGCGTTAAAATAGCTCTGCAGCCCCCCGGCGCCCACACTTACACAGCGCCTCCCTGCTTCCTCGGGGGCTACAGGGCTATTGGTATGCCACTGGTGTGTGGTACTTAAATATGGCAGGCTTACCAGAAGAGCTGAGTTTTCAGGGAACGCTTGAAAGTTTGGAGGCTAGTAGAGAGCCTTATTGTGCGTGGAAGGGCATTCCATAGGATGGGAGCAGCCCGATGATAGTCCTGTAATAGTGAATGGGAGCTAGTGATCCGTGCAGAAGAGAGACACAGATCTTGTGCAGAGCGGAGTGGTCGAGATGGGAGATATTGTGTGATAAGTGCAGAGATATAAGCTGGTGCAGTATGGTTAATAGCTTTATATGCTAGCATAAGGGTTTTATATTGAATACGGTAAGATACAGGCAACCAATGGAGGGACTGGCAGAGCGGATCAGCAGACGATGAGCGTCTTGCTAGGAAGATCAGCCTCGCAGTTGGATCAGGGCCGGATATTACGTAATACGACTTCCAGTCAAACGTCTGGCCACGCTTGCGTTTTTCCTCTCATTCCCAGAAAACGGATGGCTACCACCCCCACTATATATTTATATTTGTGAAAGTGCTTCATTGTTTAGTGGTGTGTTACATAATTTACTGTGTTGACTAACCAGAAATTCTTCCAGCTAGGAGAGAGATCAAGCCAGACGAGTTTCTAGTTAAATAAACTGTAATTAAATTGCTGTGTACTTTATTAAGATAAGTAATAGTTTCCGTGTGAAAAGATATCTCTCCGTGTCCTTGTGAGACAGTGGTGGCACCTGTGTCAGGCAGGCGATCCAATCACCAGGTGCCAGTAAGAAATGCAACCCAGGTGGTATCTGCTACTGGAGCACCTAAACTTCTAGTACTTACCTGGAAACCTACACAATAGTCACCTGCCTGTCACACTTAGCCACAGGGTATAGAACTTTACTGACATTTTGTATGTATGTCGAAGCGGATCGGACACCATGACAGGGGAATGTGTGCGAGGCAGCTACATGTGTTATTGCAAAAGTGCCCCCTATCACCACCGCTAGTTTCGACTCTCACACATTGCTACACACAGTATTGCCCTTGATACACAATACACCTCACCTTAGTGCACCTTATACACATCATGCCAAAAAGAAATAGCGACCCTTATAAATTTAATGCAACAAAGTAATGCAACTACAAATTATGCCACACATTATTACAAAGCAATCACCCCGACTCTGCCCCCCTCTGCACAGCACTCACTCAGGCTGGACTTTGTAGGAATTGAAACCTGGGATGGCTGCAGGGAGTCAGTCAGTCCAAGCTCATTCTGCTGAAGGCCCTTAGGAGGAGGAGCTGTTGGGAAGGTGGCCATTTTTTTACTGCCCACCACTATCTTTACCATCTGTGCTCCCCTCACTGGCCCTCCTACTGCTGCTGGATCAGTTGTATGAGCTGTATGCCTCTATATATTCTAAATGCCATAGGCATTTGCCCTGTTTGCCTACACCTAGGACCGACTCTAAATAGAAGTAAGTGGATGATGCCAGGGGGAGATAATAGGTGATATAGAGGATGACGGTCGGCAGAGAGGGTTATAGAGAGAGGCAGTGGGTGAAGCCTGGGGGAGGCAGTGGCTGATGTCACTGAGAGGGAGAGAGTGACAGGGAGAGGCAGAGGCTGATGTCACGGAGGCGGAGAGAGTGACAGGGAGAGGCAGGGGGTGACATCACGGAGAGGGAGAGAGTGACAGGAAGAGGCAAAGGCTGACGTCACGGAGAGGGAGAGAGTGACAGGGAGAGGCAATGGCTGATGTCACATAGGAGGAAAGAGTGACAGGGAGAGGCAGGGGATGACATCACGGAGAGGGAGAGAGTGACAGGGAGAAGCAGAGGCTGACGTCACGGAGAGGGAGAGAGTGAGAGAGTGACAGGGAGAGGCAGAGGCTGATGTCACGGAGAGGGAGAGAGTGACAAGGAGAGGCAGAGGGTGACATCATGGAGAGGGAGAGAGTGACAAGGAGAGGCAGAGGCTGACATCACAGAGGGAGAGAGTAACAGGATGAGGAAGAGGGTGACATCACGGAGAGGGAGAGAGTGACAGGGAGAGGCAGAGGCTGACGTCACTGAGAAGGAGAGAGTGACAGGGAGAGGCAGTGGGAGACATAATGGAGAGGGAGAGAGTGACAGGGAGATGCAGGTGGTGACATCAAGGAGAGGGATAAAGTGACAGGAGAGGCAGTGGGTGACCTCACTGAGAGAGTGACAGGGAGAAGCAGAGGCTGATATCACGGAGAGGGAGAGAGTGACAGGGAGAGGCAGAGGCTGATGTCACAGAGAGGGAGAGAGTGACAGGGATAGGCAGAGGCTGATGTCACAGAGAGGGATAGAGTGACAGGGATAGGCAGAGGCTGATATCACGGAGAGGGAGAGAGTGACAGGGAGAGGCAGAGGCTGATGTCACAGAGAGGGAGAGAGTGACAGGGAGAGGCAGAGGCTGATGTCACAGAGAGGGAGAGAGTGACAGGGATAGGCAGAGGCTGATATCACGGAGAGGGAGAGAGTGACAGGGAGAGGCAGAGGCTGATGTCACAGAGAGGGAGAGAGTGACAGGGAGAGGCAGAGGCTGATGTCACAGAGAGGGAGAGAGTGACAGGGAGAGGCAGAGGCTGATATCACGGAGAGGGAGAGAGTGACAGGGAGAGGCAGAGGCTGATGTCACAGAGAGGGATAGAGTGACAGGGAGAGGCAGAGGCTGATATCACGGAGAGGGAGAGAGTGACAGGGAGAGGCAGGTACTTGGGATAAGGGAGGCGGTGTTACCTATATAGCATACCTTCCAATATCATAAGGCAGCAATGAGAGACCTGGCACGTGGGTATCAGATCAGGATAGTGCCCAAATAGCAGGACTGACCAGCTGTAATTGGGACAGTAGTGAGGTATGATACAGGGGGCACTCAGCTGAGAGGGAAAGTGGCTGTGAGATTCTGATTGGGGGACACCATTCGGGAGAAAGCTGCACCCCCCTCCCATAAACAATCACACTTGCCAATGCCAGATTCGTCAGTTGGGTGTATTAATTCTGCAGCATGACCCTCCTGTCGTGTCGGTGATGATGCGCGGGAGCACGCATCATAGACATTGTACGTACACATTTGGCAATATTTAGATTTTGTCATTCCGTCATCCCGACCAATCAGATTCAGCAAAATCATTATATTATCAAGTGTGTACCCAGCATTAGGGAAATCATCGAAACAAAAAGAAAGCACAAAGAAATATATCGTTTTCTACAGTTGTAATAGTTACACACACAGTAGTTACCCATCATGTGACTATAGGACTAGGAAGCCGTCTCGCACAGTTATAGGTGGGCTATTTCCTATGCTGGGTACACACTGGACCAATGTGATGCCGATATTCTGTTCCATAACGACATATCGCTTACATCGCTGGCTGTGTACCGCCAATATTCCTGCTCTCGCTTTCTCATGCGACATCATCAGATTTTATGTGCTGAACATCAAACCTGGTGATCTCACTAACGACCTAATGCTTGCTAATGAAGGGCCGAACATTAACAGTTTATTATATAGCGCACACATATTCCGCAGCGCTTTACAGAGAATATTTGAGCATTCACATCAGTCCCTGCCCCAGTGGAGCAGTGTGGTATATTCCCTACCACATGTACACGTGCACACAGACGTTCTAGGGTTAATTTGTTGGGAGCCAATTAGCCTACCAGAATATTTTTGGATTGTGGGAGGAAACCAGAGCACCCGGAGGAAACCCACACAAGTACGGGGAGAATATACAAACTCCGCACAGTTAGGGCCATGGTGGGAATGGAACCCATGACCTCAGTGCTGTGAGGCGGTAATGCTAACCATTACACCGTCCGTACTGCCCCGTATATATAACACATGGTGGGGATAGAACCCATGACCTCAGTGCTGTGAGGCGGTAATGCTAACCATTACACCATCCGTACTGCCTCGTATATATAACACATGGTGGGGATAGAACCCATGACCTCAGTGCTGTGAGGTGGTAATGCTATAACCATTACACCGTCCGTACTGCCCCGTATATATATATATATATATATATATATATATATATATATATATAACACATGGTGGGGATAGAACCCATGACCTCAGTGCTGTGAGACAGTAATGTAACCATTACACCATCTGTACTGCCCCGTATATATAACACATGGTGGGGATAGAACCCATGATCTCAGCGCTGTGAGGCAGTAATGCTAACCATTACACCATCCGTACTGCCCTGTATATATAACACATGGTGGGGATAGAACCCATGACCTCAGTGCTGTGAGGCAGTAATGTAACTATTACACCATCCGTACTGCCCCGTATATATAACACATGGTGGGGATAGAACCCATGACCTCAGCGCTGTGAGGCAGTAATGCTAACCATTACACCGTCCGTACTGCCCCGTATATATAACACATGGTGGGGATAGAACCCATGACCTCAGCGCTGTGAGGCAGTAATGTAACCATTACACCGTCCGTACTGCCCCGTATATATAACACATGGTGGGGATAGAACCCATGTCCTCAGTGCTGTGAGGCAGTAATGTAACCATTACACCGTCCGTACTGCCCCGTATATATAACACATGGTGGGGATAGAACCCATGACCTCAGTGCTGTGAGGCAGTAATGTAACCATTACACCGTCCGTACTGCCCCGTATATATAACACATGGTGGGGATAGAACCCATGACCTCAGCGCTGTGAGGCAGTAATTCTAACCATTACACCATCCGTACTGCCCCATATATATAACACATGGTGGGGATAGAACCCATGACCTCAGTGCTGTGAGGTGGTAATGCTAACCATTACACCATCCGTACAGTCCGTATATATATATATATAAATATATATATATAACACATGGTGGGGATAGAACCCATGACCTCAGTGCTGTGAGACAGTAATGCTAACCATTACACCGTCCGTACTGCCCCGTATATATAACACATGGTGGGGATAGAACCCATGACCTCAGCGCTGTGAGGCAGTAATGTAACCATTACACCATCCAGGCTGCCCCCGTATATATAACACATGGTGGGGATAGAACCCATGACCTCAGCGCTGTGAGGCAGTAATGCTAACCATTACACCGTCCGTACTGCCCAGTATATATATAACACATGGTGGGGATAGAACCCATGACCTCAGTGCTGTGAGGCAGTAATGTAACCATTACACCGTCCGTACTGCCCCGTATATATAACACATGGTGGGGATAGAACCCATGACCTCAGCGCTGTGAGGCAGTAATTCTAACCATTACACCATCCGTACTGCCCCATATATATATAACACATGGTGGGGATAGAACCCATGACCTCAGTGCTGTGAGGTGGTAATGCTAACCATTACACCATCCGTACAGCCCGTATATATATATATATATATATAACACATGGTGGGGATAGAACCCATGACCTCAGCGCTGTGAGGCAGTAATGCTAACCATTACACCGTCCGTACTGCCCCGTATATATAACACATGGTGGGGATAGAACCCATGACCTCAGCGCTGTGAGGCAGTAATGTAACCATTACACCGCCGTCACGTGACCGACGTCCGCGGGTCCGTCCGCCTATAGGTTAAGCTGTGTGGGCACGTTCTGCCCTCCTTAAACATGGCCACTATGGAACTTCCTGTATCTTGCGTACTATGGATGTTTCTAAGTATTGTCCGTGACGCCCGCAGATGCAGGTCACATGACCGCGGCGACGTCTTACATTCTCTGCTGTTTATATATCTTAGTTGTTATAGCAACCTGATGCATCTGTAAAAAAATGTAAAAAGACGTAAATTTTACAAAACAAGTGTAGAAGATATCACCCTTTTTTTGTACTTTATCCTGTTTTGGAGGGGTTGTGGAATTACCTCCTAGATATCTTCAATACTATTGCTGCACACCTGGGTGCGCACCTGTCTGTGATTTCAAAACAATTCTTTCTTCTATACGTGTTTACCTTTTCCACTGCCTTTGATATCACCTGTGGTGCGACAATATGTTCAATTACAGAGACCATAGACGTTTAATGCTAGAAAAATTATTCAAGGATAATGGCAGCAATATAGAATTACTGGATACAAATCTAGAGAGTGTAATGAAAAAACTAGAAACTACTCTTTTAAAAGAGAATAGAACTTGGTGGGAAACTGTCATTCTAGAGAAATATTTAGTAAGCCAGATAGTCCCCAAAGGTTTACAAATAGATAAAAAACCATCATTTAATTCATCGTCTGAAAACTTTAAAGATACTTGGGATAAGATTACCAAAGAATGCTCCTTTTCTCTTATAAAATTGATCTTGGAAGAGAGACGGAGAGAGTTGGGAGACCTTAATGACGAAATTAAAAAATACAGGGAACTTATACAACCTTTCTGTGATATGCCGGAATATAAAGAATTGGAAACCAGAATAGAATCCAATATTAAAAGTAAAGAGAAAGGGTACTTCTTTACTTTCACGGCGCCAGCATGGCGCCGCGCGTACTTCCGGGTTACGCTCGCCACTAATTAAGTTAAATAAACTAAGTTAACGCCATGCCAACATGGATAGTTCATACCTCCACTATCCATGTTGGCATGGAGTTGATTTTAATTAGCGTGGCGAGCGTAGCGAGCCACCGTGCCCGCAGCGTGGGCGAGCGAAGCGAGCCCCGCAAGGGGACTCTGACGCGCGGCGCCATGCTGGCGCCGTGAAAGTAAAGAAGTACCAGAGAAAGCAATAATTGATAAAAAAGTCAGGAAGTTCATAAGGGACAAAAGAGAAGATGGGAACCGTGAGAACACTCCCACCCCAGACATCCCAATCCCGGAATGTAACTGTCCTGACTTTTCTATACATACCCCCGAAATTAGACCTAAAAAGCGAAAGATGGGATATGTCAGGAATCAATCTGACAACAGATATACAAAGTTCAATAATAGAGGGACCCCTAGAAGGGAAAGGTCACGCTCTCACTACGGGGAAAGGAAAAACAATTATTACTCTGACAGGAACTTCAGATCACAGAAAATTAACTTTAGACAACAGAGAAACACTCATAACAGAGGTTATAGAGATAACTGGGAACATAATAACAACGAAGGATATTCATATAATAAGAGGAATGTAGAAGAAGGGGAATGGAGGACAAGAAATAAAAATAGATTCTCCCCCTACAAATAGAAAATGAGGAATCCCGTTTTTTAGGGAGAGGGAGATTACAATCCCAACACAGGGAAAGGAGGTTCAATCGGTAAAAAAGAAGAAAAAAACCCATAGGGGTAAAAGAGGGAAACATCCCCCTAAAAAACAGAAAAATAGGAAGAAAAAGAAAAAATCAAAAAACAAGGAACCCCCCATCGAATCGGTCCCAAATCCCAATTTAGAAACAAAAGGGGTTAAAATCTTCAATATTAGCTCACATGAACTAAATACCTACGAAGAAAGAGTGCTAAAAAGAGGATTGAAGTATGCCCCCTCAGTTCCGGTAAATAAATTCTCTACCTTTGTTGATTTAAATAAATACATCAGGAAACTGTGTATTAAAAAATTTTTCTTAATGAAAGAGGACAATCAGACTGAGAATGGGGAAGATGAGCTACCACTCACATCGTTCAAACCTAAGTCAGTTTTCTTCCCTTCACATATAAAGGGGAGTTTTATTGACACTTTCAGTTCCCTGATTCAGGATGATCTCAAACATTTAAAATCTGATAAATTCCAAAGCAATTTAACTTACAATGAGAGGAAAGCCCTGGAGGGTCTTAAAAAGAACACTGAGCTCATTATAAAACCCACCGATAAAGGTGGAGGGGTGGTATTGATGGACCGACAATGGTACGAAACGGCAGTCAGTACACACCTAGATGACCACACAACATACAGGAGACTAAAGAATGACCCCACGGATAGAATTCAGAAAGACCTAGAAAAGTTAATAAAAAAATACACTTTAAATGGTACACTGAGTGAAAATGAAGAAAAATTCCTCATTCCAACAGAAATAACAATTCCCGTTGTCTACTTGTTACCCAAAGTCCATAAGGACCCAATAAATCCTCCTGGACGGCCCATTGTGGCTGGTATTAACTCGATAACAGCTAACTTATCCGAGTTTATAGATTTCTTTCTTAAACCTTTGGTGATGTTGAATGACTCGCATCTGCAGGACACGGGGGACGTCCTTAAGTTTCTACCCACGGTCCAGTGGGAGGAGGGGATGTTCCTCGTGACAGCCGATGTGAAGTCATTATATACAATCATAGAACACGAAAAGGGCATAAAAGCAGTTTCGGAATTCTTGGACAAAAGTGATATTAATCCACAAGCTCAGGAGCTCATCAAAGAAGGGGTGCTCTTTATATTAACAAATAACTACTTTTTATTTAATGGCACATTCTTCATACAGCGGAATGGTACCGCTATGGGCACCAGGTTCGCCCCTAGCTACGCCAATATATTCATGGGCAGTTGGGAGCTCGAATGTATTTGGCCAAAGGAGAGGCATGGGGCGGGCCTGGTAGCCTGGAAAAGGTACATAGACGACGTGCTCTTTATTTGGAGTGGTGACAGGGAGTCATTGGATGCTTTCTGCACCACCCTAAACGATAACACTTGGAACATTGAATTAACGTTCAATGTAAGCACTAAAAGTGTTGATTTCTTGGATCTCACGATTTTTCCCGAAGGAAATAAGTTATGTACAAAAACTTTCCACAAACCTACAGATTCCGGGTCATATATCAATTATGACAGCTGTCACCATCTTAATTGGCTTAACTCGATTCCGAGTGGCCAATTAAAAAGGATGAAGAGAAACTGCACTAATAATGAGACCTATCAGGAACAAGCAGGGAATCTGATAACAAAATTTTCAGAATGTGGTTACAGGAAGGATGTCATTGAAAAAGCTGCAATCCAAGTGGAAGGAATAGATAGACGGGAATTGCTACATAAAGAAAATAGTGAAACATCCACAAGTAATAAATATGAATGGGCCTTCATTACAGGTTACAATGTTCAATTTAAAGAAATTGAGAAATCATTTCGTAAACATTGGAAGGTCCTACATAAAGACCCTGTATTAAAAAGTGTTTTGCCAGAGAAACCAGCTTTTATCTATAGGAAGGCCCCAAATTTAATTTAATAAAAAGCGATGGTAACAGCAAAATAGAAAAAATTTAAATTAATGGAAAAGAGCTAGTCATCAGAGATTTCATTACATGCCACACCAGCAATATTATATATATGCTAAAATGTACATGCGATCTGGTATATATAGGGAGAACCTCCAGGCCACT
Source organism: Crinia signifera (assembly GCF_055691185.1). Classification (NCBI taxonomy): domain Eukaryota; kingdom Metazoa; phylum Chordata; class Amphibia; order Anura; family Myobatrachidae; genus Crinia; species Crinia signifera. The sequence continues at coordinate 83,534,775 of NC_139228.1, read as the reverse complement.
TAAAGCTCGCCTGGGGGAACACCTAAGAAATATCAAAAAGGGTCTGGAGACCCATTCACTATCTCACCATTTTAAATTAAAACATAATTGCTGTACTAGTCACAATAAATGCTTTGCAGGCATAAAACTCATTAAAAAGAATATGAGGTACAAAAATATTGCATCAATGCTTGCAAAAAAAGAAATGCAATATATATATGAATATGGCACTCTGGCACCTGAAGGTCTAAACTTAGACTTTGAACTCAAATGGTTTCTGCAATAGACCTTGCTGGGTTTTCATGTGTCAGTCACCCTGGTTTGATTCACTCTATGTCTAAATTGTCAAAACATTATGTTTTGTAAAATTTACGTCTTTTTACATTTTTTTACAGATGCATGAGGTTGCTATAACAACTAAGATATATAAACAGCAGAGAATGGAAGACGTCGCCGCGGTCATGTGACCTGCATCTGCGGGCGTCACGGACAATACTTAGAAACATCCATAGTACGCAAGATACAGGAAGTTCCATAGTGGCCATGTTTAAGGAGGGCAGAACGTGCCCACACAGCTTAACCTATAGGCGGACGGACCCGCGGACGTCGGTCACGTGACGGCGGTGACGCCGCGACAGGGGCGTCTAAGTTTAGAAGCCTCTGATTGGATATGTAGGACTCCTCTGTGCTTTAAAAATCTGCCCTATGGCAAAAATGGACATTCACCTTCCACTGCCTTGAAAAAGACCACGGACGTGGTCGAAACGCGTCGGCCTAAAGAGGACCCTGGTGACCCGCCATTTGGAGCCCGAACAGAGGGAAAGTGACGCTGCCGAAGGACTTCTGCAGAGTTCCAAGAGCGCCATACAGCCGCACATCTTATCCTTACAGAGAACCGAGTACATCTTGGGTTCTCAACAAGACCTGGTAATTGTGTTGACTTTTTCTTCCTTCTGTTTGGAGTGACGTGGCGGACCATCTTTTATAAAGTGTTTTATGCTTATGTAGAGAACTTGTTTATAGTTCTCACTTTTATCTGGTAATTGCAATTTTTACCAGCATCGTGTTTGATGTATTTTAACCTTATGTGTTACATGTCTTATTAAACTGTTTTACACTATGGTTGTTTTACAATTCTCTCTTATATGACATAAAACGGAGAGAATTTGAAGAAGAGATCAGATTTGGACCAACTACTTTAAAGCTAAGATATTTCTGGAAATTTTGGTGTATTTGTCACATATGAAAGTGTGGTGCGCATAAGTGTAGAAGATATCACCCTTTTTTTGTACTTTATCCTGTTTTGGAGGGGTTGTGGAATTACCTCCTAGATATCTTCAATACTATTGCTGCACACCTGGGTGCCCACCTGTCTGTGATTTCAAAACAATTCTTTCTTCTAACCATTACACCGTCCGTACTGCCCCGTATATATAACACATGGTGGGGATAGAACCCATGTCCTCAGTGCTGTGAGGCAGTAATGTAACCATTACACCGTCCGTACTGCCCCGTATATATAACACATGGTGGGGATAGAACCCATGACCTCAGTGCTGTGAGGCAGTAATGTAACCATTACACCGTCCGTACTGCCCCGTATATATAACACTTTATGGGAATAGAACCCATGACCTCAGCACTGTGAGGCAGTAATGCTAACCATTACACCATCCGTACTGCCCTGTATATATAACACATGGTGGGGATAGAGCCCATGACCTCAGTGCTGTGAGGCAGTAATGTAACCATTACACCATCCGTACTGCCCCGTATATATAACACATGGTGGGAATATAACCCATGACCTCAGTGCTGTGAGGTGGTAATGCTAACCATTACACCATCCGTACTGCCCCGTATATATAACACATGGTGGGGATAGAACCCATGACCTCAGTGCTGTGAGGCAGTAATACTAACCATTACACTGTCCGTACTGCCCCGTATATATAACACAGGGTGGGGATAGAACCCATGACCTCAGTGCTGTGAGGCAGTAATGCTAACCATTACACCATCCGTACTGCCCCGTATATATAACACATGGTGGGGATAGAACCCATGACCTCACAACTGTGAGGCGGTAATGCTAACCATTACACCATCCGTACTGCCCCGTATATATAACACATGGTGGGGATAGAACCCATGACCTCAGCGCTGTGAAGCGGTAATGCTATAACCATTACACCATCTGTACTGCCCCGTATATATAACACATGGTGGGGATAGAACCCATGACCTCAGTGCTGTGAAGCAGTAATGCTATAACCATTACACCATCTGTACTGCCCCGTATATATAACACATGGTGGGGATAGAACCCATGACCTCAGCGCTGTGAGGCAGTAATGTAACCATTACACCATCCGTACTGCCCCGTATATATAACACATGGTGGGGATAGAACCCATGACCTCAGTGCTGTGAGGCAGTAATACTAACCATTACACTGTCCGTACTGCCCCGTATATATAACACAGGGTGGGGATAGAACCCATGACCTCAGTGCTGTGAGGCAGTAATGCTAACCATTACACCATCCGTACTGCCCCGTATATATAACACATGGTGGGGATAGAACCCATGACCTCACAACTGTGAGGCGGTAATGCTAACCATTACACCATCCGTACTGCCCCGTATATATAACACATGGTGGGGATAGAACCCATGACCTCAGCGCTGTGAAGCGGTAATGCTATAACCATTACACCATCTGTACTGCCCCGTATATATAACACATGGTGGGGATAGAACCCATGACCTCAGTGCTGTGAAGCAGTAATGCTATAACCATTACACCATCTGTACTGCCCCGTATATATAACACATGGTGGGGATAGAACCCATGACCTCAGCGCTGTGAGGCAGTAATGTAACCATTACACCATCCGTACTGCCCTGTATATATAACACATGGTGGGGATAGAACCCATGACCTCAGTGCTGTGAGGCAGTAATGTAACCATTACACCGTCCGTACTGCCCCGTATATATAACACATGGTGGGGATAGAACCCATGACCTCAGCGCTGTGAGGCAGTAATGTAACCATTACACCATCCGTACTGCCCTGTATATATAACACATGGTGGGGATAGAACCCATGACCTCAGTGCTGTGAGGCAGTAATGTAACCATTACACCGTCCGTACTGCCCCGTATATATAACACATGGTGGGGATAGAACCCATGACCTCAGTGCTGTGAGGCAGTAATGCTATAACCATTACACCGTCCGTACTGCCCCGTATATATAACACATGGTGGGGATAGATCGGTACTGCTTTCCTAGCACGGCACCCGTCTCATTGATTGTATGCCTTAAGTTTAAGGTACTTAAGGCATACAATCAACGCGATGGACCCAATTTTTTAATCTCATGGATCTTATGCATCCATAAGATGCATGAGATCCATGAGAGCCCGAAGCGTGGCGAGCGCAGCGATCCCGCGAGGGGCGGCGATACGCGTGCTCTGACCTTTTCATACCCCCACTATCCACGTCAGCACGGAGTTGATTTTATATAGTGTGGCGAGCGCAGACTACTTTACATGTATTCTGCGTCCGCTCGCCACGCTTTGGGCTCACTGGCTCGCCACACTATATAAAATCAACTCCACGCCGATGTGGATAGTGGGGGTATGAAAAGATCAGAGGACGCGTACCGCTGCACTCGCCACGCTTCGGGTTGGTGTCAATAGAGGGGTGGCGTTAACAATGGGGGGGGCATTTCACCCATGAGGGGGGGTTAGCAATTAAAATTGGGGTTTTGGGGCCTTTTTACATTGATTCCAAAGTAAAAATCTCGTTGATTGCATCATCTCATGCATCTTATGCCGCACAAACACATAAGATGCATGAGATGCTTGAGATATCAGCCCCACACATACAATCTAGATTGTGGGCGCCGTGCCAGGAAAGCAGTACCCATCACACTGCGGGGCGCTGGGCTGCACCAACAAAACAGGTGTACCTAGCTTGAGGTGTGCATAATACTTGTTCACTTCCACAAAGATTACTCACCACAAAAGGACAATTTGATCAGCAACATCAAGTTACACCATGGATATTGTTTCCCGAACATCGTGTCGCTGTAATGATAGTATAGATAGAAATGTTCTATTTATTATTTTGCTATAAATACATGTACAGAGATATTTACCATCTTACATGGGACTTTCAATGATTAGATTTTCATAAAGAAGTGAAACTATAATTCAATTTACTGTCCAAATTCATGCATTGCGTCACTTGCTCTGATGACATCTGGTGCCCCCAATCGTGAAAGAGGGCGTGGCCTTGCAGTAGGGTTGCTTTGCCAAAATGGGCGTGGCTTCACAACTCAAACATCCATGATCAGCTATACCGAGGTAGTCGTCCATGGGAACGCCCACCGTTTATGTAAAACATCCATTCGCATGCCTTGCGAATTAATCTGGAATGATGGGCCGGCGTACCACCGTTCACAGGGTGGGTTCTGGTTGACTCGCTAGGGTGCGAATTCGCATCCGAGTGAGTCAACCAGAATAACCCCCATTGTCTGTGAGCTATACCACATCATTATCTCCCCCCCCCCCCCCCCCCCCCCCACCCCTTTGCAGGGCTATAAGGAATTATTGCTGGTCATTATTCTGGTAACTGTAACGGATTTGCTTGTGTTATTCATTACTTTTTTCTTTTTTATAATATTAGACGAACTATACAGAATATTGTTGTCACAGTCACTTAGACTTGAGGATATATATGAATCAGTATTTTGTTTATAAAAATATCATTTGCATTAATTCTCATTTTAATTGAGACAACAGTATGTTGAAATCTAAAGGATAATTTGTGTTTTGTGATTAGGCAAAGGCGCAGTCTTATAACAGTTGTTTGTGCCAACACCTGGGGAATAATAATAATGGTCAGAATGACAATATGGCCATACCCTAACACAAGTAAGTGCTTGGGTAAATAACAGATAATCCGTCTAAAGCTTATAAAATGCTTTAGAGATAAGAGCCAAGTGCCTGACGGATCATATTATGTCACACTACTATTGCAGACATTATTTAGAGGCAACTCTGCTGATTTTCGTGGGACAATCCCATTTTTGGGGGGCTGTGCCGCTGTTCCGCCCGCAGTGGTGGTGGTGGTGGGTGCGGGGGGGGCAGTTGGGAGACTTGTTGCCACTCAGCTGCTCTGCTTAGCTAGGCGTCGGTGAATAGACACTGTGCAAATAGTTATGGTGTATTAGGTCGACCAAGTCTATCGCTAGGTCGACACCCATTGGTCAACAGTGAGTAGGTTGACACTTATGAATGGTCAACATACTCATGGTTGGCAAAGGACAACACAAACTTTAGGTCGACCATGGCAAGTTAGACATGTCGACCTACTCTGTCGACCATTGTGTAACGACCTAGTGATTGTCGACATAGACATGGGCTACCTAGAGTCCAGATACTGTGCAAATACACACAGCGTCTAATCATGGGAGCGAGGGGCTGGGGGCATGGGGGGAGTGCTGGCCAGGCCCCCATAGTGGTGCATGATGTCATTCCTGCTTAGTCACGCCCCCTATTGACATGGTCTTGCCTTTTTTCAGGGCACGCATGGTACCCCTATTTCCGGAGATGAAATGTTGGGTGCTATGATAGCACAAGAAGTTTGTAGAATATGCTTTAAGCTGGGTACACACTGTAAGGTATAGTTATCAATAAACCACAAATCTATATTACACCCAGAGGCGGAACTACCATAGGTGCAGCGGGTGCAGTGCACTGGGACCCTCTTCCTGCCTCCGCTTCAGCCCCTGCACCCCCTTCCTCTGATGGTCAAATACCGACATTCGTGGCTCTTTTGGGAGGGGACGGAACTAAAATGATGCACATTGCATCATTTAGTACCAACCCCTCCCCAAAGAGCCACGAATCACTGGATTGATAGGAAAGGGGGAGGGCTTTATGATGGCAAGCCAGACCACCAAGATACGTTGCAGAAAGTCACCTCTCCGGGCTTCTCCCAGAGAGGAGACACTCAAACTATTGCCTCAAGATTCCTTCATTTATTTAGCCATAGAGGCTGATAGAGACTTTGGTATCTATTGACTTATGGGGCATACACACGGGGCGATTCCAGGGATATTTCAAGTCACCAAGGACGTTTGCAAAGGGGACCTGCGCATGTGCATAAAAGACCATGCACATGCGCACTCCCGAACTCACTATATAGCGAGCAGATTAGAATCACCCTCTTGGTTTGCTAATGGACAAAACCATGTGCACTGCAGGGGGGCAGATGTAACATGTGCAGAGAATTAGATTTGGGTGAGTTATTTTGTTTCTGTGCAGGGTAAATACTGGCTGCATTATTTTTACACAGCAATTTAGATCTCAGTTTGAAGTAAAACCCCACCCAAATCTAATTCTCTCTGCACAAGTTACATCTGCCCCACCTGCAGTGCATATGGTTTTGTCCATTAGCAAACAAATGTGCTCTGCAAGCCAACCTGAATCACCGCCATAGTCAAAATTGCACAGTGTCACTTGAACTCTTGAGCAAACGTTATATTATACTAACTGACATCATTCTGTCCCCGCACTATACATGCAGTCGTGGACAATACAGTAAAATTCTGCTGCAGGTACAGTCGACTTAAAAATACATCATTAACAACCTGTGGAGGGCGCGTATCTTTAGCGACATTGCGTGTACACACCGGATGATATTACAAATTATATCGCTCACAATTGTCAAAATATCTCTTACTGTGTAATACAACTCATTTATACATTACTAGTCAAAAGTCGGACAAAATGACAGCTTCTGCAAGGTACTTTCAGTTTGAGCTGTGACAGTTTTTACTTTCACTTTGAGCTGTGACAGTTTTTAGCCCACAGCCCCCCAGTTCCTATCTCTTCCTATTTCCAATCCCTGTCTTAGCAGCTCCCTCTCTCCATATCCAACAAGATCAGTGTCCCTGCAAAAATTGCTTTAACTTTCTGTTAGCGCATCTTTTAGCACACAAAGGATTATTTTGGTCTGTAGAGTGGCCACTAGTGGTCATTGGTGATACTTCACCTCATAGAGGTGAGGAGTAGTTAGCCTTTTATATATATATAGCAGTCAGACTGGCACTCACCCCGGATGGATGTGATGACCTGGGTGCCCCCTGAATCAATGATGCAGTATTCGGTTCGGGACAAGCAGCGGCAGCATACTTGCCTACTTTTGAAAACTAGTTTCAGGGAGATTATAGTTGGTAGTAAAATTTTGCACAGCGCCCTATTGAGGGGGCGTGTCAAGTTCCATATATGGAGAGATTGTGAAAAAGAGTACTGCTACATCTGAGAGGAATCCTTTTAAAATGACTTATATACAAATGTAGATGAGCAACAAAGCAGTTAGTAAGAGCTACTATACTTGGTAAAGTGCTGGGAAATGGCGCTGATGATTCAATGTAAATGTATCTGTCTCTCATTTCCCCCCCAAAAAATGTAAGTTTAATGTGGGCTAGGTGACATGAGGGAGATTGCTAGACTAATGAGGGAGAGAGGGAGATTGCTGCTATTTCAGGGAGTCTCCTGCAGAATGCAGGAGGGGAAGTAACTATGATGTAACAGTGTAATGTGGGCTAGGTGACATGAGGGAGATTGGTAGACTAATGAGGGAGAGAGGGAGATTGCTGCTATTTCAGGGAGTCTCCTGCAGAATGCAGGAGGGGAGGTAACTATGATGTAACAGTGTAATGTGGGCTAGGTGACATGAGGGAGATTGGTAGACTAATGAGGGAGAGAGGGAGATTGCTGCTATGTCAGGGAGTCTCCTGCAGAATGCAGATGGGGAGGTAACTATGATGTAACAGTGTAATGTGGGCTAGGTGACATGAGGGAGATTGCTAGACTAATGAGGGAGAGAGGGAGAATGCTGCTATGTCAGGGAGTCTCCTGCAGAATGCAGGAGGGGAGGTAACTATGATGTAACAGTGTAATGTGGGCTAGGTGACATAAGGGAGATTGCTAGACTAATGAGGGAGAGAGGGAGATTGCTGCTATGTCAGGGAGTCTCCTACAGAATGCAGGAGGGGAGGTAACTATGATGTAACAGAGTAATGTGGGCTAGGTGACATGAGGGAGATTGCTAGACTAATGAGGGAGAGAGGGAGATTGCTGCTATGTCAGGGAGTCTCCTGCAGAATGCAGGAGGGGAGGTAACTATGATGTAACAGTGTAATGTGGGCTAGGTGACATGAGGGAGATTGGTAGACTAATGAGGGAGAGAGAGAGATTGCTGCTATTTCAGGGAGTCTCCTGCAGAATGCAGGAGGGTAGGCAACCATGCGGCACTCCACAGGATTTAACAAACAATCAAAACATTTACTGTCAAAACCGACGTTTCGGGGCCATAAACAGAACCCCTTTTTCAAAGTGTAGATAGATAGATAGATAGATAGAGTGTGGAAGATAAACTTCACTTTTAATCAAGGTCCTTCATAGATCTGTAAGACTTATATCAATCAATTAAGAGACGAATGAAGTGCGCGCATACAGGTTGCAATTCCAACACACGACTGGTCTCTCGTTTATTTTGTCCAGGGATATATACATGCATATACAGTTTCCATACATCATATTTAGATAAGCAATACATGAGAGAGACTGATTCTTTGTTTCGGGGTCCTGCTCACCCTCCAGCCCCCCCCCCCCCCTTTTTGGTGTCTGTTGGTACCAAGACATTCCTTTGCTCTGAAACTTTCTTCATGTTATCTTGATCATAAAGTGGGGGGTGGGGGGTCTATAACCATACTGGTTCAGGACTAGAATACAGAGTGTCAGCATCTATTATAACTCCTAAAAGAAGAGACAAAATGGCTTCTCTCATGATTATTATATTGTTGTCTCTTTCAATAGATAGATAGATAGATAGATAGATAGATAGATAGATAGATAGATAGATAGATAGATAGATAGATAGATAATGTTTGGACTGTATAACAGAGATATTGAGAGTCCAGGGCCTGAACATAATTATTTTATTTTTATATTTACAAGGAGTTTATTTTGATCATATATATATATATATGTGAATTCATCTTACTTTAACTTAGGTATAATTTTAGAGCAAAACTAAACTCTTTAACCCTTTGCAGTCCAATATATTTTTTTTTTGCAATTCAAACAGTCTGGTCTTAAATGTTTAAATTAATTGAATTTTTTTTATTATTATTCAAAAGTGGTCCACGGTGAATGTTGTACGATGTTCTCATTTTAAAATGGATCTGCTACTCGCGCTGTTGCTGTTGAGCCTGACTAGACGTTGGAACTGAAAGGGTTAATGTATATTGTATAATTTGCAATCTATACTATATATATTAAACTGGTTGATTCCGTATTATTACCCAATGAAATTCATAACCAGTTTTTCAGTTATCTTAAAAAGAATTTGAGAGACATTGTAAGACCTTTTTATGTAAAGCCATAGAATTAGCGCGTTCCGTTTCTTCCATCCAGGATTTCCTTATTCTCTGGCAGCAGCTCTGAGTGTTTAATGACGTTTAAAAGCCACTGAAAAGTTTTATTTGTTTATATTTAATTGTCTCCAACGATGTTCATGTCGATAATGATATTTAGTTTTATTCCGACCATTTATAGCCCATTCCTTCTTAAAATGTATTATAGTTTAAGATACATATTTATATAGTTTAAGTTAGTGGTTCTCAAACTCGGTCCTCGGGACCTCAAACAGTTTACGTGGTACTTATGTAGTATCTGGGCTGCCGATTTTTTGATTGTATGCCTTAAGTTAAGGCATACAATCAGATGCGATGCGATGCGATATCGCATCGCATCGCATACGATGCGATGCGATGCGATGACCCGATTTTTCCATAGGATTCAATGTTAAAATGGACTGAGTCCATTTTAACATGGAATTCAATGGGAAAAAGGGGTCCTTTTCATACCCCTACTATCCAAGTGGGCATGGAGTTGGATATAAACCTGTGGCGAGCGTAGCGAGCCACCGAGCCCGAAGCGTGGCGAGCGAAGCGAGCCCCGCGAGGGGACGGTATTCTGTGTCCCCTCGCGGGGCTCGCTACGCTCGCCACGCTTCGGGCTCGGTGGCTCGCTACGCTCGCCACAGGTTTATATCCAACTCCATGCCCACTTGGATAGTAGGGGTATGAAAAGGACCCCTTTTTCCCATTGAATTCCATGTTAAAATGGACTCAGTCCATTTTAACATTGAATCCTATGGAAAAATCGGGTCCATCGCATCGCATCGCATCGCATCGCATGCGATTTGGTCGGGTGCGATGCGATGCGATGGACCCGATTTCAAAATCGGCAGCCCAGTTACTACATAAGTACCGTTTACGTTTCTCCCAGGTCACCCCGCACAGGTGTGGTCATCACTCGCTGACAGGTGGAGCTAATAATTTTTCTTGCGATTCTTGGGGGTCCTGAGTACTGAGGGGGTTATTCTGATTCACTCGGAAAGGCACAATCACTCTCTAATGGACAAAACCATATGCACTGCAGGTGGGGCAGATGTAACATGTGCAGAGAGAGTTAACTTTGGGTGTTTTATTGTTTCTGTGCAGGGTAAATACTGACTGCTTTATTTTTACACTGCAATATAGATATCAGTTTGAAGTACACCCCCCACCCAAATCTAACCCTCTCTGCACATGTTACATCTGCCCCACCTGCAGTGCATACGGTATTGTCCATTAGAAAGAGATTGTGCCTTTCCGGGTGAATCAGAATAACCCCCAGAGTTCGAGAACTAAGCAGTATGTTATACATTTTTCTAATAAATTCTGTAAAAATGTGTATTATATATAAATAAAAGAAATCTATCCCTACCTCCAGATCTCGCAGCTCCAGCAAAGGTGTCTGTATCCAGCAGGTATATTTTGGCTCTGATAGAACACACAAAAGTCCCAGGAAGTCCTGTACGGTACGCAGGGCATTCCCCCAGCTTTGTTACAATGCGTGCTTGTGTACTTCAAATTGTAAAGACAATCTGGTTCCTCACTCTTATTTATTAACAATGCTGTATATTGTGAGACAGAAACTATACAAAGTAATTAATATGGATGATTAATCCATGATCCACGCCATGTTTCCAATAGTAGGCATGAAAAAATGGGAAATAAAGGAATAAACTCTGAGCTACAACACATAAAACATTATCAAATGTGGTGACAAGGCTCTGGAGAACTTCACAAGTGTGTCTTTACTTGCTGCACCTAAGCTGCAGGAGCACTTCTTGTAACAACAATGTCATGCACTTATGCCCTGCAAGTCATACAGCATATATCTACACACAGTTTGCAATTGGGGGAGGGTGTGTGTGCGTTTGTGTGTGTGTGTGAGGAGCGGGTACTAATTACCAACAGTAACCGCTTGAGGACATCGAAATCCCAGCTCCTGCTCCATGACAGGAGTCGGGTGTTGCACTGTAACATTAAGGGCAGGATCCGACAGCCATAGCAGTCTCCGGGGTATAGCAGGCCTATTCTGGCTCCCCCCAAGTGACGGAAAAGGAGACGTTTGGGACCCACAGCCACACCCCCTAAAGCTACTCTACAAAGCCACACCCTCTTTCACATTTACCACTGTTGTGTTGAAGAGCTCCAACAGTGGTAAGTGAAGGCTCTGATCAGGCCGTGCCCCTTGCAGTACCTCGCCAATGGAAATGCCCAGCGTTTCATGGGTAACCTGGAGGGTTAAGTCCAACCCAGAAGAAAGGGCGTGAGTGACGAAACGTGTTGGTAGTCCTCTACCTCAGCACTTCCGCCAGAAATCGGTTTATTAGACCAAAACCAATCCTGTATTCCACAGGCAAAAGAATGTATCAGAAAAAATGGAGCGCTCCATAGTGCAAGCATCCATGTAAAACAGTTTTATTTGGTCACGCACACACAGGAAGGGGCGTGGCCTAGCGTGTCCATTGAGAGTACAGACAGAGGTGACCGGGAGAGAGTGTAACCGGCTCCAACAGTAAAGAGGCTGATTTGAGTGTGGTGATTTGAGCCGCTTGTTGCGTTGTACGTGATCCCAGTTCTCTTCGCGTGTGTGTGACCAAATAAAACTGTTTTACATGGATACTCAGGGCCGGCACCATCACTAGGCAGCTTTAGGCATTTCATGGCAAAGCTGACAGGGGTCAGCGAAACGCGTAGGTGCTTTGTGGATTTCCCAGTTTATAACCTTGCCTATTGGATTCACCTGCTCAATCTTCTGGACCTGAGCCCCAAATCCTGGGAGAACTCTTTTTCAAACTTGGATATAATACTGCAAACATCGTCGAGGTTGTTCCAGCGTGTGGGTACACTTTGCCCTAATTCAACAAGGACTTTTACACCTCCAGCGGCCTCCAAAATTCATTGGTTCCCCCAAGGACTTTCTACAAAGGACTCATGCCCGGTCCAGTGCAGGTCATATTATGTGCTAAGGTTAAAATCCACTTGCAATTTCTTTGTTTTTAATCTTTTATTATTTTTATCTTTTATTATTAAATCTCTTTTTATATCCGGATGAATGTATATTGTGCCATTAAAATTGTTATTTTAGACATTGATTCACTTGCAATTAATGGATTAATTTATACAGCGCTGCTTTCTTCTTTTTTCCTTTTTTCAGCTTTAGGCATTTGCCTGGGGGCGGCACTGGCCACTGGAAGGCGGCACTTGGGAGCAGGTCAGTGGCGTGGAGCAAGGTGAGTGGCGCCTACACCCCATCCCCCCCATCAAGCCAGTTGAGCCCCATCAGCACCGCTCACCCACACCACCGCTGACTTTCTGTGGCAGCGAGGATTTCCCCAAAACGTAGAATAGGGCGAGCGGGGGGGCTTGGCCAAGGCAGGATGTGAGTAAAGGTGTGTGCTCGTGCCTCCCTGTGTCTGTGGATGCAGCATGGAAGTTTTCTCCCCCATGTGTGATAGCCCGGACGCCTAGGAGTGAGCTGACGCTGGGCTAATATTGTGTACTGGAACCCTCCTCCCTTGTCCCCTGGCACGGTGCACATACCCAGCGGCGAGTCTGATTAGATCCAGCAGCCTCAGTCTCGGGCACCGGAGATCAGTGTGCTGGTGCGGAAGCAGGACGCAGCAGCGGGTGACATCATCTCTATCCCTGTCAGCCCCAGCGACGCGGGAGTCAAGCCGAGAGTCAAGCCGGGAGTCAAGCCGGGAGTCAAGCCGGGAGTCAAGCCGGGAGTCAACCCAAGAGTCAAGCCTGACATGAGAGAGACGGAGCTGGGCTAAGGTTATTCAGCCTGTACCTCACTGAACTATCTGGTGTTATTGTTGCGGTCTGCCTGGGACTACTGTGAGGGACGGTGCAGGGCTATTGTGACGTTGCCTATACTCAGCTGTATTACCAGTTGCTATCGCTACTGCGTGCTTGGGACTGCTAGCCCACCCGTCAGTGAGAGGGACGATGCAGGGCCAGGGAGACTGTGCTCATATACAGCTGCAGTATTAGATGCTACTGTTACTATCTGCCTGGGACTGCGTGAGAGAGACGGAGCAGGGTCAGGGTAATTCTGCTCACATTCTACTGCTACCAGACTTTACTTTATACCTGTGGTATCTGGCCAACTAACTATTTTGGTCTCTGGGTAGGATACAAGTGCAAGCTGCCAGCACACTGGTGCTGTTTCCTAGAAATATGGGAAAGACAGGCCCACCCACCTCGAGAAATATGCTAGGTCACAGGATGGAGGTAACTCTCAGTCAAGTACCCCCCATACCACTCCAATTAAGGAAAGTAAAAATCCATCCATCACCCTACAACAAGTACTAGAGGCTGTAAATACCTGTGAGTCGCACCTTCTGGAACAGATAAACAAAGTTCAAAGTGACATCATGCTTCTAAGAAACGATGCGCAAAAGATTCGAGAAAGCGTTACGGAGGTGGCAAACCGGGTATCGGCCGTGGAGGATATAGTATCTCCTTTGAAATGTGGAACCTGCACCAAATTTGGAACCTGCACCGAATTTGGAACCTGCACCACCAAATTTGGAACCTGCACCAATTTGGTTACCAAATTCGGTGCAGGTTCCAAATTTGGTGGTGCAGGTTCCAAATTTGATGCAGGTTCCAAATTTGGTGCAGATACCAAATTTGGTGCAGGTTATCAACACCAAATTTGCAACCTGCACTGAATATGGTATCTGCGCCGAATTTGGTGTTTGCACCAAATTTGGTGCAGGTTCCACATTTGGTGCAAACACCTGCACCAAATTTGGTGCAAACACCTGCACCAAACTTGGTATCTGCACCAAATTTGGTATCTGCAGGTTATCAACAACAAATTTGGAACCTGCACCAAATTTGGTATCAGCACTTGCACCAAATTTGGTGGTGCAGGTTCCAAATTCGGTGCAAACACCTGCCCCAAATTTGGTATCTGCACCAAATTTGGAACCTGCACCAAATTTGGAACCTGCACCTGCAGATACCAAATTTGGTGCAGGTTCCAAATTCGGTGCAGATGATTTGCACCAAATTTGGTGCAGGTTCCAAATTTGGTGTTGATAACCTGCAGATACCAAATTTGGTGCAGGTTATCCACCAAATTTGGAACCTGCACCGAATTTGGTGTTTGCACCGAATTTGGAACCTGCACTAAATTTGGTGCAGGTTCCAAATTTGGTGTTGATAACCTGCAGATACCAAATTTGGTGGATGTTATCCACCAAATTTGGAACCTGCACCGAATTTGGTATCTGCGCCGAATTTGGTGTTTGCACCGAATTTGGAACCTCTGGTGCAGGTTCCAAATTTGGTGCAGATACCAAATTTTGTGCAGGTTTCAAATTTAGTGCAGATAGGAGGCCACCTTTGCGTGGTAATGTGATAGGAGGCCGCCTTTGCGTGGTACTGTGATAGGAGGCCACCTTTGCGTGGTAATGTGATAGGAGGCCGCCTTTGCATGGTACTGTGATAGGAGGCCGCCTTTGCGTGGTACTGTGATAGGAGGCCACCTTTGCGTGGTACTGTGATAGGAGGCCGCCTTTGCGTGGTACTGTGATAGGAGGCCACCTTTGCGTGGTACTGTGATAGGAGGCCACCTTTGCGTGGTACTGTGATAGGAGGCCACCTTTGCGTGGTACTGTGATAGGAGGCCACCTTTGCGTGGTACTGTGATAGGAGGCCACCTTTGCGTGGTACTGTGATAGGAGGCCACCTTTGCGTGGTAATGTGATAGGAGGCCGCCTTTGCGTGGTACTGTGATAGGCCACCTTTGCGTGGTAATGTGATAGGCCACCTTTGCATGGTACTGTGATAGGAGGCCGCCTTTGCGTGGTACAGTGATAGGAGGCCGCCTTTGCGTGGTACTGTGATAGGAGGCCGCCTTTGCGTGGTACTGTGATAGGAGGCCGCCTTTGCGTGGTACTGTGATAGGAGGCCGCCTTTGCGTGGTACTGTGATAGGAGGCCGCCTTTGCGTGGTACTGTGATAGGAGGCCGCCTGTGTGTTGTACTGTGATAGGAGGCCACCTGTGTGTGGTACTGTGATAGGAGGCCGCCTTTGCGTGGTACAGTGATAGGAGGCCGCCTTTGCGTGGTACTGTGATAGGAGGCCGCCTTTGCGTGGTACTGTGATAGGAGGCCGCCTTTGCGTGGTACTGTGATAGGAGGCCACCATTGTGTGGTACTGTGATAGGAGGCCACCATTGTGTGGTACTGTGATAGGAGGCCACCATTGTGTGGTACTGTGATAGGAGGCCACCATTGTGTGGTACTGTGATAGGAGGCAGGCTTTGCGTGGTACTGTGATAGGAGGCCGCCTTTGCGTGGTACTGTGATAGGAGGCCGCCTTTGCGTGGTACTGTGATAGGAGGCCATCTTTGCTAGAGACAGAGATAAGGGTGGTCTTGCACTTCCGAATTTTAAAACATATTATATGGAAGCACAATTGGTCCATTTATGTTCATGGGTAAGGCAGGAGGAAGTCACGGCAGAACTCCATGAATTTATAGAGGTGGGGGATCCAAATCTAATGCCACTCCAAAGATTAATGGCGAAGGGGCTTCGCCGAAATCTTCCACCTATAATTGTGCAAGCAGTTAAAGTATGGAGATGGGTTAGTAAAATAACCAATTTGGGGGGTCTGGACCCAGATACCTCTATTTTTACTATATATAAACTGAAGGAAATTAGAGAACAGCAGGGGTGGAAGCTGTGGCATAGGTTTGGTAGAGGAACAGTGGGCCAAATGTACCAGGGAGGGGTATTGAAGTCTTTTTCCCAAATACAACTAGAGAATAATTTACCTAAGAATATGTTTTTTAGATATCTTCAAGTACGAAGATACAGCAGAGGTGATATGGTGCGCCCGGAAGAATCCCCATGTAAGAAGTTTCTTAAACAGCTGGGAAAGGATAAACGGATGTCTAAAATATATGGCTTCATCTGCTCATACTCACAAGCAGAGGAAATGGGGGCCTTAAGGATTAAATGGGAGGAGGATATCCGCCAGGTAGACGAGATGAATTGGGGAGTGGCATTATCTGCCCCAAATACACCACCAATTCAATGCGGATACAGCAGATACAATTTAACATTCTACATAGGATCTATATAACGCCAGCAAAGTTGAAAAAAAACTTTGCTGGCGCTGTATCGGATAGATGCCCCAAATGTGGACAAGGGGATGGCAAGTTCTGGCATTTGTTATGGACATGTCAAAATGTAAGTAGATTTTGGGCAGAAATAATTAGCATCATGGAACAAATTGGAGTCCCAAAGAGCTATTTACACGAAATTAATATGGTACTGGGGGTATGGAAGGAGGGTGGGTTATCACAAGATCTGAAATACTTGGCTAGGAATTTATCTGCCCTTGCGAAAGTGGTTATTGCCCAACATTGGATGGCGGTCAAGGGTCCAGAAGTCATAGAATGGGTAAACTTAGTAAATTCTACCTACGGCCATGAAAGATATGTGTATGCCACTCGAGGCAAGTTACAGAAATTCTATAGCATATGGGGGCCTTGGAACCGATCAATATATTATTAAGCGTTGAACTATAATCACCTTAGATAGGTAGGGTAATACACAGTCATTTGGAATTTGAGTATTGGAACTCGCGGTTTGATATAGTGCACTTGTGTTAAGTATGTAGCGTATAGTGGATAATATATATAACTTGTTGCACAGAAATAGTAAATATTATATTCAAATTTTTTACATAAATGAAACCCGTGTGTTTTATTCATAATGATAAACATGTCGTTATGTATGTGTTATTAAATATAAAGACTCAATTAAAAAAGAATAGGGCGAGCGGCCGGCGAGGGGGTTAAACAGCGAGGATCGCTTGTTTTCTGCAATACATACATACATACCACCACTTCCAACGGCCATTCTGTCTACCGCTGCTGTGTGGCAACGTTTTGATGGATGTACTCTCATTTATTTAAATGCTGTGTGTTTGTGCTGCGTTGCTTCGTTGAACCAGCCAGCCCTTGGCCTGTATTGGTGAACAATATTGTGAGCTGTGAGACAGTTAAAATTGGCTGAAAGTTAACGTTATGGAGTTTAAAAATACTGTATGAAGAATAAACGGCCCAACATGAATTTTACCGGATTTTAATCAATGAATCAATTTAATTGAAAAAAGGGTACGTTTCCTAGCACGGAGCCCGTCGGGTTGATCGCATGCCTTAAGTTTAAGGTACTTAAGGCATGCGATCAACCCGATGGACCCGATTTATGTCAATCACCAGTGTACTTGCCGGTGAAAGACAAAATCGCGTTGATCGGGTCCAGCGCAGGCCATTATAATGGGCCGCGACGCGACCGACGCGATCAACCCGATTTTTCCATAGAGAATAATGTTAAATTATTTTTAAAGTTAAAATCGGGTTGATCAACCCGATTTTACATAGGGAACAATGTGAAATGGGCCAATATGGGCAATTTCTCATTGTATAGGGTTAGAAAGTATGGTTAATGTCCCCCCATTGTTAACGCCAACCCGAAGCGTGGCGAGCGCAGCAAGCCCGCAAGGGGCGGCGGTACGCGTCCTCCGACCTTTTCATACCCCCACTATCCACGTCGGCGTGGAGTTGATTTTATATAGTGTGGTGAGCGCAGCGAGCCACCTAGCGGACGCGTATACCTGTGAAGTTATGCGCGTCCGCAGCTGTAATCTGGGTATTGTGTGGCAGGGGCGAGTCTGTGATGATGTCATTTTGCAGACACGTCCCCTGTTCTGTCACCTCCTCCATGCTAAAACAAGCCCCCCAAACCCGAGGGGCCACACAGAATATCGACAAGTATGATACAGGGTCTTCGTTGTCCTGCACAACAAATCATAATTTCTTGTGCTTTCATTTTCTTTGACCTGTGCATTTATACTCGACCACACCCATATCTGGTTGAAGCTTCATGTATAACACTTCTGTAATATACAACAACCCTCTGTCCCCAACACTGTGTCTGTCTACTCTGGCAACTGGTTGGTTCTATGCTCTGTTTCTTATAAATACTGTATTGTGTGGGAACAGCTTCTTTATCTGGTAGGCCTGGCAGGTTGCGCCAAGAACAATAATAAGATAGGCCGCAGTGCCAAGGTAAATACCAGTTGGTTATTTGCATGAAGCCCAGTATACGGGTTTTCCCTGATTGTGTGAGGATAAATCGCACAGAGGTAGAACAAAGAGGTGCGCACAACCAGATTTTTTTGGATAATTCCATCTACTCATGGAGCTGTATTCAATGCGGCCGGCGAGGGGGTTAAATAGCGGGGATCACCGAAAACAAGCGATCCTCGCCATTTAACCCCAGCTCCGGCCACTCACTCTATTCAACGTTCTGGGGGTATCCCCTCACTGTCACGAGTCGGGCGAGGAGGATTCCTCCAAACAGTGAGGCTCGCGGCTAATGCAGGGAGCCCGCTGCAATTAGCTGTGAGCCTCACTGTTTTAGCGGCCACACACCCCGTTTCCCCCCGCACTACAAATACCTAGCGACAGGGAAGCGGCGCGTGCAGGGGGGTCAGCTGAATACTGACCCTGCGAGCTGTGACAGTGAGCAGTCAGCACCGGTCGCTGTCACAGCTCACAAAAATCATTGAATACACCCCCATACATGAAAACAAAATAGGTCCATTTGTTTGGTTACTGTATTAATATTATAGTCTGATCACTGTTTTACTTTTTACTGACCCCTAATCTTTTCTAGACATCGTCCGATATGGTATTTGGGCTTTTGTGGCCTAGTACGGTATGAGATGTACAACCAATGTAGGATTGGATATAGTAGGTTTTATGGCTGTAGTGCATCATGGAAACTTATTACAAACCCCGATTCTTCTGTAAGATCTCTCTACACCAGTGGTCAGGGAATTCGGTTACCCCACGCAGTGCATGTTTTGCAGGTCTCCTCACAGAATCACAAGTGAAATAATTAACTCCACCTGCGGACCTTATAAAATGTGTCTGAGTAATTAGTACACCTGTGCACCTGCTGGGTTACCAGCAAAACATGCACTGTGTGGGGTAATGAGGACCGAGTTCCCTGACCACTGCTCTACGCTGTTTCAGAAACACTGATAGGGGTTGTGACCGAATTTAGCTCACTGCGCCAGGTGACCACAAGTTTGTTTGATCACACAGAATTTGGGTTCCAAAACATGTGACTGTTGGGGTGAGGGGGTGCAAGGTGGCATGCGAGCTCACTCGTCTTTCCTCCCAACTTACTGCTCCCCCTGCAGCTCACTGCCACCCTTATATATCACGGCTCACCTCACAGCTTCCACTGCAGCTCTCTGCCACTCTCATGTCTCATACAACACAGCTCACTGCCACTCCTATATCTCACACATCACAGCTCACTACTGCACTTGTATCACACCTCACAGCTTCCACTGCAGCTCACTGCCACTCCTATATCTCACACATTACAGCTCACTACTGCACTCGTATCTCACCTCAAAGCTTCCACTGCAGCTCTCTACCACTCCCATGTCTCATACATCACAGCTCACCTCTGCCCCCTGCAGATCACTGCCACTCCTACATACCCTCCAACATGACCCATTCCATTAGGTACAAAATGCTCTGTTCCTGGACTTCCCTGCCAGTGGCAGTTACAGATGTTGGACTCCAGCACAGTCCAAAATTCAAAGAGGGGGGTCACATCAACTGCCAGTGAGTCCAGGACAGTGATGTTTGGGGTGACATTTGGTGTGGCTCCCCTTTTTTAATATTGGACTGTGCTGCAGGCTCACATCTGCCACAAGTCCAGAAACAGAGCATTTTGTACCTAATGGAATGGGCCATGTTGTAGGGTATGCTCCTATGTCTCCCATCACTACTCCCCCTGCAGCTAACTGACACTCCCATGTCTCACACATCACCGCTCACCTCACTGCCCCCCTGCAGCTCAGCAACACTCCCATGTCTCACATCACAGTTTGCCGACACTCTAGGGTTACCACCTAGTCCCTTTCATTCCGGACACATATTAATTACACAGGTTCTGTGGCTGGCTGACTTCAAGACTCCACTTCACCTGATTTTAAACTGCCACAGAACCTGTGTAATTAACATGTGTCCGGAATTAAAGGGACTAGGTGGTAACCCTACGACACTCCCACGTCTCACACATCACAGCTTACCTCACTGCAGCTCACCGACACTCCCATGTCTCACACATCACAGCTCACCTCACTGCTCCCCTGCAGCTCACCGACACTCCCATGTCTCACACCTCACTGCTCACGTCACTGCTCCCCTGCAGCTCACCGACACTCCCATGTCTCACCTCACTGCTCCCCCTGCAGCTAACCAACACTCCCATGTCTCACATCACAGCTCACCTCACTGCAACTCACCGACACTCCCATGTCTCACGTCACTGCTCCCCTGCAGCTCACCAACACTCCCATGTCTCACACCTCACTGCTCCCCCTGCAGCTAACCAACACTCCCATGTCTCACATCACAGCTCACCTCACTGCTCCCCTGCAACTCACCGACACTCCCATGTCTCACACATCACAGCTCATCTCACTGCCCCCCTGCAGCTCTCTGCCACTCCCATGTCTCACATCACAGCTCACCTCTGCCCCCTGCAGATCACTGCCACTCCTATGTCTCCCATCACTACTCCCCCTGCAGCTAACTGACACTCCCATGTCTCACACATCACAGCTCACCTCACTGCACCCCCTGCAGCTCACCGACACTCCCATGTCTCAAACATCACAGCTCACAGACACTCCCATGTCTCACATCACAGCTCACCGACACTCCCATGTCTCACACATCACAGCTCACAGACACTCCCATGTCTCACATCACAGCTCACCGACACTCCCATGTCTCACACATCACAGCTCACCGACACTCCCATGTCTCACACATCACAGCTCACCTCACTGCTCCCCTGCAGCTCTCTGCCACTCCCATGTCTCACACATCACAGCTCACCTCACTGCACCCCCTGCAGCTCACCGACACTCCCATGTCTCACACATCACCGCTCACCTCACTGCTCCCCTGCAGCTCACTGACACTTCCATGTCTCATACATCAGAGCTCACCTCACTGCTCCCCTGCAGATCACCGACACTCCCATGTCTCACATCACCTCACTGCTCCCCTGCAGCTCACCGACACTCCCATGTCTCACACCTCACTGCTCAACTGCAGCTCACTGACACTTCCATGTCTCATACATCAGAGCTTACCTCACTGCTCCCCTGCAGATCACCAACACTTCCATGTCTCACACATCACCGCTCACCTCACTGCTCCCCTGCAGCTCACTGACACTCCCATGTCTCACATCACAGCTCACCTCACTGCACCCCCTGCAGCTCACCGACACTCCCATGTCTCACACCTCACTGCTCCCCTGCAGCTCACCGACACTCCCATGTCTCACACATCACCGCTCACCTCACTGCTCCCCTGCAGCTCACTGACACTTCCATGTCTCACACATCAGAGCTCACCTCACTGCTCCCCTGCAGATCACCGACACTTCCATGTCTCACACATCACCGCTCACTCATTGCTACCCTGCAGCTTACCGACACTTCCATGTCTCACACATCACAGCTCACCTCACTGCTCTCCCGCAGTTTACTGACACTTCCATGTCTCACATCACAGCTCACCTCACTGCACCCCCTGCAGCTCACCGACACTCCCATGTCTCACACATCACAGCTCACAGACACTCCCATGTCTCACACATCACAGCTCAGACACTCCCATGTCTCACACATCACAGCTCACCGACACTCCCATGTCTCACACATCACAGCTCACCGACACTCCCATGTCTCACACATCACAGCTCACCGACACTCCCATGTCTCACACATCTCACAGACACTCCCATGTCTCACACATCACAGCTCACCGACACTCCCATGTCTCACACATCACTGCTCCCCTGCAGCTCACCGACACTCCCATGTCTCACATCACAGCTCATCTCACTGCCCCCCTGCAGCTCTCTGCAACTCCCATGTCACACATCACAGCTCACCTCACTGCACCCCCTGCAGCTCACTGACACTCCCATGTCTCACACATCACAGCTCACCGACACTCCCATGTCTCTCACATCACTGCTCCCCTGCAGCTCACCGACACTCCCATGTCTCACACATCACAGCTCACAGACACTCCCATGTCTCACACATCACAGCTCACAGACACTCCCATGTCTCAGACACTCCCATGTCTCACACATCACAGCTCACAGACACTCCCATGTCTCAGACACTCCCATGTCTCACACATCTCACAGACACTCCCATGTCTCACACATCTCACAGACACTCCCATGTCTCACACATCTCATCTCACAGACACTCCCACGTCTCACACATCACAGCTCACCGACACTCCCATGTCTCACACATCACAGCTCACCGACACTCCCATGTCTCACACATCACAGCTCACCGACACTCCCATGTCTCACACATCACCGCTCACCTCACCGCTACCCCTGTAGCTCCATGGTCAACCATACATATTCCGTGCATGTGTGTTGTGTTATATCTCTGTATATAGCTTTTTGTTACTGTTACATTAGTGGTACACAAACTCCAGTATCCCCTATGGTCATGCTTTGAGCACTTGTCTGGTTGCAGGTGGGGTCATTACTTATTCAGTAACATAGGACAACTCATGATTGAAGACATCCTCGGAGAATGACCTGCTGGTGGTAGTGGAGAACCCCTGGTTTACATTGCTGCATTGTGTCGGTGTAGTAGCTTTGCTCTAGTCCTATCCATGTACTTATAAAGGTTCCATGACACCATGTAAGCTTTAAATCAGTTGTTCTCAAACTCAAGTACCCCCAGCAGGTGCACTCATTACTCACTGACACATTTTAAAAGATCCACAGGTGGAGCTAATTATTTCACTTGTGATTCGGTGCTGAGATCTGGAAAACATGCGCTGTTGGGGGTCCTGAGGACCGAGGTTGAGAACCAGTGCTTTAAATGATACACCTATGCTAATGCAGGTCCAGCCAATCGGTGAATAAGAGTCACATAAACCTGGTCACCATAGAGGACACCGTTAGAGTGGGCATTGCGGGGTTAGCCTCTGGTTGCGCAGGGCTGTTATCTGGCACATACAATGAGGGTGTCACACAATACTCACACTGAAGTAATCATATATTCCCCAAATATAACAAGCAATCACCACCAACAAAACTGGGAAAAATAAAATTAAATCATCTTTTATTTGTGCCCGGAGTAAACGTATAAAGTGCACAACATTCTTCCCGGTCCTATAATAAATAGTTCCCAACAACCGTCCCCCTCACTGACAGAGAGGTCGCCAGGGAATCACAAGTATCTCTAGTAGATTAAAGTAATTTTGTGAATGGAACACATTGTTGGTTTGCAAGAGGAGCAAATAACGGCTTTATTTTTTCAGTGCAGTATAAATACTGGCTGCTTTTGCATGTAGCCCACAGATGTTAAACAGCTTAATTTTTTACACTGCAATTTCAAAATACACCCCACCCAAAATCTCTCTACGTGTTACATCAGCCCCACCTGTGGTGCAGCTTGGTTTTGCCCATTTGTGTGTTGTTTTTCTTTGTGAACAAAGATGAATCAGACCCATATCCAATACATTCAGCACCGTGTACTATTGCACAACGCTCTCAGACATAACGGGACTAAAGCCTCGTTCTCACCACTGTAACACATTACATGTCTGTACTTCCACATCATTACATACACAGTACATTGGATTCCTTGTGGAGCCATTTATGTCCTATTAGTAACTCCCAGCCAGTGCCTGTAGTGTTCTCCTTATATAATGGATTGAAAGGAACCAGTTTTGAATTTTTCATACTGCGACCGTGATTGGTTGGTGGTCGCCAATGACAGCTGAAGAGTTCCAGACTACTTGTACAAAGCATTGAAGGATCTGCCTATGACGAGCCTCCTGACCTCACTGGTACCTGCCCCTATCTCATACAGTTTGGCGTCACGAAGGAAGCGGCCCATTGGGTAATCGTTTATATAGCCATTGCCTCCTGTTGGAAACAGAAAATGGTTTTTATTTAGATCACATGAATACAAAGCAGCCATTAATAATTGGAAAGGACATTGTGCAAGTCGGTGACCAGCCTACCTAAACACTGGATGCCATCAAGAGCCACCTGCGTCGCACATTCAGCCGTATAGAGGATAACGCCGGCACAATCCTGTACAAGAGTACAAACATTACAGTATCCGTAATACTACAGTATAATGTCAATATCCATAATGCAAACAACTGCTATGTACAACATGAGCACCATGGGGTCAGCGTGAAGTTCATTTTTGACTGGAAAAAGCGATTAGGAATTCCACAGTACAGCCTGATAAGCGCACAGACATCCGTGCATTGCTCCTGTTCTATGGGATAAACTAATTCCCAACGGGGCATTAAATGGTCAGTGATGTAATCGGACTGAGATCTCGCACAAAACGTGGGGTGCAAATCAGACGGATGAATGGTGCAAGACCGCTCGGCAATGGCAATTCACACCCTTTGACAACTGAATTCTACCCAATGGGGGTGATTCTTGATCACTGGGACAGGGCTGAATTCTGAAAGCGCGTGTTGGATCATGTGCAGACCCCGGCAATCTTCACTGCTTACCAAGCCTTACAGAATCACCACCAATGTGTCAGCATATTAACCCTTTGAGTGCCAAAATCTGAGGAAAAAAATGCCAGTCTCTCACATTTGTTATATGAATTCAAAGAAAAAATGTTGTGTAAAAAAAGATTCTATTTCCTATATAAGGTAACATTACAGGTCATTATGGGGAACACAAACGTTTTCTTGGCAATTTTCACAACTATTTTGCCAAATTCACTTGGCACTCAATGGGTTAACTTCTTAGTGCGTTACTCCTGACAACAAAGGAAGGGAAGTCTATGACAACCTTTATGAATCCTTGTGCTGAATGTACCGCACTGGAGTAGTTATTAGAAGAGACGTTTGTGGGATTCCATTACAGAGTATATATGCTATTATTGTATGTGTATGCGATCCACGTCCCCCCCCATGTCGGGATTTTGAACGCCGGGATCCCGACCGCCGGGATTTCATACTGAATCCGCCGTGACAATGTTCTGTAATTGCTTTGTGAGGTAATTTCTGGCAGAATTATTTTGGATCGGACGCTCATCTCTATGGCTATGTATATGGAGATTACACAGAGGCTTGTGCTTGCAATTCTAGCTTAAACATCTACCCAACGCTCATATGGCGGTATTCAATTGTTATCACCAGCATTTCATCTCGCTATCCCCGTGGCTGGTGAGTAAATGTGTGGCTGAAACTGACCATAATGGGCGCGATATGTGTAAAAAATAAATAGTTCAATTGAATATTGCCCTATGATTTCCAGTCATTTTAGACAGGAGATCGAGTGCAATATAACAACTGAATGTATTCAATGCCCTGATGGCGAATTATCGGCACATAGAAATGATGAAAATCGCCGTCAGGGTATTCAATGAGGCGAGGTTCACTCGCCGTCTGCCTCCTCGTCTGTTCCCTAAAGTGAGGTGGCAGCGGCGGGTGTGGCCATTAAAATGGCGAGGCTCGACACAAAATGCAGCGGACTCGTTGCATTTGAGGTGAACCTCGCCATTTAAGTGGATCCTCGTCTGCCTTTCACGGCGAGAATCCAGCCAGATGATTGAATACGGCAAGGGGGTTTCACGGCGAGGATGGCTTATTTTCAGCAAAGGAAATCTGTCCTCGCCGTACAATCCCCCTCACCAGCGCAATTGAATACCGCTAATAGTATCAGAGAGGAGATCTAGGTAATGGCAGACCTGAAATCAGCACTGTGCACCCACTCACCTTAGCATTGCAATGTCCCTGGTCACAGGCCTTTGCCACGTTGTACGTATACTGCCGACTTGCTGTTAGCCGTGTGTACATATCGGCCATCTTACCCTGCATTAGCTGCCAAAAGGAAACATGCTTTTCTCAAAACACGTATATCCACAGTACGTAAAGATAACCAGTGAACGGATTGGGGAACAGCCTGGTTATATAGAACATCTATATTCTGTCTGGGGTGTGGAACTGCGGAAACTGAGACATGATTCCTGGAGAATACATCATAATAAACACTGAACCATTTTAGTTTATTTCGACTGTAACTTGACAGCCGGAATACAATGTTCCGGCTGTCGGGTGACAGAAAGTCTGAGGATTGGCGAAAACAGAAGCAGATTGGCAAAAATCCGTGGCCATTTCCGACAAAACAGATCCGACTTTTTAAAAAGTCGGATCTGACACCCTTCGATGCTGTTGTTAACGGCAGCATTGAATAGGTCTGTGCCGATATTTCCCCTATCTGGAAAGATCGGCACAGATTGAAGACCCCCTCTAAAGCATCTAAAAAGTGAAAAGATCACATTGACCATGGACACCAATCAGATTCTGTCTGTCGTTTTCTAGGATGCAATAGAGAATTGATGGAATCTGAGTGTTGCTATGGGCTACAGCACCTCTTCATTTGTAGTGTTCATTCTAGCACCCGCTAGCTTTGAAAACCCATGCAGTTCCTGTTTCCTGCCTGGGGTGTCGCTGTCTGCTGTGGTGTTTCTAGCACAGGTCTGGTTTGCATATCAGTGCTGACATACAGACTACACTTAGCTAGAAGCACTACAGCAGACAGCGACACCCCAGGCAGGGAACAGGAACTGCATGGCGGGTGCTAGAATGAACACTAATTTGTATAATTTTTAGTAACGTCACCCCTGACACTGATCTCAGCACCTGTGATATTTAGCAGTGTTATGATGTATGGATATTTTACACTGGTCTCTATCCGTATCAGAGAATGTGCTGTATGACTGGGGAAACCAGGGGCGTTACGTACACAGTAAAGGGGAACCAGCATGGCTCACACAGGTGTCTGCATATTTTTTACCTGGAAGTATCCAATTTTCTGACCGAAGGCTTCTCTGGTATGTAGATAGGGAACGGCATGATCCATAACAGCCTGCATGATGCTAAATGATTACAGATACAAAAATAGGTCATTGATGGGGATATTCAACATACGTCACTAACAAAATGGACTCTTACCGGGAGTTGTTGGATTTGATTTTATCCAAGATTCCCTCTAGGGATGGATTAATGGGCTGCAATGTCTGGACTCTTATAAGGCAGTGTATTGTAAGCGTGCTGTATTTTCACTATATACGTTAAGTAGAACATTGCCCCCAATGCATGTACAAAGATCTTACTTTTACCTTAATTTGCACATACCAGACAGCTATGATAAATGCTGAGGGATGTTGCATAGTATTGTTTTAATTGTGGGCTGGCTACACCGGTCCCAGATCTACCAGCAGTCAGTTTGCCGGACCACCCAGATGGAGCACAGGTGTAGTTATTACAGTCACATTCAAACATGCTGCATCATTCCTAACAGACACATTCTACAGATCCACAGGTGGCCTGGGAAACATGGACTGTTGGCAACTCTCGGGGACTGGTTTGCTCAGCCCTGGTTCAAAGAGAGAGAGCAAGAACACCGTCCCCCAGTAAATACTAACATTTGCGAGTACCTGTGTTTGAAGACAGGTGGCGATGGCGAGGAGAGTTGGTATTACTATAGTGTACTACCATCTTCAAACAACTCCGTACCAAATTTCTGATTGATTCATTAGGTTAGTTATTTTTTCCACCGCAACAACGCACCAACGCACCAGCTCCCTCATCCGGAATTGTTGCGGCCAAATCATTCACAAGGAGTGGGCATGAGGGGGAAACAACCATTTTTTGAGAGTGGCAAATAAAACGCTGGGAGTGTTGGGGGAAACTCAGGCGCACCAAGCCAGCTTAGGAGAGGGTTTGTGACGTCAACCTAAGCCCGGATGTGTTTTTTATCACAGCACTTTGCGGGTCCCCGAGGTGGTGGCGGGGCTAAAGATGTCTTTAGCCCTCGCCCCCTCTCCTGAAAAGCCACGGGAAATGAAATCTGCTGCAGGGGAGCCACCAGTATCCGGGAGAACGACCAGAACTACTTGCAGGAGTTCATCGCAGAACAGCCTCAACCAAGGGTCCTGTGACTATAATGTGTATATACTGTAGTTCAGGCTAGGTGTACAAGAGGTATATGAAAACATACGGGCATAGATTTAGAACACATTTCAAAATACGAAAAAATCCAAAACCCGAAATACTTCTGGTTCCAATGATTTGGATATGGGAGACTCAGCCTGTATTCCCCTTATAGGGGGGCAGAAGTGCTCGCCTTATGTACAGACACATGAAGATATCCTATATAACCATTACCCCAATGGGCCTCCGGACAGCACAAGTCTCTCCAGATCCAAACCGCTCATCAGCACATAGACGCCCTTCCCAATGTGACCAAGCATGTTCTCCTCTGAAAGAAAAGCAGGAAACCTATGGTCAACCGGAATGAAATCATCCTTTGGGAGATGTTATTATGATAGGGACTGGTCTTGAGGGGTGCCAGATGACTGCCCGACAGGGAGGGGGATCCCGGCGGTCGGGATCCCGAAGGTCAGTATCTCGACGTTGGAATCCCAACCGCCGGTGCTCCGACAGGGGGGGGGGGTTTTTCCAGCTGAGAGGGGGCTTTCTCCCTTTTGGGGGTCCACGACCCCTGTAGAGGGAGAATAGAACCTGTGGTGAGTGAAGCGAGCCACCGAGCCCGCAAGGGGCTGCTTTGCGCTCGCCCCCCCCTTTGGAGCAGCGGCAGTCGAGATTCCGATACTGATCGTTGGGATCCTCCCGGTTGGGCAGTCATACCACTCCCAGTCCTGGTGATGGGATCACCGATACAACCATATCCCAATAAATAACATTTGATTCATAATAACAGTACGGTTACTGGCTCCCATTGGCAATGAGAGCCACTGGCTGTATCTAGCAGTGTTACCAAGAACGAGCTCACCTGGAATCCTGCAGTCTTCAAATACAAGTTCACTGGTGTTCGATCCCCTCATCCCCAACTTGTCAAGTTTCTGTGCGGTGCTAAATCCTGGGGTTCCCTACAACAGAAAACCCCAAACACTCTAAACCACACATATGCATTACATGGACCTCCGCCCCTTGCAGAACTACAACCACATATACTTACGGAGCAGCCACCTACAGGTGGTTATACTGACCTTCTCCACTATGAACGCAGTGATCCCGCGTGAGGCTGGACGTATCTTGCTGTCTGTCTTTGCATACACAATAAGAACATCGGCATCTGGACCGTTTGTGATCCAGAACTTGTTTCCATTCAGAACATAAGAATCACCTAGGAAAATACGGCAAAAGGAACAAAATGTAAGATTTCCAGGAACAGTCCCAAATAAATTCTGCTACCCAATATACTTTGCCTAGCTTCAAAGGTTTAAGAAATAGTAACAACAAGCTTCCTATACTTAGACTGGCAATGCTTCCTATGCAGGAGTACATATAGAGGTACGCCACCGATGTTCCAGCAGCCGATGGTCCGGACACATCGGGTGCTGGGGCAGTTTGTATTGTTAGGCTGTTAGACGTAGAGGGGACTGTGGCTTAGAAGTTGTTATGAGGGCAATGGGAGGGTATTGGGATGTGGGGGAGGGGGGGTGTTTGCGCTGCAGGAACTGATACGCGCTGTGGGCGGGACCTGGAATGCCCTGTGAGCTGGAGACAAGCTGTGGGTGGTGTGGCGGAGGAGCAAGCTGGGCTGTCGGGGGTCACGGTGCTTTAAAATGGCATCACTGATAATCCGGCAAATTAATGGATGTCCCCTTTGGATGCAGCGTTGAGTAAGTCAGGACTTACTCAGCGCTGCGATGGCCATAATATTACGTCATCGTCTCTCCCTCCCAATGGCCAGGGAACGCAAGGTTACCGCCCCCAAATGGGTGTGCCATGCAGCTGGCCCAGCCTATCAGCCCTTTTGGCCTCTGACAGGTGGCCAGTCCAGTAGCCCCTGCCATGCTGACAGAAGAACTTTACACCGTATCATAAATCATCAGCTCTGAAGTTATACTGTCGATACGGTTCAAAAGCTTTAACTAAAACAACCACCATGGCGAGATACCGACGTCGGCAATGTCCTGCCATATAGTGTGTCGACATACTGTAGCGAGTGTCCGCAAACTGACAGCTCATCTCGCAGTCACGTTATATTTGGACAACTTTGCGCCAACGCTGAATACTATATCCAATTGATTAATGAGAACAGTGACCTCTGCTGGTGGGACTAAATATATTTGGGTTATTTATTAATTAATAATAAATCACATCCTGAACCATCGTCACCCGCTGCAAACCTGCCCCGATTCTCCTTCTCTTACATTGCTGAACAGTGGCATAACAATCGTGCCGCAGACCCCACGGTAAGTGTGGGCGACGGGGGTCTGCAGGGGCTATTGTTACACTGCCGCCTGCCAGGACCTGCCTTTCCCCGCTGCTGCATCTGTGGCCGGGAGTCGGGACCCGTAGATCTGCATCCCGCTGCTCCTCCTGATTCCTTAGGAAAAAGGTCCCTCACAAAATGGCCACCCCCTTACAGCAGACAGTTTTTGAGGATGCTGGAGGTTGCGGCAGTCTCCTCTAGCAGCCTTAAAAATGGTCTGCTACAAAATGGCGGCCATTTTGTGAGGGACCTTTTTCCATGAGGAGCGCCAGGATGCAGACAATCAGATCTGCAGGTCCCAGTCGTAGATGCCGATGGGGTAAAGCAGGGCAGGGGAAGAGGGTCTTAAATTTACTGGAGGGGGGGGGGGGGAAGCGGTGCCAAATTTGTCGTTACGCCACTGTTAAGTGTATGGAATCACACAAGGGCAAATGGCCAGTAGCCTGCTCTGCATGTGCTGTTGTACAAGCACGAATACACCCATTATAAATGTTGCATCTGAATAAACCTTTTCCAGTAAAATGGTAGGGAAGGAGGTGTGGCTTTACCTTTCTTCTCTGCCTTCAGTTTCATGGACACCACATCAGAACCAGAGTTCGGCTCGCTCATGGCTAGTGCCCCTATGTGTTCTCCACTGATCAGCTGTAGAGAGAGCACAAGTAGTCAGAGGAAACAGACCGCTGTAGAAATACGCATTTGTGTATTATACGCCAAGTTTGTGCCGATGATAAAGGACTGAAACAAAATAGCCGATGCACCTCCGAAGGTTTGGCGGTTATCTCTAGGTGGACGATTTCTGCTCATGGCCTATAGAGGTGCGAGCAGAGGTCAGAGGTATCTGCTGGAGGCAGCTCACGGCTAACGGAACCTCGCCTAAAGTCTTTGGGGACTAGAACAGTGGTTGTCAGACTCCGTCCTCAAGTCCAGTGGCAAGTACCTTTTTACCCGACCCGCTCCCCCCTTGCAGGGAGCAGGGTAGTAGGGAGAGAGATGATCGGCTGCCACCGCAGCACAGCCTCTCTCCCCAACTCAGCACACATTGCACAGTGCCGTGTGCGTAGCTGGAGAGAGAGACAGCTGCAGCGGCACCTCTCTCCCTCCCCCTCTTTGTGTGCGAGGAGGTACCCGCACAAATTATTTACCCAAGTCACCTAGCAGGTGCACTCATTACTCATTTTAAAAAGGTCCAAACTTTAGTATTACACAAGGAAAGATGGGGACTGGAATCCAGGATTCGTGGTGGAACCAGCCTATCATATATATATATATCTCTTTTTTAAATGTTTCATATATTTGCAACATAATAAGTTCCACAGAAGATGTCATTCCCGGGTGTGCGATTAGCAGCCCACAGTACTACAGACCGTACCTTAGGGAGATACTTTTCTTTCTGGGCTTCGTTCCCATTTCTCACCAGCTGGTTTATACAGAGATTGGAATGCGCTCCGTAGCTCAAACCGACAGCTGCCGACACCCGGGAGATCTCCTCCATCACCAAAACATGCTCCAGGTAGCCCATGCTCGTTCCACCATACTCCACTGGAACACAATGAAATCAACAACTCAATTCAATAAACTCGCGTCGACCGTTTGCGTTGTCCATGTCGACCTTAAGCTTGTGTCAACATTCTGACAACGTCAACCATTAGTGGTCGACCTATCATACTGTTTCCCAAATTTTACAAGGCAAAACATTTTAGGGACTAACTGCCATGCTACAAAAAAATTAACTTTAATGCTAACATTTGTAAAACTGAATTATTTTGAATCAACCTTATTCAAACATATTGCCCTGCAGAATGGTGGTATGAAACCATAGGGCCCGATACAGTCCCGCTATGGCATCAGCGATGAACAATTTGATGTTATTTGGGGAGGTTGATCGCCTCCATGTTCTGGTCTCTTGGTAGGTCTTATAAACGCCATGCAACCCTACGGGTAACGCAGATGGCCTATAGTGCCGAAGATGATCTGCATCCTGTGCATTACATATTAGAGCTAGCATTGCTGTTTCTATGTAAGAAGCAGCAACAGCGAGTCTGAATCAGGCCCACAGTAACCAAGTCTGACATTAGGGATTACGTTGGAATGTGGAAGAGGTCCTGATGTAATTGATGGCAACAGAGTATTTCAGCAAACAATGAGCTGTTGAAATGGGGGGGGGGGGGGTGTTGGGGAAGGGGTGTTGGGGAAGAGGTGTCGGCTGGCTTGGCTACTACACTAGCTAGGCTAAGCGCATCAAAGGAAAAATTGCTGATATGGGAGGGCTTCAAACACATGTCCTGCACTCCTAGTAAGTACCCGACAGATCACCTCTGGGGCACCAGAATATCTGTTTGTCCAGCATATAACTAGTCATGTGTATGTCAATTTGGAGGTGTGTACTAACCTGGGGCGGTGATACCCAGAACACCAAGATCTCCAAGCTTCTTCCAAAAGTTCTAGAAAAACAAATACAAATTCATACACTGTAGTGTAGTCTATAGACAATTATCCGCACCACAAACGACAACAACAAGTCAGCGCAAATGACATTTCATTCACAACACTGTTTACAAAGTCCTGCTCTTGAAATCATTAACTTTAACCACTTGCACGGTGTGGTCACATCAGGTGCGACCCTACCAAGCCGGCCTTTCCCTGCCATGGTCGCATCTACGTTTTTTGTGGTGGTTTTTTTATAGGTGTACACATTGCCAATTCGGTTGGTCAATTTTTCTATATAAAATCGAATGGACAGCAAATGTTTTTCAGATTTAATAGAAAAATAGACTGTGTAGGCATGACTATATACAGTAGTACAGATCTACTATATGGTCCCCATCTAATGCGTTTTGCTTGCCATTTGAGTCGATCCAGATTCAATTACAATCGAATCAGGATCGATTTGAAATAAAAAAAAATGGCACCAAAAATGGCACCATGTGTACACCCCTTTTGTAAGATAATTAGGAATAGACCTAAATCATCCCAAATAGTTCAAACACATTTGAAGGCCATTGGGAAGTGAGGTTTCTGCAAACCATCGTTAGAAAGTAAATTATGACCAAGAACATTTTTATGGAAATCAATGGTTTTCTAACAATGCTTTAAGACCATTAGTCATTTATGGTACATCCGTCGATGCCTATCATTAGTATATACATTAAAATGGCTATTTCTTTTTCATGGCGTACTGTTTAAAAAATATATATTTTAATGCAATGGAGAAGGTGAAGTTTTAAATATATGTTCTTGATTCAATCAAAAAATACTATTAATTAGTTAAGTGGTTTTAGGGTTTCTGGAAGCGGCACATAACACTGCCCCCATATTCTCAGTAATGTTACTCACCCGAATATCCTTGAACTCATTCTGTTGGTCTATTTCTTGTGCTTTAGGGGCCAGATGGTCCTGAAGAAACTTGCGCAGCGTATGCCGGAGCTTAATCAGAGAAGATGACCGTTACAGCACACATACCAAACAACACATGGGTCACTATAGAACAGGGTTACAGCGCACATACCAAACAACACATGGGTCACTATAGAACAGAGATACAGCACACATACCAATAAATACACGGGTCACTATAGAACAGAGATACAGCACACATACCAGTACTACACGGGTCACTATAGCACAGAGATACAGCACACATACCAGTACTACACAGGTCACTATAGAACAGATATACAGCACACATACCAGTAACACACGGATCACTATAGAACAGAGATACAGCACACGGGTCACTATAGTACAGAGATACAGCACACGGTCACTATAGTACAGAGATACAGCACACGGTCACTATAGTACAGAGATACAGCACACGGTCACTATAGTACAGAGATACAGCACACGGGTCACTATAGTACAGAGATACAGCACACGGGTCACTATAGTACAGAGATACAGCACACATACCAAGTAACACACGGGTCACTATAGAACAGATATACAGAATACATACCAGTAACACACGGATCACTATAGAACAGAGATACAGCACACACACCAGTAACACACGGATCACTATAGAACAGAGATACAGCACACGGGTCACTATAGTACAGAGATACAGCACACATACATACCAAGTAACACACAGGTCACTATAGGACAGGGTCACTCTAGCTCACATACCAGTAACACACGGATCACTATAGCACAGAGATACAGCACACATACCAGTACTACACGGGTCACTATAGCACAGAGATACAGCACACATACCAGTAACACACGGGTCACTATAGAACAGAGATACAGCACACGGGTCACTATAGAACAGAGATACAGCACACGGGTCACTATAGCACAGAGATACAGCACACATACCAGTAACACACGGGTCACTATAGCACAGAGATACAGCACACATACCAGTAACACACGGGTCCCTATAGAACAGAGATACAGCACGCG
This sequence comes from Crinia signifera, assembly GCF_055691185.1. Taxonomy (NCBI): domain Eukaryota; kingdom Metazoa; phylum Chordata; class Amphibia; order Anura; family Myobatrachidae; genus Crinia; species Crinia signifera. The sequence continues at coordinate 83,499,492 of NC_139228.1, read as the reverse complement.
GGTCCCTATAGAACAGAGATACAGCACGCGGGTCCCTATAGAACAGAGATACAGCACGCGGGTCCCTATAGAACAGAGACACAGCACACATACCAAGTAACACACAGGTCACTATAGGACAGGGTCACTCTAGCTCACATACCAGTACTACATGGGTCACTATAGCACAGAGATACAGCACACATACCAGTACTACATGGGTCACTATAGCACAGAGATACAGCACACATACCAGTAACACATGGGTCACCTTAGAGAACAGAGATACAGCACACATACCAGTAACACATGGGTCACTATAGCACAGAGATACAGCACACATACCAGTACTACATGGGTCACTATAGCACAGAGATACAGCACACATACCAGTAACACATGGGTCACCTTAGAGAACAGAGATACAGCACACATACCAGTACTACATGGGTCACTATAGCACAGAGATACAGCACACATACCAGTACTACATGGGTCACTATAGCACAGATATACAGCACACATACCAGTACTACATGGGTCACCTTAGAGAACAGAGATACAGCACACATACCAGTACTACATGGGTCACTATAGCACAGATATACAGCTCACATACCAGTAACACATGGGTCACTATAGCACAGAGATACAGCACACATACCAGTACTACATGGGTCACTATAGCACAGATATACAGCTCACATACCAGTAACACATGGGTCACTATAGCACAGAGATACAGCACACATACCAGTACTACATGGGTCACTATAGCACAGAGATACAGCACACATACCAGTAACACATGGGTCACCTTAGAGAACAGAGATACAGCACACATACCAGTAACACATGGGTCACTATAGCACAGAGATACAGCACACATACCAGTACTACATGGGTCACTATAGCACAGATATACAGCACACATACCAGTACTACATGGGTCACTATAGCACAGAGATACAGCACACATACCAGTACTACATGGGTCACTATAGCACAGAGATACAGCACACATACCAGTACTACATGGGTCACTATAGCACAGAGATACAGCACACATACCAGTACTACATGGGTCACTATAGCACAGAGATACAGCTCACATACCAGTACTACATGGGTCACTATAGCACAGAGATACAGCTCACATACCAGTAACACATGGGTCACTATAGAACAGATATACAGCACACATACCAGTACTACATGGGTCACCTTAGAGAACAGAGATACAGCACACATACCAGTACTACATGGGTCACTATAGCACAGAGATACAGCTCCGGATTTGGGCCCTGTCCGATGGGGAGGCCACTGCGCATGCAAATTTTCCATAATGTGCATGTGCCTTTGGCAAACTTCTGTGTTTGCAAGGAACTCACAGCCTGATTGAAAGGTGGCCAATGCGGTAAATAGCCCATAGGCTACCGCCGTCTCAAAATGGCAGTAGCTATGGGAGCTGATGCGATGCTGCCTGATTTTGGTACATTGGCATCGCAAGTCAGATGCTTGGTTACATAGGGAGAGTCATCAGCAGTAGAAAGAAAGTAGTAATAATGCCACTGTATAGGTCATTGGTACGACCTCACCTAGAGTATTGTGTTCAGTTCTGGAGGCCATATCTCCAGAAGGATATAAATACATTAGAGACTGTACAAAGAAGAGCAACTAAAATGGTGCATGGCCTACATCACAAAACTTACCAGGAATGCACCAGTCAATGAACGGTGTTTGAAAAGGACAGTTGGGAATTGATTGGCTGGTGCTTTATCTCCTTTCACTGTATCTCTTCTCCAGGCTTAATACATCTGCCCCATAATTGGCTATGCCAGGGGTTCCCAATCTTTTTTGAATCACGGCACCCTAGAGTATAAGAATTTTTTCACGGCACCCCTATGCCAATTTTTTTTTTAATTAGATTGGGTTTATATGCGATTATTAGGGTCAGTTATGTGGTAAATGGCAGTATTTTCTTTTGTTTGTACAAATTTTATGATTGGCTGCAACCAGCACTGGTTTTGCTTATAAATAATTGACCATTAATAATTTGAGTTGGTCCTGGACCACTAACTCAGGGCACCCCTGCATATGTCCCGAGGCACCCCAGGGAGCCACGGCGCACAGTTTGGGAACCACTGGGCTATGCGATTATCTACAATAACAGTTTCTTAAGCTCCGTACACGTGGAGCGATAGATCGCTCAGCAACCAAATTGCTGAGTGTCCCATTTTTTAATCAGCGGCCACGGATGAAAATGAGACACTTGGCTGGAGGAAGCCGCTGGTCGCAGGAGCATGTTCCATAGGAGTCATGAATTTAAGCGCCTGGAGCGATGGGTGCGCACGACATCTGCTAAACACCCTACTTGTGGAGGATTTCTGTTCACACCTCAGGACAGAGGCTCTGGGAGAGGTCCCCTCTCCAGTAAACGCGTAGCCACAGGAATAAAGCGGTTTACGCCATTGGTGTATGAGCCAAACTTTTCTTTTCGTGGTCTGCTACAGACAGCAGTCCTACATTGATAAGAACGGGGACGGTGATGTGCACCGTTAGACTTTTGCAGGGGATACCTCCGGCATTGGGCTGTTAGTACATAGTGGCAGTGATACATTTATTATGCAGAAACTGCATTTTCAGAGATTTGCCTGCAGTCTTCAGAGGAGTACTCATCAGACGGTGGGTACAATTGCAGTGACAGGGACCCGGTGGCGCGCCGGCATGGGCTAGCGCATACATACTTGCTGATGTCAGGTGAGGCGAATCATTGTTTGGTGATGGGTGGGATGGGGGGGTATACATACAGGGCCGATGTTGCATTCCGCAGCATGGCTTTCATTATCTATATCTTGTCGCTGTGATGCACCTGGTGAGATGGGTCAGGTATCCTGTAGTTATATAATATGTCCTGCATTATATAACCCCAGCATTATACTACATGCAGACATACAGCAGGTTTCACTTCCACAATGACAACAAGAGAACCATGTACTTTAAACCCCAACAGCTCAGGCTCCCTATGGCAGCGTTTGCTGTAATAGGGAAACGTTCCGGGGTTTATTTACTCCATCCCCCGACAGACACTGAGGATGGGGTGCTGGATTCGTAGTCTGACCCCGCATATACAAAGGACGTGGATGGGTTGGGACCGCACCTGTTTCTGCTCCTCATTCAGCCCGTTCACAGTGTCATCCACCGGGATCCCCGCACTCGAGCATCCCCGACTGCTCGGGGCCAGCACCGGCCAGCTCCGGCGGCTGCAGACAGCCAGAGTACGCAGGAGCGCGGCCATGATGTGTGTGGCGGCGGTTGTGGATGGAACGCGATCCCTACGCAGGGAGGTGGGGCAGGCGCAGCCAATGAGATCGCGGCTTCCTGACGTGGAGCCCCGCCCAGAGCCCGGCCTGATCACTGACACTGAGCTCGTTCACCTTCACCGAGGCTGCACTGGGAGCAGCCTGCACTAAGTACCGCTCACACGTCATCGCTGCCGAGGAGAGCATCAGCCTCTTCACCCTTGCATGCTAGCTAGCGCCGCCCCCAGCTCCACCGCCGTCACCGCCTCCCGTACAGGGCCCGCCCACTCACATAGTTGCAAGCATACGAGGCTGAAGTTGGCTTCTTATTCAGGACAATCACTATTACAAGGGTTAATGAGTGTTGGACCACAAATTTCACACCAGAAACCAACACGGGGGTCACTTATATATCACCCACTTGCAAATTTTTTGACCAACAAGGATTTGGGCAGAAATAGGGCACTAAAGTGTGCATGGGACCCAGATGTCATTATTTTGAATAAGTAGCTGGTGTCCTGCAAGGGTTAAACACAGGGTTGCCTACTTTTGAAAAATCATTTCAGGGAGAAAAGTAAAAAGCCAGGGGGCGGGCCTTGCGTCGCCAGGGGGCGGGCCTTGCGTCGCCAGGGGGCGGGCCTTGCATCGCCAGGGGGTGATGCAATATTTTGATAAGCATGCAAAAAAAATTGGGTTTGTGCACAGTAGTACTGCCCATTACCCCATGTAATGCCCATTGCATCACATTGTGTCCAATACAGTAATGCCCATTGGAGCACATTACATTCCACACAGTAAGGCCCACTGCACAATATACCCCATAGAGTAATGCCCACCAGTCCCTGCTGGTGGGGGAATGTGGGTGGGGATGCATACAACTGCCATACAAGAAGTGTGGACAGGGTCTGTCTTCAATTTTTTTTAAAAAGTCACTAGATGTGGCAGTGACAGTAGGAAGCAGGTTTACAGTTTACTGCAGCCTGACTGGGTACAGGAGAGCGATAGGCCCACAGATATGGTAAAGCCTGTGGGGGAGAGAGAATTTCATCATGCTTTACCACCTCGGTCCCACCGCTGCTCACTGTTAAGCTAGAATATATATCCCTATGCATTTGCTTAGTTTGTCCGCTGAGGCACTGACTGAGGTAGGTGTAGGGGAGGAGGGGGGGCTTTGCATTAAAATATCGGGGGAGAGATCAGGGCACAGATACTTACCGAATGACGACTAGAGGACCCGTAAGCTTTCTCCCGCAGCCGACGCTTTCAACTGCATGCCATCGCTCCTTTGTCCTCTCTCACTGCCGCGTCTCTTCCGGGATGGGTACTGCGCATGCGCAAGATAACGGCGATGACGCCGCCAACGTGATGACGCTACATCATCTTGTCATTTCGTTGGCGGCGCCATTGTGGTTATCTCGCGCATGCGCAGTAGCCATTGCAGCAGGGGGAAGCGCTGCTCCGGGAGAAAGGGGGCTCTTCTAGGGAGTCCGTGAGATTACCCACAATTCCGGGAGTCTCACGGACATTCCGGGAGAGTCGGCAACGCTGGTTAAACAGCGTTGGTCAAAAAATATTACACTTGAAACCCGCACAGGGGGGTCACTTACATATGACCCACTTGCAATTTCTTTTGACCAACAAGGATTTGGGCAGAAATCGGCACTAAAATGGGCATAGTTCCCAGAATTCATCATTTTGAATAAGTAGTTGGTGTCCTGCAAGGGTTCAACAGCATTGGTCGAAAAATATTGCACTTGAAACCCGCACAGGGGGGTCATGACCCACTTGCAATTTCTTTTGACCAACACGGATTTGGGCAGAAATCGGCACTAAAATGGGCATAGGTCCCAGATTTCATAATTTTGAATAAGTAGCTGGTGTCCTGCAAGGGTTCAACAGTGTTGGTCAAAAAATATTACACTTGAAACCCACACAAGGGGGTCACGTACATATGACCTACTTGCCATTTCTTTTGACCAACAAGGATTTGGGTAGAAATTGGGCACTAAAGTGGGCATGGGTCCCAGATATCATCATTTTGAATAAGTAGCTGGTGTCCTGCAAGGGTTCAACAGCATTGGTCAAAAAATATTACACTGGAAACCCGCACAGGGGGGTCACTTACATATGACCCACTTGCAATTTCTTTTGACCAACCAGGATTTGGGCAGAAATCAGGCATTAAAATGGGCATCGGTCTCAGATATCATCGGTCTTCTGAGCAGGTCCACAGCTATATGAAATATCTGGTGACCCGGTGGTATATTTCAAATAACCATGGATCTGATCAGAAGACATCCCGGCTCGTGACATGCCCGGCTCGTGAATCACGAGCCAATCGGAGCTGCCGGCACGTCATATTAAATAGCTGCGCCGTGGAGTTGCAGACCGATGGACCTGCTCTAAGAGAGACAGCCGGGTTCCCACAGCTCTTCCAAGGGGAGACCTGTGGAAGCAAATAATACTCATGGGGCTCACAGGATCCATGGGGCTCACGGGATCCATGCAGGCTTCTGCCAAATACGGCAGAAAAATTAAGTGTATTTTCCTGGTGTATTTGGTCGGCAATTAGCGGCCGTATTTGACGTAATTAGTAAATTAGGAATCACCATTCTTTTGAATGGTGATTCCTATTCGTATTTTCCGATGGCGTATACATTCGTATTTGTAAATACAAATGTGCCATAAATACGTATACAAATTTACGTATTTTCAGGATAGTAAATCCTGAAAATACGTATACTCCTAAAAAATCATATTTTACTATACAAATTTTTTAGGCGTATTAATTAGCCTTAGTAAATTTCCCCCATTATGTCCCTCACCAGTGCTTAAAGTGGTCCTTGTGAGGTGGTGGAACACACTTCACCACCGCCTCTCCCCCTTCCCCCCCTCCTCCCCCCCCCCCCCCCCATCATGTCACAGCCAGGGTGGGTGATAGGGCATACATTTAGAGATTGCAGGGGGGTGCCAAACACCCTATCTCACATACCCATGAAAAGAATAATGCGGGCCACATAATGCCACCCTTAATGCAAATTATGTCCCACAGTGCAAAACAACCTAATACCCCAAAAAACAGGACAGTGTGCACATAAGACGCGCCGCAAAAATTTAGGACATGGCTTTGTCTGACAGGGGATTATACACACCGTAATGCCCATTACACATTATGCCACACACAGTAATGCCCATTACACATTATGCCACACACAGTAATGCCCATTGCACAATATGTCACACACGGTAGTACCTCTTGCATAGTATGCCACATAAGTGCCACTTACCTACATGTTCATTGCTAGGGTTTTCTTGCAGGATGCCAGGGGTTACATGCTCAGTGCCAGGGGTTTCTTGCTCATTGCCAGGGTTTACATGCTCAGTGCCAGGGGTTTCTTGCTCGATGCCAGTGGTTTCATGCACTGTACCATGGGTCACATGCACGGTGTCAGGGGAAATATGCACAGTGCCGGGGCTTGCATGCACTGCACTCACTGTGTGGTAAAGGCGACAGCCGGCCAGAGCAGTGGAAACCCGGCTGTCTCTCTTAGAGTAGGTCCATCTGTCTGCGTCTACACGGCGAAGCTATTTAAAATGACGTGCCGGCAGCTCTGATTGGCTTGTGATTCACGAGCCGGGCATGTCACGAGCCAGGATGTCTTCTGATCAGGTCCATTGTTATTTGAAATATAGCGCCGGGTCGCCAGCCAATAGGAGCCATTCCTGATTGGCTGCCGGGCCGCGAGCTCCTATTGGCTGGTGATATTTCAAATAAGCGTGGACCTGCTCAGAAGACAGCAGGCAGCCCACCACTTTGCCTGGCTGTCATATAGCTTCCGTTCGGTCAGGTGATCCGGCATGCAAAAGCATCGGCTGCGGGTCGGGGGGGAAGTGGTACGGCGATCTGCAATACATTTCTTACAGGTACGCCGCACCCCATTACTTGCACCACTGATTTATATTAAAGTATATAAAGTTTAAACTGATAATACATTAATGTATGGTATACATTTCACCCAACCTTTTTAACCCTTACAAACTACAGCTACTTTGTCCATTCAACCAAATCTGTTGTCCATGCCAACTTTACTGCCTATTTTGCTGGCAAAATGCCTGTAGGTCAAAGAAAATTGTTGGTGTGTGATATGTACGTGACCCCCCTGTGCGCGTTTCAAGTGTCAAACTGTTTGACCAACGCTGTTTAACCCTTGCAGTACACCAGCTTATTCAAAATGATGAAATCTGGGACCTATGCCCATTTTAGTGCCGATTTCTGCCCAAATCCTTGTTGGTCAAAAGAAATTACAAGTGGGTCATATGAACGTGACCCACCTGTCCAAGACTCATTAACCCTTGTAACAGTGATTGTCCTGAATAAGAAACTGGCCGAATAAGAGAGTTTCACACAATAAAGGTATCAAATACATTTATTTTAAAAAACACATTAATCACATTAAATTCCAATTTTTAAAGTGCACAATAGAGAGACACAAAAGACGTACAACATAAAACATATATATAAAAATCTGTAATAGAACTGATTCTCAACCTCAATCTTTGTATGAGGCTGATTGTTAATTAGGAAAGTTCCTCAAGAGGCTATGGCATTAATATAGTTACCAGTCCCGCATATTTGTATATCCAATTCAAGCTGTTCCAGATGACTTTTAATGGGTCCTTCACTCCACACTTTTGCCAGAGAACTCCGGATGATTTTTGCTGTGCAAATAAATTGCTGTGGGCAGACCTGAGGTTGTTAGTCTGTATACCAGCTTTAGTATGGACACTTGGTCCCCGGGAGTAGTAACAGAGGCTTCTCACCAAAAAACGCGTTTCTCCGCCTTTATCAGAACTCGGCAGCTTCCTCAGTTTTCTAAATTGGAATTTAATGTGATTAATGTGTTTTTTAAAATAAATGTATTTGATACCTTTATTGTGTGTAACTCTCTGAACAGACCTGCGCTTCTTAAAGTGGTAGCTACAGAAATCTTTTTGTTGCTGCCACAAGTTACTATTCTCTTGCTTATCTAAGGGTACACACCCTGTATAAGAAGCAGCAGATTCTGCTCAGGTAGTTCTATTACTGTGTGATTGGTCTTAACACACCTAGCGCTACTATTTGTGACCCCAGAAAAAACCATTCCTCTATTGGCCGAATAAGAAGCTAACTTACATCCTCCATCACACACGAGGCTGAGCAGCTGTCCCACACCACTGCAGCAAAGTATGCCCCAGTCTGACCGAATCCCTGCAGTGAGAGGTATTTAGAGGGTGGGCCTAATGCAGTGTAGTGCTTGCCCCCATCAGAGACCTGTGGCTGTGCTGAAGTCAGGTAGTGCTCACCCCACTCTCTGCATGGGTGCAAGGGCAGAGTCCCAAATACAATATAATGGTTGTTAAAGAAAAGTAAATATATATAATTACAGCTATGAATTTATATAGACAAGGTTAAGTAGCAATGGGGTAAATGTATGAAGCCGTGGTAAGGGACAAGTGATACAATGCCTGCTACTTTATCACCGACCAATCAGCTCCGACTGTCCCTTTTTAAACCCAGCCTGTAACTTAACAGACAGCAGCTGATTGGCCGGTGATGAAGTACCAGGCACTTTATCACTGCTTCATACACCTACCCCAATATGTGCTGCGTGGTGCAGATCCAGATGACAGGTCGACACAAGCCATTCGGAGGCCACATGGATGGTAATCAGTGCACAAAGTGGTCATGGAGAGGAGAATTCATCCCCCATCCTTTCATTCCAAAACAGAGGAACAGGTTATTCTGTTGATGAACAGGACGGATGCTCCGGTTATGGTCTTAATCAGTGCCTACCTCCCAATCCATGGAAGGAGAGATTGGGCGCTGTGGGGGCATGGCCAGCGGCTCTGTAAGCTGCTGGCTAGCCCCCAGCCCATCTCCTTGCGGGATTAGATGCTGTGCGCATGTGAACAGCGTCTATTCACTGGACGACACAAGGGACTCCCAACAGAGGTGCGACCTGCACTGCCGTCCCATTCAACACCCCAGGGGCATGTCAGCAGCAACAATAGTATACACAATCACCATGGCAACATGGAATACATTTAGAAATGATACAATTAAGTATAATGCACGAAGCAAAGTAAAGAATACATATATTCAGAGGCTTACAATGCAGACTGATGGAAACCATACAGAGAGGGGGACGCAATGAGGGGCAATACGAATACACACAGGGAGAGAGAAAAAGTATAGAACCCTGCAACTACTGCAGAGGTTATTTAGGTAATGATTGATTACAAAAAAAGCAAGCAGTGTAAACTTTGTTTTCATCCATACCATTAGGGTACACTGTCTGCAATCTATCAATCCAGTGTTTCCATCTGTTGCCATGTAAGTGCGGACTTCTGTACTCCCAGCTTTTAGGGTGGTGCAGATCACTTCTGATAAAAACAAAGCATTACGTGAGATGGGTAACGACTTTATCCAAAGGTAAATGAAATGGAGGCAGAGTCCATCCAAAAATGTCTATTGTTGGACATAGGAACCCTGTTGGATGATTTCACCCTCTTCATCTTCTACTCTGTTCTCAAACACTGGCACATATTGGACTCAGATCCTGGTATGGCTCAAAACCTTTGTTCGCATATAAGCGTAGCAGTGACCCAACGGATTTGGTGACCTTCTCCCATATTAGTCCTACACCTAGGTTGTAAAATTGGTAATTATTAAACCTGTTGGTAGTTTAATCTAATATCAGCTGCTGCAAATAACACCTGTGGGTTTGCCTTTACCCACAAATATTCAGCACGAGAAAAAAGGGGAGGATTGGTGTTTTGGGCGCTGCTGGATATACACAATTTAAAAGATCATACTCCGAGCAAGCAACCAGTGTGCAGAAAATGAATGACACGGACACACTGCTTAAACAGTATAAATTTTATATTAAAAAGGCATCAGATGCTACATAAATATACAATATATAAGAAAAACAAAAAATTATTATATAAAAAAAATACAATAAAATGATAATAAAAAACCATACAATGTATCTGTATTAATTAGAGAAATATCTATACTGTGAATACAGAACTTAAGTTCTAAATAGAACTGTAATTGGACGAGTAGTTTGGGGCACTCCGCTGTTGGTAAATCACACTAATAGTTAGAAGCCAGTTGGTTAATAAGCACCTAGCAGGAATTTCTGTTGTCCATGATTTGAACAATAAATTGTGAATCCGAAAATCAATTGATGTTAGTGCATTAGTGTAATATGGGGTCCACAGTCTTTTAGCATGTGAAGGAACACGCCTTGGGATGGAATTAAGACCGGACTCCAATCATATGTTGGTTAGTATTTAGTAAGCTTGAACAGGGTATTAAAGATTTTATCTCACCCCGTTTGTAGTATAACACTTGCACGATTGCTCCGTTCGTGGGAGAAGGGATGCGGCCGGTAGTTTTCCTCTGTGGGTCACCTCCTTGGTGCCGGCAATTAGCAGATCCTTCTCAGGGATAATGGAGACTTCCCGGGTACACAAACGGTGTAGTCAGCTGCTGGGCGCAAGACCCAGTAAAGTGCCGGGACGCTGTGGATGCAGCGTGTCAGTGAACACCAGCGGTCAGCCCCAACGTCCCGTCCTATGTTTTTATTATATTTTTTTATATAATAATTTTTTGTTTTTCTTATATATTGTATATTTATGTAGCATCTGATGCCTTTTTAATATAAAATTTATACTGTTTAAGCAGTGTGTAAGTGTCATTTATTTTCTGCACACTGGTTGCTTGCTCGGAGTATGATCTTTTAAATTGTGTATATCCAGCAGCGCAAAAAACACCAATCCTCCCCTTTTTTCTTTTTTCTAGTCCTACACCTAGCCCTACTACTGGGCTAAATCTGAAAAATGGAGCGTTTCAAAAAAACGAAGCGTTCAACCCCGTGGGGCTGTTGTCAAGACCGGTACAACTGGTCAATGTGCAAGCTGGCCAACTCACAAACTGACCAGTTGTACCTGCACCTGTCTTATAACGGCCCTACGGGGTTCAAATGTCGACTTACCACGTCCTAAGTTATGGACAATTAAAAACCTTTACTCTGATATTTCAACCACCTGGTGAGCACCCTCTTCAGTTTACCAGGCAACTTGATAGTATTGTTAGAATTTTGCCTTCCTTAAAGGAGCACACCTATATGAATCTTCAAAGGATATATAATATATATATACATATATACATACATATATATATATATATATATATATATATATATATATATATATATATATATACACACACATATATACACACACATATATACACACACACACTGAGTATCCCTTATCCAAATAATTCCGAAAACCATAGTCTTCACAATGAATTTTTACTTTTTGCTAATAACCTACTGTCTACATCTGTAACAGGCACTATTGTGGAAATAACATGTAACTGGCACTAATCTGCAAGGACATGATTGCTTGGCATTAAAATTCAGTGCCTGAGACAGTACACAAACTTTGTTTCATGTATTAAAACCTTGTTTCGTGCACAAATAAAATATATTTGTGTGTATTTTAATGTGGTGTTTATACAACATATATGTAAGGTACCTCAAGATATATCATTTCAATATAAAAATATTCCAAAAATCTTAATAATCCATTAACCAAAATGAATCTGGACCCTACCATTTTGGCTAAGGGATACTCAACCTGTAAATTATATATATTTCCAGCTATCTATCTCTTAGATTATTCAAGTATCCTATCTACTTTTCTAATATTTATTGAAAAATATCCCCTTCGCTATAGAACTCTAAGTAAGGTGATAATACTTTCTCCAATTTCCATCACTGTTTGAATTGCCTAGATGTCTCGAGTAGCTCATTAGCATAAATAACGCATCACAATCAGCAGGGTAAGGGGAATGTGAGGTCACACTGCCCAGTGACATCACATGCCACTGGGCAGTGTGACATCACAATAAGCAGAGAACACCTCTGGCTACAATCTGCTGGACTCATTTGCTGCCTTGGACTGACCCAGGAAGCATCATTCCCAACGTGCTGGAAACAGACCGTTACTATTTAATTGAATTCTGCAATCAGAACCACCACAGACCACAACCAGTGTCATAAAGAACAGGACACGGAATAACAATGTGGAATTGCCTGTCATTCCCGTGCTGCCGGAAGGTGAACCGTCCAGATGAAGAATCATCAAGTGGCGCACAGCGCACGGCTACCCAGAACACAACCACTGGAGAATCTACTGAGAGACGCTCACTGATTGGGCGCTTCAGAAACTTCATGACTAAAAGAAGAAGACAGCACATAAATGGCCAGGTCGATATTAGCCATCTCGTGCATGAGAGCCTGAAGACTTCCCTGTCATGTGTGGACTTAACAACCCACACACAGGTCTCACAGGATACCTTGGCCAAGAAGCCTGTCAGTGAGCCTGCTGAAGAAGAGCAAGACCTCTCGCCACCTAAATCCAGGACGGTGCAGGCATCTACCAGCGAGCTGCTGGCCTGTCTTATGGCGTTCCTCCGTCGCAGGTGCAAGCAGCCGGTGTCACCAATGCACATTGCTGAATGGATTGTTACGGTAGACAAATCTCTCACTGGAACATGGCAGCCCTTTGGCTTCCTCACACCGGTCAACTTAATGTTTCTGTACATGCTCTGCCGTGAAGTGATTGCATCAGAGCTGGACACCAAGCAGGAACTATTGGAAACACTGTCAACCTGTCTGTACATATCGTATTCATACATGGGCAGTCAACTAAACTGCCCAGTGAAGAATTTCATAGTCGACAGCTCGAGGGAAGTCTTCTGGAACCGTGTACTCTCTATTCTCAACCTAATGAGTGCAAAGATGCTCCGCTTCCATATGGATCCAAAATATTTCATCCAGATCTTGGAGGATCTTAAAGCTGAAATTCTGTTGCAATGAATTAAAGCAACAGCTCTGGCTTGGGAACCAAAAAGAGACCCACATACAGGCTTGGGAACCGAAGACAAAGAGACCCACACGCAGGCTTGGGAACCGAAGACAAAGAGACCCACACGCAGGCTTGGGAACCAAAGACAAAGAGACCCACACGCAGGCTTGGGAACCAAAGACAAAGAGACCCACACGCAGGCTTGGGAACCAAAGACAAAGAGACCCACACGCAGGCTTGGGAACCAAAGACAAAGAGACCCACACGCAGGCTTGGGAACCAAAGACAAAGAGACCCACACGCAGGCTTGGGAACCAAAGACAAAGAGACCCACACGCAGGCTTGGGAACCAAAGACAAAGAGACCCACACGCAGGCTTGGGAACCGAAGACAGAGACCCACACGCAGGCTTGGGAACCAAAGACAAAGAGACCCACACGCAGGCTTGGGAACCAAAGACAAAGAGACCCACACGCAGGCTTGGGAACCGAAGACAAAGAGACCCACACGCAGGCTTGGGAACCGAAGACAAAGAGACCCACACGCAGGCTTGGGAACCGAAGACAAAGAGACCCACACACAGGCTTGGGAACCAAAGACACCCACACACAGGCTTGGGAACCTGAGACAAAGAGACCCATCCCATCCCACCCCACTCCCCCCTCCCCCCACCCCTCCCCCCCCCCACCCGTGGCTGTTATTGCATGGCTATCGGGCGTGGCCCCTTGGCGATGGGGTTACCAGTTCTTTAAGAATTGGTAGTGGCACAGCCACCATGGACCAACGCAATATTCATTTTGTTATTGTTACATTAGAACAGTGTAAATGTGCTGTCAGACTTACCGTCCGATGGTACTGACAACTATCAGCTTCATTTGCAAAACATCTCTTATTCTATATAAATAATTTTGAAATCCATATGAATATGCAGGAAATACAAGAAGTGACAATTATTAGTGGCAGCCCTCAGTGAGATTCGTTCTCCATTGTCCTCCACATTAACCAGAGAACAGTTCTCACTGCAGGCAGATGGCAATGATTTTGGATTGCCAACATATTTGGTGCTCACAATGTCTTTGATCAATGTGTAATGGAGGCCCTGTATTAGGTACAGAGACAGGGCTATAATCAGAATTTGGGGACTTTGTATAGCACCTCCTAGAGTGCAGAAAGTGCCATAGCAACCAATCTTCTACCAATCATTATACGGAATGTACTTGATCTATGATAGATAGGCGATTGGTTGCTGCAGACGTCTCCACTCTAGAGCAAAACAAAAAAGGTGTGGGAAAGCAGCGCTGAGTGTACTAAAAATATACACTATGAACCAATCCGACTGGTCTTACAAATAAAGAAACATTTTAATAAGCATGTTGTGACCAAGATGTAAAAACAGAAATAAAAACAAAATAAATTGTAATAAGGAATATGTTTTTTTTTTTTTTTTTTTATTGCTAGTGCACTAGACTTATGAATGCTACCTTTTCAGTACCTGGTAAAGCCTGAATTAGGATGTTTGGATCTGTTTGTTCCTATTATGCCCTGTGTGTCACTCCAAAGGGTAAATAAGAGTGGTATTTTAATTAACGTTCACTTCTATGGGCACAGTCCCGCACTGTCGTTTGCCTCCTGGCCAGGTGTTTTTGGCTGGTCCATGAAAGGGTCCAATTCACCAAAAGGAGGATAGCTGGTGGTGTAGGGGCTTGATGTCAAAACCTCCTGTGCTGTGGTCGGCAAGAAGAATGTAGGGCTGGTTCGGCTAGGTCCAAATACCAGCAAAAGTCAAAAAGGTAAATACCAGGACTGACGCGTTTCACTGTGTCAAACGGCTTTATCCACTCTAGACTTCATACATCTCATGCAGAACCAATATAGCACTTACTGTCTCCCTGTCATGGCAGCATTTCAGTATGTTCTTTACAAACGGTTCGCTGATAATCCCGGTTCCCTAGAACAGTGGTTACCAACCCTGGTCCTCAAATACCCCCCAACAGTGCACGTTTTCCAGGTCACCCAGCAGGTGCACTCATTATTCAGGCACATTTGAAAAGATCCACAGGTGGAGCTAATTAAGTCACTTGTGATTCTGTGTGGAGACCTGGAAAACGTGCACTGTTGGGGGTACTTGAGGACCAGGGTTGGGAACCACTGCCCTAGAACAAAGCATATTTGCTGGTGGAATCCATAAAGCTTTATCTTTCAAGCAGAGGTGGGAATTCATCCCAGTTGCCTGGAGGCATGTTAAAATTTGGTGCTCCCCCTCTCTACTTAAAAAAAAGGTGTAAAAATAGCTGTTGGGGCATAGTAACAATATTCAGCTGTCTGCAGCATGAATCAGCGCTCACCGGCGGGTGCCATCTCATAGCCCAGCAGCAGTGGAGGGTGCACAGTTGCTTGCTGCAGCACAGGCTGAGCAGAACCAGGCAGGAATTGTCCTGTCCACTATTGCAGGTGTCAGCAGGGCTCCAGGGCCAGAACCAATTAACTCAAAGCTCTATTGTAAGGCTACGGTCACACTTGGACCCCACTGTGAACCAGCAGGTGCCCCTTTAGGGCTTGGAGCCCAGAGGAAGTAGTCTCCATTGCCTCTAGGAGTTATGCCCCTGCCCTCAACAGTAGTAGTGAAAATACATCAAGTAATACCACTTTCAGATGTTACCCAGCATGCTGCTTATACCACGGCTATCGATAAACAGCTGTAGGTGGTGTTTCCCCGTTCACAAGCCACTGTAGTGGTTGCTGCAGCTGCACAGGAGATCTCGCACATGCCCAGTAAGGTCAGCCAGGAGGAGGAGAGAGACGGCTCAGTGAGTTCTGACAGGGATCACCGGTTGGGGGAAGGGCGGTGTTTCATTCTAATGCCGGCAGATAAGATGGTCATACATCTAGGTGCTACTTCTTCATACATCTAGGTGCTACTTCTTCATCAAGAAACGATGCAGGATGAGATAGCGCCACAATAGCACATTTACCCCAGAAAAGCAAAAATTTCCAGGTCAAGCATTTTCACCAACAAATGGATCCGGTAATTTCCCAATCAACACTGGTATTTCTTATACATGAACATATCAATCCGGGTCGCAATTTTCGGGATAAAAAAAAAAAGATCCGGAAATAACTGAGTCCGAGCGATTTACTGTCCTTTGTGAAAGGGGAATTACAGGAAAGTCAAAAAAAAAAAAACCCAACCCAGACAATATATTTTACAATGTACTCAGAGACCTCCTATTATGCCATGGATCTTTATTATGAAACACACATTTAGAACATATATATATATATATATTTGTTACAAATAAAAGCATTAGCAGGAGAACACAATGGATCCACATTGGGATCAATTCAACAGGTCACTTATGGTAGCTCGGAATTCTTCCATAGGAATCATTTTGGATCGTAGGCCACAGAGCGTACACACTGGGCGATAATGAACAATGTCGGTCAGAAGGCCCAAAATGAGCAATATCGCTCATTACATCGCCCAGTGTGTCTGGGGATTTACCCCCCCTGCAGCCTAGTTCCAGCATTCCATTCGGATTCCGACCATTGGGATTGGACAAGACTTTGGCAGCATCCCCATATAACTACATCCCTGTCGACTGTGGAACTATTCCCGTTGCATGTGCAGCACATTCAATGAAATCCTACACAAAAGCCATCAAACATAAACCATCCCATGTCGGCAGGTGTAAACTGTGGAGAGGACTGAAACTCTACACAACCGTAATTATCCATACACTAAAATAGTCAGAGTCTTACAGATCTAACCATCCCGTTTATACAGCACATGGATTGCCAAGCCCACATCAATCCTGTTCACATATCCAGCCATTTCTGGGTTTCTTGAAGAGATGATCGGAACTGCTGTAGGTCACTCTGGAAAGCCTGCTGCTCCTCCAGGAACTGGTTCCGGCTCTCCTGGGCCTCCTGCCACTTCTCTCTGACACACTGACGGGAGAATGACAGGACGTCAGTCACACAGTAGCAGAGTTTTTTAAATGTATTGAAATGGACATTACATCATGCCTAAGTCTCCGCCTCCTGGTGCAAACTGTTCTTGCATTATAAAGCTCAAGAGGCCAGCCAAAGGTGAATCAAGTTACATGGAACGAGCCACCAGCTCGTAGTAGGTAATGAGTAGACAGTCTCACTTGTGACAGGTGATAAATACACCATTAGGGACTTGTAATTCAAGAAATCTTGTATATGTTCTGAAACGCACCTGTGGCCTTGTCTAGTGTTCATTCTAGCACCCGCAATCTTTGAGAACCCATGCAGTTCCTGTTCCCTGCCTGGGGTGACGCTGTCTGCTGTGGTGTTTCTAGCAAAGGTCTGGTTTGCATATCAGTGCTGATATACAGACCACACTGTGCTAGAAGCACTACAGCGACACCCCAGGTAGGGAACAGGAACTGCATGGGTTTTCAAAGATGGCAGGAGCTAGAATGAACACTAGCCTTGTCTATGTGGGCAAGACCACTCAATGCTTAAAAACGAGATTATCCAAGCATGTTTATAACATTAAAAAAGTATTGGATAGCCACACTATCTGCTCACGTCAAATCCTCAGTATGTTAAGTCCTTTTGGGGTATACAACAAATAAATCCATATTGGCGATGGTATCATTTCGATGTGCGCCTTGCAAAAGCTGAAATGACGTGGATCCCTAAATTAAAACCTGTAGTACCCACAGGGTTAAATAGTGAATTAGAGATTAAGTGGTTCTTATAGGAAATATGAAATAATGTTTTTTTCCTATTGACGTCTAACAAATGCACTTTTCTCTAAGTTTGTCCAACTTTCTCACCACAGGAAGACATTACTGAAGTGGGGTAGCAATCAGATCCTTACGTATGCTGGCCATTATCCTTTAAATTCCTTGTCCCCTTTATGAGTAGGCAGTGGACCTCTTATAGGGCATTTACTATCTTGGGGCTCCGTGTAATTGATTGGTGGGCACGAATAATGTCTTCCTGTGGTGAGAAAGTTGGTCACGGTATCTTACAGTATGGGGGCTTGATCACTATCAGTGATGTATGCAGTATTGTCATTGAGCCTGGACTTTGGCAGGGGATGCTACTTAGTATCAATGATCCTGTGGCTTGGTCCATGGAGCTTGTTACCAGCACTATTAACCAGCTAGTCTAAAGTTTTGATCCCTGTTTTTGATCATAAGGTCATTGGCTGTGTGTATATACTGCACCACCACTATATTCTTTCCTAAACCATCGGGTCTGTGCTATATTTATTTTTGGGTAGTGATGTGAACATTTTCCCTCATTTTGCCAAATTGCTGATAATATATATATATATATTTTTTTTGGTACTCTTTACCTATCACGGCGCCCATCGCGGGCATCGCGGGTACATTTATGTCTGGCCGCGACGCGACCGACGCGATGCCCGCGATTTCCCATTGAAACCCATGTTAAACATGGAAATCGCGTCGGTCGCGTCGCGGCCGGCCATAAATGTACCCGCGACGCGATGCACCAGATTTCCCATAGCAATCAATGTTAAATGGCCCGACCGACGCGATTTTACTGTTAAATGCCTCAATGGACCCGATGTGGCCATAGGAAACAATGTTAAATGGGCCACAGAGGCCAAATAGGCAACCTTGACTGGGAAATGGCCCCCCCAATTGTTACCGCCACCCCACGATCAACGTGAACCCGAAGCGTGGCGAGCGCAGCGAGCCCGCGAGGGGCGGCGGTACGCGTCCTCCGACCTTTTCATACCCCCACTATCCAAGTCGGCGTGGAGTTGAGAATAGAATAGTGTGGCGAGCGCAGCGAGCCACCGAGCCCGAAGCGTGGCGAACGCAGCGAGCCCCGCGAGGGGACGCGGATACCTTCACAGCTATACGCGTCCCCTCGCGGGCTTCACAGGTGTCCATGGCGACGCGGACACCTGTGAAGCCCGCGAAGGGACGCGTTTACCTGTGAAGGTATCCGCGTCCCCTCGCCACACTATTCTATTCTCAACTCCACGCCGACGTGGATAGTGGGGGTATGAAAAGGTCGGAGGACGCGTACCGCCGCCCCTCGCGGGCTCGCTGCGCTCGCCACGCTTCGGGTTCACGTTGATCGTGGGGTGGCGTAAACAATTGGGGGGGCCATTTCAGAGTTCAGGGTAAGTATTTGGGCTCTAAGGCCCATTTAACATTGTTTCCTATGCTAAAATCGGGTCCATTCCGCCATTTAACATGAAAATCGTGTCCATCGGGCCTTTTAACATTGATTCCTATGGCAAATCGTGGGCATCGCGTCGCGGCCATCGTGTGCACATTTATGGCCGGCCGCGACGCGACCGACGCGATGTCCATGTTTAACATGGTTTTCAATGGGATATCGTGGACATCGCGTCGGTCGCGATTTTTTACCTCACGATGCCCACGATCAAGATCGTGGGCGCCGTGCTAGGTAAAGAGTACCTTTTTTTTAATTCAATTTGTATTGGAATCTTTTTTGGTACCATAAATTGTACTTATATTATGAGTGAATTTTTTTACAAACAAATGAATTTTGCCATATTTGGATCCCAATGGATTTGCCCCCATAAAGAAAAAAAAAAAAAAAGGACATTATACCACACTTTATATGGACATTTAAGATGACTGACTGTCAGGATCCCCACTGTCCGGCACCCCCTTTTAAACACTGTATCCCTCACCCATTTGTGTTTTAGGTTTTCACCTTCTTTTAATATGTGAGTGTGTTAAATAAATTGTTTGTGTATTTTGATTTGCAAAACCAGTTTTTGCTCTATATCCCCCTTTATAGAGCTCCCTCTAGGGTACAAGGAGGAGACTACATCTTTGAGAGGAAGACATATGATTGATATGCGCATTTACGTTGACCTTTGTGTGTGGAATGTAAAAAAATTAAATACCTTGCTCATTCCCTACAGCAGGGGTTCCCCATATATTTCTAATCACGGCACCCCTAGGCCCCCCAAAAAATATATAAAATGAAGTAGATTGAGTTTGTATGTGCTTCTTAGGATCAGTTATGTGGTAAGGGGCAGGATTTGGTTCTGATTGTAGACATTTTATGATTGGCAGCCACCAGCACTGGTTTTGTCCAGTAATAATTGATCATAAATAATTTGAATTGGTCCTGGATGACCAACCTGAGGCACCCCTGCAAGTGTAGGCGCACAGTTTGGGAACCACTGCCCTATAGTATTGCACTATGTCTCCTTTTGTTTGAGCTTTTTCAGAGAAAAGACTCCAACTTTCCTGTACTTTGTATTTAAGGACGTTAATGCTCAACATCAATATTGTGTGAGTTGGTTCATGTTATATAAAACATCGCCAGTGGGTGTCGCCATTTCTCTGTTCTTAACATATTCTGGATTCCTTGGACATAAAACACAAGAACCTGTCCTACATACCTGCACAAGACTTCTGTGTGTCACGGTTACCTGGTTACAGCGTTCCAGTTCTTCTAACAGATTTTCTGTGAAGACCTTGGACAGAGAAGCAGTGACATTTTCAGATACAGTAAAACTAACCTTTGTTAGTATTGTGCACATATCCTACTATTAGCCACAACCAGTGTGGTGTGGTGACCACTAATCCAGGAGACATCAAGCGGCATATTGTGCACATATCCTACTATTAGCCACAACCAGTGTGGTGTGGTGACCACTAATCCAGGAGACATCAAGCGGCATATTGTGCACATATCCTACTATTAGCCACCACCAGTGTGGTGTGGTGACCACTAATCCAGGAGACATCAAGCGGCATATTGTGCACATATCCTACTATTAGCCACCACCAGTGTGGTGTGGTGACCACTAATCCAGGAGACATCAAGCGGCAGATGGAAAGTCAATACAACAAATCCACTTCTCTTCTAAAGCGATTGCAGGGAAAGGAGTCAGTCTGGTTCCTGAAGCAGAGTCTGATCTACAGCAAAGACTTTGATCCAGTGGTTCCCAAAGGCAATCTACAAGGCACCCAACACTCCAGGGTTTAAGGATATCCATGCTTAGGCACAGATGACTTAATTAGTATCTTCGTCATTTTGATCATACCACCTGTGCACACATTTGGGAACCACTGCCTTGATCTATGACCATGTGCCCAGAAGTAGAACATTAAGGTTTACCCTACTCTGACGAGCCAAAATGTGAACTGATGCCACCTATCTGTGTTACTTTGTGATTAAATGTACAATAAATAAAGCTTCATTAAAAAAAAAAAAATTGCATCTGTCAGTGTATAAGACAATATGGGGACATTTACTAAGATGGGAGGTCTGTTTCAGATGGGATGTTGCTATGGGCAACCAATCTTAGTAAATTTACCCCTATACCTCCAAAAACATAGAGCACACCTCTGTGCAGACAAAGCCTGATGTCTCCTCACCTTGGTCTCTTGCCTCATTTTGCTGGTCTCCTCCGCAGCAGCAATAATACAGTCACCGGACACTGAAAGACAAGTCCGTACATAATCATGCAGCATCTCTTATATATTTAGCCAAATCTGTCACTCATCCCCTGTGTGTATAACATTCCCGCCCAGCGGTATACACAAACCCGCCCCCCCCTAGGGAAAAGACCAATGTTATACACACCAACACCCCCTTGACATCACCTCCCTCCAACCCAGCCAGGTCTACATTACACGACCACCATCGTGTAGGAGAGTGGCACCCCCACTGCGATTCATGGACCCCCACAACCCCCCCTACCGCAATTCGCGGACCACCCCGACTCCACCCCCCCCCTTCCCGTGATCACGCGCCCCCTCTCCCTTGATTCACGGCAAACCCCCCCCCGCGCGATTCATGGCGCACGGACCCCCGCAACCCCCACCCCCGATTCACGGAACCCCCTTCCACAATTCACACCCCCCCCCCCCCGCAATTTGCGGATCCCCCTAACCCCCTTCCCGCAATCCCCCCACCCCCCAGCAGTCCCCCACATTTCACAAACTGCCGTGAGAATAAAGGATCCTGTACCGCCAACAAGCAGTACCGGCCCAGGTTCCCCCACTGCCAGAAGTGTCCCCACGGTCCTCTGCGCCAGCGCCACAACTTTTATCAATGTCTTGCCCACATACCACTATTATACAGCCTCCTGCTCTCATACACCCCCTTACTCCCTCCCAGTGCGAGGAGACGCTCACCCACTGCCGGGAGCTGCATACTGTCCCCCACCCTCCTCCAGTTCTAGGGATGACCATCAATGATTTTAAATAATCAATGGTTTATGGCTGATGTTGAATACTTTTGCCATCGATGTGGGAGGACCAGATGGTTTCCCTACATCGATGGCAAAGGAGAACTGACCAAGTTTCACATTTTTTTTTAAAGGTGCCGGGACACGGAGTATAGCCCCGCCTCCCCACACCCGGAAGTCCCACCATCAAGTTCTGATTGACCCACGGCCTATTCAGTCAGATATAATGGATGACCGTCAATAGCTACAACAAATCGATGGTTATCCAAGTAATATTTTACAACTATCGATGGCAGGGTGCAAAATCGCCATCAATGCCAACCATCGATGGCGTCTGCACCAATGGCCATCCCTACTCTGCAACAGCCAAAAACCTTTACTACCCCTCATGCCCACACACCCCTATCACTGCCCTGCCTCCTGTTCTCCTGCCCCATAACTTCCGCCAGTGGGGACCCATTCACCCTGTGTTGCCCACATTCCCCTATCATGCCTCATAGCCCAGCCTCCTGCTCACATGTATCCTAACTCCCACCCAGTAGGAGGAGACACTGACTAAGGGCCACCGTCCTGTACTCCTGTGCTGCCACTCTGGACCCTCACCCACTGGCAGAAGCTGCAGTGTCCCCCACCCTCCTCTTTAGTCCCCCTTATGTCCACACACCCCTATCACTACCCAGCTTACTGCTCTCCAGAACCGTAACTTCCAATACTGGGGAGTCGCTGATGCTGTGTTGCCCACATACCCCTATCATGCCTCATAGCCCAGCCTCCTGCTCTCATGCACCCTAACTCCCACCCAGTAGGAGGAGACACTGACTAAGGGCCACCGTCCTGTACTCCTGTGCTGCCACTCTGGACCCTCACCCACTGGCAGAAGCTGCACAGTGTCTCCCACCCTCCTCTTTAGTCCCCCTTATGCCCACACATCCCTATCACTACCCAGCCTCCTGTTTTCCTGTGTCGTGACCTCTGCCAGTGGGGAGCCACTGACTCAGAAACACCCTACTATACTATTGCACCAACACATACACACACACACACGTCACTGTACCATCCACACTATCAATGTACATCTTACGCTGGTGTGAAGAGTGCCCGTATATCTATCTATCTGCTGGAGCTTTTAGATTACATTGAAGGAAATATATATTAGTGAAGGAAAGACTTCTATAAAAAGCAGTTTGTTGCATTATGTAATACTAGGTAAAAGCACGTGAAAATTACGACATCACTAGGTCGACAGTCATAATGTCAACAAGCATTAGGGCGACAAATGAAAAAAGGTCAAACATGGCTTTGGGTCGACACAACTCAAAGTGTCGACGTGGGATTTATGAGCCGACGTGCCTACAGGTGGTATTTCATACCCTACGATCTACTAGGGGTTGGAGGAAGAATAGATCAGTGTGCCGATCGCAGAGAGGCCCCGTGCCCAAACAATGGCGAGTGCAGCGACCCATGGGAGGGGACGCGGTGTACTTTTTCTGTGTCCACAGTATCGACATTCGAGACAAAAATGTGAAAAATCCATGTCGACCTTTTCACTGTCGACCCAATGACCCTGTCGACTTTAGTTTGGGCGATCCAAAAACCTATACCCAAAACGACGGCTTCTGCAATGCACTTTCACTTTGAGCTGTGACAGTTTATTTCCCACAAACTCTCCCTCCCACCCCCAGTCCCTATCTGCTCCTACCTCCAATCAGGCAGTAGTCTCAGCACTCAGATAAAGCATATACCACAGACAGTATATAAAGAGAGCAGCTATAAGGAATAGAACATTTGTTTCCCCTTTGAGGTCGTACGGCCGTAGATTAGCTCGGTCTTTTCATACTACAGACGTTCTATGGCTTCATCCGATTACCTGGGTCAATGTTCCGATGCTCTAAAATGATGAGATTTCGATCCACGCGCCGCTTCAGTTCTTCGATCTCTTCTGTCGCTGCGTCCCGTTGTCGGATCATCTCTTCTACCGTATTCTGTAGAGCAAAGCATTGATACAAGTATTTAATCTGGAGCCCAATAAAAAATACAAGTTATATTTTATACCTTTAACACTTGGTATTTTGTGTTCTCCAAAGATCACAGTAATCTTTTGGGGTTTCAAAGGAACGGATGTACATATTTGTTGTAAGCGGCATGGGGATATACCATGCCTCCGGAGGACCAGATGGATTCTGGGAGTGCTAGTAAATCTGGTTTTTAAATTAAGAGATTGCCTCATCTTCCGTTCTATGCTGTCCAGCAGAAGGTTCCTGCATCTCCATAGTGGGGGGGGGGGGGGGAGAGATTGCAATCTGGCACAGGCACGTCCAAGTTTGTGATCTGCTTTCTGACCTGTTCTGTATGGCCTAGGCAGGACTACAGCTTAAGTTTTGTGAACGGATGGCCAATCGCCGACCAACTGTACAGACTGCCCTCATCATCATCGATACTAACAATCCGATGGCATCCTTGATGTGCATGTTGATGAACTCAGGGCTGAATTAAAAAAAAAAAAAAAAAAAAAAATCTATCTATCTCTATAGCGGGAGTAAGCGGCACTCAGACGGAGCCTGCGAGCTCCGAAACGTTTTGTTTCCTGCACATGGAATAAATATTCCTATTTGGATTTCACCATTTACCACTGACTCTGAGTGCCGCTTACTCCCGCTATATATCTCTGTAGGACGCTCACCCTCTGGCTAGAGGGCACCGGAGCAAGTCACCTGTTGGCATTTCCCCAGTCCTGAGTGCCGGCCTCCTCGTTATGTATGTATGTATGTATGTATGTATGTATGTATGTATGTATGTATGTATGTATGTATGTATGTATGTATGTATGTGTATATATATATATATATATATATATATATATATATATATATATTTCTTTTTTTAGCTAAAGGTTTTGTGCATGGCAGTGGGGTAGTGCTGCAGCTTCACCTATCTGCCAATGTGACAATGATTAATGATGCTGAGTATTGGGAGCCGAGGCACACTGACTACACAAGTGTGCAGTGCATTACTGAGAGTTGACTAAGTCCCATGAGATTATGCACAAGAGGTCAGAAGCTGAGCAGCTTGTGCTGAGCTCTGCTTGGTGAAGCTCATCATATGCTTCTCAGGCCCATGGAGGACAGCAGCAGCTCCTACAGAGTAAGGTACAGAGGGACAAATACAGGCTTTTCATGTGGTGAAATACATGTATGTATATATATATATATATATATATATATATATATATATATATATATATATATATATATATATATATATATATATATATATATATATATATATATATATATACATACACATACATATACACATACATACATACATATCCAGAAAAGAGGGCACTCGGGGACTCCAACTTGGTGAAAACAGTGGACTGGTTTATTAAGCAGTCATAAGTGTCGTCAACGTTTCGGGGTTGCCCCCGTCGTCAGGACAGTAACACTGTTACTGTCCTGACGAGCAGCCCTCTGACGAAGTCCTCGTGACGAAACGCGTAGGGGCGTGGCCTGGCGTCGGTCTGAACTCCATGGTTGATGTGAGAGTGGTGAGAGCACCCGTTTGCCAATTCGATCGCTGTCGGAGACAGCCCCATTCATGCTGTAATTCACCCACGGTTGTGCCTAACCGTCAATTGTGGTACGTGACACCAATTCAAATGTACCTGTTGAATTTTATATTTTTGTGATTGAAATAAAAAGATAAAGCACTATTTGGAGCGCTCCTCTTTCCTCTCCTAGAATATCCTATACCTGAGAATCCAGGTGCCCGCAAGGGTAATTAAGAGGGAGCTGCCGGTCTCATATTCGACCTGAAGTACTGGAAATTCTCTTCTCCTGAAAAGGACTGATTTAA
Source organism: Crinia signifera (assembly GCF_055691185.1). Classification (NCBI taxonomy): domain Eukaryota; kingdom Metazoa; phylum Chordata; class Amphibia; order Anura; family Myobatrachidae; genus Crinia; species Crinia signifera. The sequence continues at coordinate 83,473,236 of NC_139228.1, read as the reverse complement.
ATCCCATTGAAAGGATCAGGACTTGCGCGCTAATTGGACTGTTTTGTGAGATAGATATATAGATATCCTTTCTTCCTATACAAAGATTTTTTAAATACAAGCGTATTAAAACACGATACTTGATATTACTGTTACTTTTTAATTAAAATGAAAAAAAAAAAAAAATAATAATTTCTTCTAGTATGATTATTGTGGGGCCTCAGGCAGGGTCGGCGCCACCACTAGGCAGCTTTAGGCATTTGCCTACCAGCACTGGCCACTGGAGGGCAGCACTGAGTAGCAAGAATAAAGCCGGCTTTTGTGAGGAGCAGGAAAGCAGCCGCCCACCTATTAACCATCCCAGCCAGCTCGGGGCACAATCTTCAGTGAAAAGTAAGCTCTCCCCCACACTTCCAGCCCCCACACTTCCAGGAGAATATCAGCGGTGTCTGCGGGTAGCACAAGCAGAGCGGTATACCGGCGGTAGTGGCCGCAGACAGAAATCCCCCCCCCCCCCCATAGAAGGTCATGGCCAGCGATGGCCATGGGTAGCGCCACCCACCCAGGGGAGGCTTGGCCGGCATTACAGGAAATCTGTCCAGCTTCCAGAGAAGGCTGCCAGATTCTGTGAGGGCTGATTTAAACTGAGTTTAGGCGAGAACACTGGGGTGAACTGGCGCCAAAAGCCAGGGGGATGGACTGCAGGCAAGCGTCACCTCCCCCTTACTGGTCCTCCCCCACTGGTATAATGAGCCTGTAACAAATGGAGACCAAGCCCTTGTCTAATAGAGACTAGTCTCCTGCCTGCGTTCCGTACCCTGGTGGTATAGTGGAGTCCCTCCTATTGTGGGCAGTGTCCACGCCAGCGACTGTGGGACGCCTCCCTATCCCACAGTGAGCACACTTACCCTCCCCAATCTCCAGCCACGCTGTCCTGGACGCACTGCTCCTGGCTGTGCTAACGCCGGAGAGTGCTTCCATCCACTCTATGAAGGAGACACCTAGAGGCGGGGCAATGTCCTGAGACATCAGAGAGGTACGTCATTGACTTCAAGTCAAATGTAGATGAGCCCCAAAGCAGTCAGTAAGATCTTCGGTGAGTGCACACAATATTTTTCCGTGTGGGTCTTTGTGTAAGGCGCCATAACCACGTCTCCTTCATATAGGCCGCAGATCCCAGCCATACGGCCTTGTGTGTCTTAACATTTCATTTACTTACCTCAACTATGAAGCGGATTAGCACCGCAAAAACAGCGCGATTTATACCGTGGCGCACAAGGGTTCCGCAAATTGTGTGAAGAGCTCTATAGCATGGGGAGTTTTTTATTATTATGTAATGTTTTAATTAATTTTAATTTTGTTAATTAGATATGGCATTTAGGAAAATATGACTGCATTGGTCACATGACAGGATTCCCGTTTACCGATATGCCGTGCTCTTCCCTTAGCGAGACCTTGGGGGGTCCTACAATGATAATACGAAGCTAACTAGGATGAAAACAATGAAACCCATTGCCTATATGCCCCCTTCACGTAGACTACACCTTACTGGTACAGAATATGGACGGATGGGCATTGCCACAGAAATTCCAACATGCCATAGAAGGCAATGGGCAGTATTCAATGAGGATAATTCGTCCTGTTTCACAGTGAATTTGTGCTATTTTCGCGTTGGAAGGTGATTTTTTGGGTCAGAAAGTGAATCACCCTATTCAACGTGCACTTCTCGCCGTCTTTCTAAGTGATTTTCGCCGTGTCTCGCCATGTAGCAAAATCACAATCTTTTCATGGAGAAGTGGAAAATGAACTTTTAAAATAAAGTCGTCGTACTACATTTGGTGTCAAAAAAGCAGGAATTTTATTCTGTGAAGGGGCATGCTATTTTTATTGAGCAGTGCATATTTGGTCCCCTGCTGGCTCTCCCGGGGGCACATACGTTCTGGGGCAGGCAGGCAGACTTCCATTTCCCTGCCTGCCACTGTCCTCCGGCTCCCTGCGGCGGACACTCGCCGTCAGGGGCAGCGAGCCCCTGCCTCATTGAATAGAGCAGGGGGACAGCGAGGCTCCAGAGCAGGGGGACAGCGAGGCTCCAGAGCAGGGGGACAGCGAGGCTCCAGAGCAGGGGGACAGCGAGGCTCCAGAGCAGGGGGACAGCGAGGCTCCAGAGCAGGGGGACAGCGAGGCTCCAGAGCAGGGGGACAGCGAGGCTCCAGAGCAGGGGGACAGCGAGGCTCCAGAGCAGGGGGACAGCGAGGCTCCAGAGCAGGGGGACAGCGAGGCTCCAGAGCAGGGGGACAGCGAGGCTCCAGAGCAGGGGGACAGCGAGGCTCCAGAGCAGGGGGACAGCGAGGCTCCAGAGCAGGGGGACAGCGAGGCTCCAGAGCAGGGGGACAGCGAGGCTCCAGAGCAGGGGGACAGCGAGGCTCCAGAGCAGGGGGACAGCGCAGCGAATCCTAAACAGGATTCGCTGCACGACGCGATTCTGTACATTGAATACTGCCCAATGTCTCCATGTCAGATGTTCCTTAAGGCACCCTATCTGTCCAATACATCCATTGCTCAGCACAGATGGTTAAATCAAAGTGACTGAGGTAGTAAGTCATCTGTGACCAAATATTGTTATACTTAAAACTTGGACATGTGCATTGAGGACCACATTTGGGGAAAATGTACGGGTTAAGAAAAATGTGCAGGCAGTACTTTTTGTGCTACATCGCATCGCATCACTTTTGTAGTACATGCGATGCGATGTCCATTATGTGACAATTAACTTTAAAAAAAAAAAAAAAAGAGGCTAAAATCGCATCACACTCACACAGTACAGTACATCGCATCCCCTACAAGTGCCAAAAATCGCACGTCACTGAAGTACAAAACGCACAGCACAGAAAAATCGCAACGTGTATGGGCACCTTAAGACAGCTCTGTAGTGGAGACTTTTGAATAGTGAAATGACAAGTTACTCACCTGTACACTGACCAAATCGCTGCGTAAACTGTTATTTGCTGCCTCCAATAACTGGTTCCTGTCCCTCAGTTCACTTTCTACTTTATACCGGTTACCTGGACTGCACAAGAGGGGGAAAAAAAACTTAACACATGAATGTATATAAACAAACACACAAAGACAACACAAATATGCTGACTAATAAATCCCTAGGCATACAAAACAAATAGCTCTAGTTATGATTTTTCCCTCTCCTGGACTTTTATGTTGGACAGTGATTTAAGGGACGAATTAGGGGCGGGCGCTCACGTCATGTGACGTCAGCTGCCCACCCCAAGCAGGCCTGCGTTTGCAGGACTACACACAGCGTTTCTTCAGGCGCGCCCACCGTTTCCATTCGCTCAGGTGGTTTGCACATGGCCAGGCCTCCACCATCGGAGACGGTAGCTGAATTCGGATCTGGTGTGGCTTTGTCCCCGAGCTGTAAAGTAGGACTGGACAGAATTCTAGCGACCCCACAGAATTCCAGAATGATGATGTACATGCCAATAAATTATTTCATTTAACCAGACAAATGACTGGAAATGTTAAAATGGCTTCCAAAGAGATCGGCGGGTGTTCTATCCGTCCAGCAGAGTTGACGCAGACGTTATAAAAGCACCTCTAAGCCTCATTTACCGCATGTAATATGTTACACACATGTATACGTGTCACGCCATATGGCTAGTCAGATTGTGTGACGTGTACAAGGGTTAATCAGAACCAAACTACCTGGCCTTGTCCATAATGACTTTTTTTGCCGACAGGTGGTATTTCATACCCTACCATCCACTATCCCTTTCCGTGTCAACCTAATGACTCATACCCAGCAGAAGGGAGAGCTACCACAACCACATCTGAATCAGGCTCATAGTGAGGTTATTAATAAATGGTTTGCAATGAAGAACTTCAGCGCCTGTGCCGGACTCTTCCTGGTCTCAAGCCTATCAAATACCTTTGGGATGAATTGGAATACAGACAGTAATGCTCGTGGCTGAACGTGCCCCCATCGCCACAGACATGTTCTAGCATCTCGGCTTCTCAGGGGAGAGGCGGCTGCTCCACAGGGGACTGGGGGAAATGTGATGCTCAGCAAGCATGCATGGGAAATTCACCTACACCCACATATGGGGGGGGGGGGGGGGGGGGGTGAGGACATGTTCTAGCATCTCGGTTTCTCAGAGGAGTGGCGGCTGCTCCACAGGGACTGGGGGAAATGTGATGCCCAGCAAGCATGCATGGGAAATTCACCTACACCCACATATGGGTAATGTTTTGTAGTAAGGCACTGTTACCCACCCATATGGGGGGGGGGGGGGGAGCATGCGTGGCATGTTTGGCAGGAGGGCACTGATACTCACCCACGCACTGGAGGGATGGTTTTCTTAGGCAGGAGAGCTTTTTTTCTGTACATACAAACAAATGAAGTGTTATATAATATACATATAACGCAGCCGCTGCTTCTTACAGCAGAACAAATTATATATATATATATGAGAGTATACAGCAGCAGAACAAGCAGCTTACACACGAAGCAATAGACGTCATCATTAATGTTTCATTGCTATTCAATACGGAGTTTCCCAACCAACCAAGGACATATAATGGCAGCTTTACCTCTCCAATACTAAATGCTTATTATGAATACTTTAATAAACTATTAACAAGCTTATTCATCACAGCCAATGGGTCCGTTACACATGTGGATGTCCCCTGCGTACAGTCCCAACACCCTATATTATCCCACACTGGAGACGACTATTCCAACCGTTTCCAGAGCTGGGGATCAGGTTCTGGCACGGCCTCAGATGGTATTAGGCCACCAGGCATCACTGCTTCTACAGATTGTGGAGAGGGGACCATTCTAGTGCCTCGGGCACCCCGACCCTACCCGCCCGCGCACTTTCCGCACACATTTAAACCAGAAATACCAATAGTGCCACAGAACGACACAACCAGGTAGTAACAGTTTATGCGCTCTATTGAGTTGGCATCGGAATATTCCCACACAACATCATTCTACCTCCCTTCTTAACACTGCCTATGATGGGACATGCCCTCTATAAATGTAACTGTACACAAGCAGACACAGAATGAGTGACTTACCCATTACCTGCAGCCTTAAACACAGCACAATCAGGAGCACTAGAGGAGAACGCGATGTTCGGATCCCTACTAAAGAGCGGAAGTACGGGCTTCGGAGGACAAGGCTTCTTGGCACAAGGAACAGAATGGTCTAGAAGAAACATTGTCCTATTACATAATGCAGCATTTGTCCACACCTGTAAAAACTAAAAAATTATTTAAATACACAAAACGGGTTGGTCAATGGCTGCCGCAAACAGAGGTCGGATCCCGTGGCAGTCCATGGCATAGCATACGATACATCTTGTGCAAAAGAAGCGCATACAGGTTGAGTATCCCGTAACCGAATATCCAAAAACCATGGTTTTTCAGAATATTTCAGGGGTTTTTTTTGTTCACAACCCCCCCCCCCCCCCCCGCCCCTTTTTTGTTACTTATCACGTCCTCGGGCATCCACGGCGGGCTTCAGGATCCTCTTCAGCAGCATCACCGGTCCCAGGGGTGCACCGCCGCGCCTGCAAGCTCGCGCAATGCATCCATGGGACCGCTGAAGAGGATCTGAAGCCCGCTGGGGGACCATCGGAGCACCACCAGGGGACCAAGTAAGTATGTTAAAAAATAAAAACCTGAAAAATCCCTTATCCGAAATGCTCTTGGTCACGGGCATTTCGGATAAGGGATAATCAACCTGTATATTGTATGCTATCCCCAAATACATATGTTACCAATGCAGGAAATATCCGGAGAATGAAACCGTCTCATCAGGTAATGTGTCTACAACTGCAATAGAAACGATCTCCAGAAGATAGCAGAAAGCTGAGGTCCCTCCAATACTATCAGCTTTCTTCCAGCCTCCAGTGCAATTTCTGACCAGCGTCCATTGTTTTCCATCCTGAAGGGGAAACTTACGCCCTAACCCGAACGGAGGTCCTGCACAAGCTAGGGAGTGCTAGCCCACGAAAAAAAACCTACCGCGGGCCATTTGGATATATTGCACATTCAACAACATTGACGTCAATTGCTGGCTCTAATCTCTTTTTCAATAAGGAGACACCATATGAACGGATCCATTGAATACAGGACTCTGAATGCGGTACTGTATTGACTGGTTTAAGCCAATTAGGTACTTGTGTATTTCCAAGGCGCCCTATTTGCATATGTACAGCACCGTAGGAAAATCGCATCGCAAGCGTTTTTTTTGCGTGCGTTGCGATCACATCCGATGCGATTTTCCTATGTTATCAATTCACTGCTCTCTGGCCGTGGGCGGTGCGATCGCATGCGAGCCACCGAGCCTGAAGCATGGCGAGCGCAGCGAGCCCCGCAAGGGGGCGCGGATCATGTTACATGTATTCCGCGTCCACTCGCCACGCTTCGTGCTCAGTGGCTCGCTGCGCTCACCACACTATATAATATCAACTCCATGCCGACGTGGATAGTGGGGGTATGAAAAGGCCGGGAGGACGCGCTCCGCTGCGCTCGCCACGCTTTGGGGTGGCGTGGATAGTGGGGGGGTGCCTAAATCCCATTGCATCTCATACAAGTGTATAGTAAAGTAAATGGCATCGCCCCATAAAATTGCATTGCCCGGGGCCAGAGAGCAGTAAATTACATAAGAAAATCGCATTGCACGCAAAAAAACGCATGCGATTTTGTTACGCAGAATCGCCCACTAAGCAAATTGCTAATACACAAGTACCGCAAATTATTCCCTCGGTCATGTTGCTGACTTCTTTTAATTATGTTATGTCATGTTTGATTGTTATAAGTTTTTAATAAATGCTACTGTACTTTACACCCAATTGGCACTATATCATTTAATTCAGCCCAAATGTCAATGTATCATTTTTAATTTATCTCTATTGCACAGCGCAGTGTACCCCCCTTGTTCCTTTTTTACATCTATAAGGGGCTGACTACCCCTTATTCACACTGCAGCTTGACAAGGCACCTCATATCTCTGCGCCCCCAACACCGGTTCATAACTCTGCCGTTCACCTATTGCCCCAGGAGCCTGGCAGCTCCCCGGTGGGGTATCACATGCGATACTTTAGTTCCATGAATTAAGGAGGGACAACACATTTTGGGGGATGATTCTGTTTGACTCCTTAAGCAACGAAAAATTTGCTGCTTAGTGGGCTTCTAACGCCGCCCGCCGAACATCACCGCCGCGTTACGAACATTAGCATGCAGCGCCTAAATCATTCAATGGCCACCATTCACCCTGTTCGCAACCAGTTTTGACCTCCCTAGACTTGTGGCGTCCGGGTCGAAGAATGGAGTGGGCGACCAACGTCACAAGATGCCTGCCTGCCGCCCCCGGGACGCAGGTGCCCGCCTGTGTTCGTATGGCGACGCCCTGTGTTTTTCCAGGGCGCATCCTCCTCTGCATATACGCAGTGCATAAACTTTGCTGACCGTTGCGAATTTGCAGGGACTAAAGCAACCAGAATGAGGGCCTTTGTCCACGCACAGTTCCAGGCAGAAATGGTCCAAATGGATCATGTTTCTAGGGCATTCCTGGCAACGCCTGACCTAAAATAAATAAATATCGGTACCCAAATGGTTGGTTTTCTAACAAAAAATAGGGCAGGGGCAGAGCTGAAGGCTTGTATACAGAGAGCATCTTGTACACTCCAGAATTAAAGTGTATGCAAGTACGGGCAATGCAGTCAGACTAAAACTGCAACAGAGGAAACAGAACTTGTTCTCACACGTAAGCAATGCTGAGCTGCAACAGATATTCAAGCTATGCAGAATGGTCCAGAAGTACGGATAGAGAGATAGAGATATATATATATATAGATAGAGATATATATATATATATATATAGATAGAGATATATATATATATATATATATAGATAGAGATATATATATATATCTATATATATATATATATATATATATATATATATATATATATAGATAGAGATATATATAGATATATATATATATATATATATATATATATATATATATATATATATATATATATATATATATATATATATATATATATATATATATATAGATATATATATATATAGATAGAGATAGAGATATATATATATATAGATATATATATATAGATAGAGATATATATATATATATAGATAGAGATATATATATATATATATATAGATAGAGATATATATATATATCTATATATATATATATATATATATATATATATATATATATAGATAGAGATATATATAGATATATATAGATATATATAGATATATATAGATATATATAGATATATATATATATATATATATATATATATATATAGATATATATATATATAGATAGAGATAGAGATATATATATATATATAGATATATATATATAGATAGAGATATATATATATATATAGATAGAGATATATATATATATATATATATATATATAGAGAGATAGAGATAGAGATAGATATATATATATAGATAGAGATAGATATATATATATATATATATATATAACCTCCAATATACTAGGCGTCACTCCAGGTCTTAGGTGAAAACGTGATGTTTATTAATCCTTCTAACGGTCAACGCCGTTTCGGGCAGTCGCCCTTCGTCAGGACCAGAAGAACACAAAATTCAACAGTGCAACAACAGTGTATGAAAGAAAATTGGACTTACATATAGGGGACCCGCTGTGTAGCGTCCTCCTCCGTCTGGGACGCCTGCTGACAACTTCCGGAAATCACCCGGAAGTGACCTATCCGTCCTGGCAGCGGAGGAGGCCACACTAGGGAAACAGTGCAAAATATGCCAGTACATTAGAATGCTGGTTCAAAGTGCAAAGTGCTTGATATAACAGTGGTTATTATGTCATAAAGTGCATATGCTGGTGTCATAATGATAAAAAAACACTTAATACAGAAACAGTTAAAAACACGACTGCCTGCTTTCCCTGTGCTTATTTCTAAACGGCCACAAGATGGCAGTATGTCGCAACATTATACCCAGCACTACTCGCTATAAGTGCTTGTTCAAATCTAATATTTTATGCAGGAAAGCTGGGTTTATCGCATCTGGGAATGTAACAGGACAAAATTTGCTGTATTCTTGTTGCACAACCTGCAGGATTGCATACATTAGTAATAATACATATAAACATATGAAAAAAGGACAAAAAATCTTTATACTAATGTTGTAGATATTTCTAATCTTCAGACGAAACCCACACACTTCCTTTCCCGTAAAGGGGGCTGCTACAGGTGCACAGGATGTGTAACCTGTAGCTATATGACTTCGGGTACCTCTTTCCGACATCCCCACACGGGTAAAGTATTTAACATCAAGCCAGTCCTGACATGTATGTCTAGGTACGTTGTATATTTATTGACATGCCCGTGTGGTTTGAACTACGTCGGAAAGACCATCTGCACAATAAAAGATCGCATGGCGAATCATAGGACTGCCATTCGTGCAGCCCTGGAGAAAGGCCATAGCGAGCAAACTGTTGCCAGACACTTCCTAGAGGCTCGACATGGGGTAGCCAACTTACGTTTTCAACTCATAGATCAGGCCCCGGAATCCCTAAGAGGGGGTGACAGAGGGAAAAACCTGTTGCAAATTGAGAGCAGGTGGATCCACACACTGGGTACCCTGAGACCAGGAGGCCTCAATGAGACCATGAATTTAGGTAGCTTTCTGTGATTGTAGCACCTATCCCTGGAGAGATTGGATGCGATATAGTGAGGGACCCACACACCAGCAGATTTCTTTATTGAGTAAATATGAGACAACATTAGTATAAAGATTTTTTGTCCTTTTTTCATATGTTTATATGTATTATTACTAATGTATGCAATCCTGCAGGTTGTGCAACAAGAATACAGCAAATTTTGTCCTGTTACATTCCCAGATGCGATAAACCCAGCTTTCCTGCATAAAATATTAGATTTGAACAAGCACTTATAGCGAGTAGTGCTGGGTATAATGTTGCGACATACTGCCATCTTGTGGCCGTTTAGAAATAAGCACAGGGAAAGCAGGCAGTCGTGTTTTTAACTGTTTCTGTATTAAGTGTTTTTTTATCATTATGACACCAGCATATGCACTTTATGACATAATAACCACTGTTATATCAAGCACTTTGCACTTTGAACCAGCATTCTAATGTACTGGCATATTTTGCACTGTTTCCCTAGTGTGGCCTCCTCCGCTGCCAGGACGGATAGGTCACTTCCGGGTGATTTCCGGAAGTTGTCAGCAGGCGTCCCAGACGGAGGAGGACGCTACACAGCGGGTCCCCTATATGTAAGTCCAATTTTCTTTCATACACTGTTGTTGCACTGTTGAATTTTGTGTTCTTCTGGTCCTGACGAAGGGCGACTGCCCGAAACGGCGTTGACCGTTAGAAGGATTAATAAACATCACGTTTTCACCTAAGACCTGGAGTGACGCCTAGTATATTGGAGGTTGCATTAGTAGCTGCAAGGCTACTTGGGAAGGCACCCGGGCACGAACACTAACTGAGCGAGGAGTGCCGGACACCCCACAAGTTTTGTATCACCCCTGGCGTTCTGATACAGCACGTTAAGGGAAGTCAAGGCACCTGCACGTGGATTACTAACAAGTGTTTTGGACTCGCAACCCTAGCTGCATTCTAACAGCGCAGCTAGTATTTCTGCACTGCTTATTTCCTGGAGGTAACATTCCAATTGGGGATTGTATATCACCATTTCCTCTGATCATCAGACAGGAGGTGTGGTGCTGGCAACCTCTAAGGTTCAGCGCGGCAGCAGCTGTGATTTAATTAACAAGGGGTTAATATGGATTCTGCAGCAGTGGAGCAGATGACCAAACTTTTCCTCTGTGATAATATGGACGCTTACAGCTATTCAGACAGTGACGCAAGCACAATCCTGCACTCCAATCCCATCTTTGATATGACGGATACCCTGACGGGGGAGGACACTATCAAGGAATTACTTAAGCTTAAAAAAAGGGAAATTGATTTCCTAATGCACTGCGTTACATTATCTGAATATCACCGCTCCAGATTAATACCAAGAGGTTTTAGGGTGCACAACACCCCAACAATTGGACGGTTCAGTGCACCTTTTTGTTCCAGGTGGATTAGCATTTTAAACAAATGCTCGATGGACCTCATGCTCCTTGTTATTGAGGAGTCGAACAGGGAGCTGGGGGCGGTTAAAGAAAAAATCACTGCTTTTGAAAGTGACCATGAAACATATTTAAAATCAGATCCTGCGAAAGAGCTGCTGACCAAACTGACCGAACAGGTGAACACATACCAGCAAGAGTTGATAAAATTCAAGAAAGAAAAGCTGGCGAAAGTTCGTGATGACTATACACACCATCGGGTGTATCGATGGCTGCAGGGCGGAGCTGTTCCACAGCGCAACACAAGAGCCCCTCGCAGAAATTGGCGCAATCAGGCATCATACAGTGCCCGAGATACTAGCACATCTGCTAGTGAGGGTGAACAACCCCAGCCACAAAGACAAGGGCGCCAAAGAGTACAGATCCCTTTAGCTGTGGGTACCAGAGCCAGAGATGCCGACACGATACGAAGCGATCGAGACGAGGTGGCCAGGGGGAAAGGGAGAGGAAGGCGTCAGCCAAGAAAGGGTCGTTAGATGTCGTGTTCAATCTTTCCAGTGCGGTATTAACCCCGGCAGAAAAATCGTTGTTGAATAAGGGGTTGAATTTTGTGCCAACTGTGGCACATAACGATTTTAAATGGAAGATCGATAATTACCGCCTGCAAAGAAAATTACGCCTACGTGAACACTTCGACAAAAATAAGACCCCACAATTGAATCCCTCCCCACAAGATAAGGTGTTGCAACAACTAAAACCTCCTAGCACCTTCGATCCATTGTCCAGCAACCCCTCACTTAAGACGTTTGCCCGCATATTAGAAAACAGCTGTCATGATGTCCCAAGTGCGTTTGCACAAAATTTAAGCAAAGAAGAGCATAAAGCACTCAAGAACCTAAGTGAAAGAACTGACATCATTGTTCGTTCGGCGGACAAAGGAGGGGCAGTGGTGGTGATGGATTTATCTTTCTATAAGGAAGAGTGTGAGCGCCTGCTGGCAGATGGACTGACCTATGAACTCTTGTCTGCTGATCCTACGGCACAACATTATCGAGAACTTGAGGCCATATTGGACAGTGCCATCACTAATCATCACGCTCCACCTGAGGCCAAAAAGAGCTTGCTAAGACAGCATCCGATCACGCCGGTATTTTATACCATACCGAAACTCCATAAGAATCCACAGAGGCCCCCTGGTAGACCCATCATCTCTGCCAGGGGTTCTCTGTGTGAACCAGTTGCGAGATATGTGGACTCGGTTCTGCAGAATTGTGTGCAGAACACGAGCACATATCTCAAGGATACCACCGCATTGTTAATCAAATTGCAAGAGCTGGGTGACATCCCCACCAGCACGTTGTTGGTGGGTATAGATGTAACCAGCCTTTATACATGCATTCCCCACCAGCAGGGACTGCGGGCGGTAGGAGAACTCATGGCGCACAGTACCCATTATAACGGTCCTAATCCAGACTTTATTTTACAACTTCTGGAATTCACCCTCACCCATAACATCTTCATTTATGACAAAAAATATTACAACCAAGTGTCAGGGTGTGCCATGGGTTCTCCGTCCGCTCCAGTATATGCGAATGCCTTTATGTATCAGGTCGAAAGTGAAATATTTCTTGGTAATGAATTGTTTAAACAGCATGCATTATTTTACTATAGATATATAGACGACCTGATCCTGCTGTGGTCAGGCCCTCAGGATGATCTGGTTAAGTTGCTAGAACAGCACAATGGTACCGATAGTCCGGTGAAATTGACCTACACAATTAGTCCCAACCAGTTAGATTTTTTGGATGTCCGCATCATAAAACAAGGGAATAAGATCAGTACCCAACTTTTTACAAAACCCACTGACCGCAACATGATGTTGCAATATCAAAGTTTCCATCCTCGGGCTACCACCGCCAGTTTACCCTACTCCCAGTTTATCCGGGTATGTAGGGTTAACAGTGACATGTCAGTAAGGGATATTCAGCTAGATGCCATGCTTAATAGATTCCTGGAAAGGGGTTATCCCTATGATTTACTTAGAGAGGCCAAATTAAAAGCCATTAACATCTCTAGACAGGAATTACTTAAAAGCAAACAACCGGACACCAATGTAAATAAGGGAACTTTCACTTGGGTCAAACACTTTTCAGATAAAAGCCCTGGAATTGTCAAAAAAGCTAAAAGTATGTGGCCCATTGTATCCACAGATCCCCACATTCCCAGTCTCAAAAACACGCGGCTTCAAACTGGTTTTGTAAGGGGTAGGAGCATTGGGGACCGTATAGTGAAGACAGATATTTCTAATCTTCAGACGAAACCCACACACTTCCTTTCCCGTAAAGGGGGCTGCTACAGGTGCACAGGATGTGTAACCTGTAGCTATATGACTTCGGGTACCTCTTTCCGACATCCCCACACGGGTAAAGTATTTAACATCAAGCCAGTCCTGACATGTATGTCTAGGTACGTTGTATATTTATTGACATGCCCGTGTGGTTTGAACTACGTCGGAAAGACCATCTGCACAATAAAAGATCGCATGGCGAATCATAGGACTGCCATTCGTGCAGCCCTGGAGAAAGGCCATAGCGAGCAAACTGTTGCCAGACACTTCCTAGAGGCTCGACATGGGGTAGCCAACTTACGTTTTCAACTCATAGATCAGGCCCCGGAATCCCTAAGAGGGGGTGACAGAGGGAAAAACCTGTTGCAAATTGAGAGCAGGTGGATCCACACACTGGGTACCCTGAGACCAGGAGGCCTCAATGAGACCATGAATTTAGGTAGCTTTCTGTGATTGTAGCACCTATCCCTGGAGAGATTGGATGCGATATAGTGAGGGACCCACACACCAGCAGATTTCTTTATTGAGTAAATATGAGACAACATTAGTATAAAGATTTTTTGTCCTTTTTTCATATGTTTATATGTATTATTACTAATGTATGCAATCCTGCAGGTTGTGCAACAAGAATACAGCAAATTTTGTCCTGTTACATTCCCAGATGCGATAAACCCAGCTTTCCTGCATAAAATATTAGATTTGAACAAGCACTTATAGCGAGTAGTGCTGGGTATAATGTTGCGACATACTGCCATCTTGTGGCCGTTTAGAAATAAGCACAGGGAAAGCAGGCAGTCGTGTTTTTAACTGTTTCTGTATTAAGTGTTTTTTTATCATTATGACACCAGCATATGCACTTTATGACATAATAACCACTGTTATATCAAGCACTTTGCACTTTGAACCAGCATTCTAATGTACTGGCATATTTTGCACTGTTTCCCTAGTGTGGCCTCCTCCGCTGCCAGGACGGATAGGTCACTTCCGGGTGATTTCCGGAAGTTGTCAGCAGGCGTCCCAGACGGAGGAGGACGCTACACAGCGGGTCCCCTATATGTAAGTCCAATTTTCTTTCATACACTGTTGTTGCACTGTTGAATTTTGTGTTCTTCTGGTCCTGACGAAGGGCGACTGCCCGAAACGGCGTTGACCGTTAGAAGGATTAATAAACATCACGTTTTCACCTAAGACCTGGAGTGACGCCTAGTA